>NC_081568.1:76003112-76303112 GCF_022355385.1 Mustela nigripes | reverse complement strand
TTTATCCCTTCATCAGATGATGTGCACTGCTTCCATAATTTGAGTATTATAAATAATGCTGCTATGCATATGGGGGTGCATGTATCCTTTTGAACGGGTGTCTTTGTTTTCTTTGGGTTAATACCCAGTAATGAGATTGCTGGATCCTAGGGTAGTTCTGTTTTTAACTTTTTGAGGAACCTCTATCCTGTTTTCCAGAGTGGCTGCACCAGTTTGCGTTCCTAATTGAAAGAGGGTTCTCCTTTCTCTACATCCTTGCGAACACGCGTTGTGTCTTGTGTTGTTGACTTTAGTCATTTTGACAGGTGTGAAGTGGTATCTCATAGTTTTGATTTGCATTTCCCTGATGGTAAAAACACGGAACCCTTTGTGAATTTGCATGTCCTCCTTGTGGAGCAGCCACGCTAATCTTCTCTGTATCGTTCCAATTTTAGTATGTGTGCTGCTGAAGCAGGCAATATTTTTCATAATCTTGACAACTTTGAAGTGTACTGATCAGGTATTTTGTAGAGTGCCCCTTAATTTGCATCTTTCTGATGTTTTCTCATTAGCAGACTAAGGCAATCACAAAGCCTCTTATGACCTTGTCTTAGAAGTCACATGCTGTTACTTTTACCATATTCTGTTATTTAGGAAGTAGACACTAAGTCAAGCCAAAACTCAAGGGGGTGGGGAGAACTGAGTTCTACCTACTGAAGGGAGGATTATCAGATTTTGTGGGCATATTTTAAAATTACTGGGGGAGTCAAGGAAGGCCTCCCTGATATAGTGACACTTGAACAAAACTTGAAATAAGCAAGGGAACAAGCTATGGAGAGGTCAAGATAAAGCTTTGTAGGCACAGGGACAGCCAGGAAGGGCCTGAGGCAGGAGTGTACACAGCAATGTTTGAGAAGTATGTCAGGAAGCCAGAGTGGCTTACCAGAGACAGCAAGGTGGAGAATGGTAGGGCATGAGGTCATTAAGTTTTTGGGCTGGGGGTTAGGGAGATAATGTAGGGCATTGTAGAAAGTAGTAAGGGTTTGGATTTTATGCTGAGTGAAATGGGGAGCCATTGAAGAATTCTGAGCAGAACAGACATGGTTTTAAAAGGATCATTCTGGCTGCTGTGTGCATACCCTATAGATCAGAAGGGCTGAAGTTGGGTATCAGATGAGGAAGAACTCAGTGTTCTCCCAGAAAAAGGCTCTTTTTCCTAATCCAGATGAGAGATAATGCTTGGCATGCAGTAGGTGCTAAACATATCAAAGTCTGAAGGAATAGCAGTACCTTGAGGAAGAAAATGAGTACCTTCCATTGTCTGGAAGAACATGAAGGTCTATACAATGCCCTTCTTTTATGTCCAGCATGTGGCCTGGCTGTAGGGATACAAAGAAAGAACTGAGTTCTTGACCTTGAGGAGCTCAGAGTCTGGTGGGTTGGACATTGTTGCAAGAAATAATCCAAACTTGACTGGCCAAGTGCTGTAACTGATTTGGTATGGGAGGCTCTGGTGGGCCTAGGAGGAAAGCCTGATTTGGAGAAAGTACCAAAGGCCTCATTTGACATCCAACTTCCATACTTGCCAGCTGTAATCTACTCATACAGAAGCCAGATTCCAAATTCAAAGTTATCTGATTCTTGAGGCCCACATTCCCAGCCACTCTGATACTCTACCAACCCTGTGGAGACATGGTCTTTGTACATTTATCCCATGGTCTTGCCATTTATACCTTCAGCAGAGGGACTGCTATTTAATGGATTGAAGAGTTTTCAAACCCTAAAGACAGAAGGAAAGTGAGGCTTATAATCCTCTGATTTGTATTTACTGCAATTGCATTAAATAGTGTATACCATGGGAGAAGAAATAGCTCTCTGTTGGCTAGTGGATGCCGGTGGTCTCAAGGCTTTGGCAAGGCTCTGTGGATCAGGATGGGGGAAGGTCAGTGCTGTGGTTCTGAGACCCCTCCCTCATAGGCTCACCAGCACTGGGTCCAAAAAACCCTGTAAAAAAACTCTGTCCATTTTGTAGGTGGAGAGAAATGCCCTCTGCAGGGAGGAGGCTTTGGTACAAGACTGGGCTTCCAACAGGGGAAGTTGGCCTCTGAAATCACCAGTTGCAAGTTAGTCGGATGAGCTCTCTCTCAAGAGAGGCATGAGAAAGAGAAGCAAGCAGGGAAGCAAAGAGAGCAAGAATGAGAGTGAGACAGAACTCAAAGATATGATTAGCATGTGCCAAATTGAGAGGACAGGAAGGGACACAAGATCTGAGGTTAAAAAAAAAAAAAAAAAAAAGAGGGGCGCCTGGGTGGCTCAGTGGGTTAAGCCGCTGCCTTCGGCTCAGGTCATGATCTCTGGGTCCTGAGATCGAGTCCCGCATCAGGCTCTCTGCTCAGCAGGGAGCCTGCTTCCCTCTCTCTCTCTCTGCCTGCCTCTCCATCTACTTGTGATTTCTCTCTGTCAAATAAATAAATAAAATCTTTAAAAAAAAATAAAAAAGAAAAAGAAAAGAGCTGATAAGGATGGAGGAGATAATGGGTTCCTTCTGTCAGCTGATAACAGTTCCCTCTGTGTCTGTGGAGAGAGAGAGAGAGAGAGAGAGAGAGAACCTCCAGAACCTGCCTTCCGTCCATCCTCCCCGTCACATCACCCTGGGTGGGAGGCAGGGTGGGGCTCACTCCCCAGTAGCTTCTCATCCCTTCATCCCTTCAACAAGTATTCTTTTTTTAAAAAAATATTTTATTTATTAAAGATTTTTAAAATTTTATTTGACAGACAGAGATTACAAGTAGGCAGAGAGGCAGGCAGAGAGAGAGAGGAGGAGGAAGCAGGCTCCCTGCTGAGCAGAGATCCCGATGCGGGACTCAATTCCAGGACCCTGAGATAATGACCCGAGCCGAAGGCAGCGGCTTAACCCACTGAGCCACCCAGGCGCCCCTTATTTATTTATTTGACAGGCAGAAATCACAAGTAGGCAGAGAGGCAGGCACAGAGAGAGGGGGAGGCAGGCCTTCCTCCGAGCAGAGAGCCTGGGCTCTATCCCAGGGCCTGGGACCATGACCTGAACTGAAGGCAGAGGCTTTAACCCACTGAGCCACCCAGGCGCCCCTCAACAAGTATTCTTATTAAGAACCTACTTTAGGTCGGAAACTGCTCCAAGTGCCGGGGATATAGCTGTGAGCAAGGCAGTGAGCACATAAATGAGTTAAGAAGCCCGTTGTAGATAGTGGCAAAATAAAACGGGTGTAACAGGATGGGGTGTGGTCATTTGTACAATGGTGATATTAACAGGACTGTCCTCACTGGGTTGCTGTGAGGATTAGCAGAATTAATCCAGGGAAATGCTTAGCACAGTGCTTGGCACAGAGTTTCGTTGCTATTATCCTGCCTTCCTTTCATCCTTTCATCCTTCCAACCTTCCATCCTTCTAACGCTTTGCCTAAAGCTCTACCTTTCTCCCTGTGTCTTTCTCTCTCATTCATCCCCTGTTTCCAGATCTCTCATCTTCCTCCCTCCCTTTCTCCTTTCTCTCCTTTCCACCCTCCCTTCATAAGGCAATAGCCTTGCTCTTTCCTCCCTAAATTGAAGGGCAGGGGTGTAGTAAAACAAATTGCTGTCAACAAAGTACATTTCCACTGTATTCATCCCCATGCAGAGAAGATTTATCAGGGTCTCTCACCCTGCACTGTTATGTAAATGTGGTAATCCAGTGGAAATATGATATCTGAGGAGTCTGAGGGTAAAGACACCATAAAAACTATCAATTACCCACAGGAGCTTGGGTTTGGTTAACTCACTCACTGCCTTGCATGTCTTCTGCCTTTCCCCTATGGGGGAAAACTTAACAGGTGGTGACAGCTTATAAAAGATGCTTTCTTCCTCCTTGGGTCCTAGGAGGTCATCTGGAGGATCAAACATTTGTAAAGCGCCTGAGAAATTTTAAAGTGCTACATAATTCAAGAGTATTATTATTTCTATTGTCATGTGGGCCATCTCTGTGCCTCTTACCTGTGACAGATGTCTGCTTTGTCTGCAAGGTAGGGCTGACCCCAAGTTTGGGTTTGCTGTAATCTCCTTTTGCTGCCTGAACCTATAAGCAATGCTCTTTCTTTCTTTTTATTAACTATTTTTTAATTTTTAAAAATTTTTAATTTTTTATTAACGTATAATGCATTATTAGCCCCAGAGGTACAGGTCTATGAAGCACCAGGTTTGCACACTTCATAGCACTCACCATACATAGCACATACCCTCCCCAATGTCTATAACCACCCTCTCCCCAGCCCCCTCTGTCCAGCAACCCTCAGTTTGTTTTGTGAGATGAAGAGTCTCTTATGGTTTGTCTCCCTCCTGATCCCATCCTGTTTCATTTTTTTCCCTCCTAACCCCCAAACCCCCACATAGCCTCTCACATTCTTCATATCAGGGAGATTATATGATAATTGTCTTTCTCTGATTGAGTTATTTCGCAAGGCATAATAGCATCTAGTTCCATCCACGTCGTTCCAAAAGGCAAGATTTCATTTCTTTTGATGGCTGCATAGTATTCCAATGTGTATATATACCACATTTTCTTTATCCATTCTTCTGCTGGTGGACATCTGAGCCCTTTCCATAGTTTGGCTATTGTAGACATTGCTGCTAGAAACATTTGGGTGCATGTGCCCCTTCGGATCACTACATTTGTATCGTTAGTGTAAATATCCAGTAGTGCGATTGCTGGGTCATAAGGTAGCTCTATTTTCAACTTTGTGAGGAACCTCCATGCTGTTTTCCAGAGTGGCTGCACCAGCTTGCATTCCCACTAACAGTATAGGAGGGTTCCCCTTTCTCTGCATCCTCACCAGCATCTGTCATTTCCTGAGTTGTTAATTTTAGCCATTCTGACTGGTGTGAGGTGGTATCTCATTGTGGTTTTGATTTGTGTCTCCCTGATGCTGAGTGTTGTGGAGCACTTTTTCATGTGTCTGTTGGCCATCTGGATGTCTTCTTTGCAGAACTGTCTGTTCATGTCTCTGCCCATTTCTCGATTGGATTATTTGTTCTTTGGGTATTGAGTTTGATAAGTTCTTTATAGATTTTGGATACTAGCCCTTTATCTGATATGTCATTTGCAAATATTTTCTCCCATTCTGTCAGTTGTCTTTTGGTTTTGTTGACTGTTTCCTTTGCTGTGCAAAAGCTTTTTTTTTTTTAATATTTTATTTATTTATTTGACAGACAGAGATCACAAGTAGGCAGAGAGGCAGGCAGAGAGAGAGGAGGAAGCAGGCTCCCTGCTGAGCAGAGAGCTTGATATGGGGCTTGATCTCAGGACCCTGGGATCATGACCTGAGCCAAAGGCAGAGGCCTTAACCCACTGAACCCCCCAGGCGCCCCTGTGCAAAAGCTTTTGATCTTGATGAAGTGAATTGCCCTTGCTTCCCTTGCCTTTGGTAATGTTTCTAGGAAGAAGTTGCTGCTGCTGAGGTCAAAGAGGTTACTGCCTGTGTTCTCCTCAATGATTTTTTTTTTTAAAGATTTTTTTTTTTTTTAATTTATTTGACAGACAGAGATCACAAGGAGGCAGAGAGGCAGGCAGAGAGAGAGGAGGAAGCAGGCTCCCGCTGAGCAGAGAGCCTGATGCGGGGCTCGATCCCAGGACCCTGAGATCATGACCCGAGCCGAAGGCAGAGGCTTTAACCCACTGAGCCACCCAGGTGCCCCTCTCCTCAATGGTTTTGATGGATTCCCTTTTTACATTGAGGTCCTTCATCCATTTGGAGTCTATTTTTGTGTGGTGTAAGGAAATGGTCCTTTTCTGCATGTGGCTGTCTAGTTTTCCCAACACCATTTGTTGAAGAGACTGTCTTTTTTCCATTGGACACTTTTTCCTGCTTTGTTGAAGTTTAGTTGACCATAGAGTTGAGGGTCTATTTCTGGGCTCTCTATTCTGTTCCATTGATCTATGTGTCTGTTTTTGTGCCGGTACCATACTGTCTTGATGATGACAGCTTTGTAATAGAGCTTGATGTCTGGAATTGTGATGCCACCAACTTTGGCTTTCTTTTTCAACTTTCCTCTGGCTATTTGAGGTCTTTTCTGGTTCCATATAAATTTTAGGATTATTTGTTCCATTTCTTTGAAAAAAAATTGATTGTATTTTGATAGGGATTGCAAGTAATGCTCCTTCTTTTCTCTCTTTCTATGTACCTCCTGGGCACCCCAGAATCACATTGATGTTTGCCCTGAGTTTAATAGGAAGTTAAGCTCTCAAAAGGAATGAAAATCCTGTGAATAGCCCACCACATTCACACCACAGGAGTAAAGAGTGTGGCAGGTCCATAAGAGCCATGGGCAACTAGGAAGGAAGCTAGGGTCAAAGCCCTCAGCCCCCAAGACCTTAGGACATCTGTACTGAGAGCCTCAGGGATGCCCATGCTACCCTAGATGGTGCAGAGACTATGCTCAGAGAGGCCTACACTGTCCTCTGTCCCCAAAGAGGCAGGCAGAAGAGCCTGGTGGTTCAGATCTCAATATCTGAGTCCTGGGTTTGATCCCCATTCTACTACTTCCCAAATGATTTCTCTCTTACTTTTCTCAATTGCCAAATGGCAGTGATAATAGAGTCTTTTTATCTAGTTGTCATGAGGAATAAATGAAACAAAGCTTGTGAAGCGCTTAGCATGTAGTAAAATAATTTTGTTGTTGTTTTAAGTATTGCTTAGAATGCTTTCTACATCATAGGCCCTGTTCCTTAAAGGCCTGGCCATAGGGATACAGACCTTGCCTGGGTACTTCCCCCAGGAAAGGGTCCCTAGGTTTAGGTTGTACCTGCTTCTCTTAGAAACCCAGCAGCCCCATGGGGGCTGGAGTTGGGGGACCAGAATAGGCAATAGGAAGGCATGAGGAGTTTTGGGGGAGGTGGGTGTTTCTTAAGCAGAAATGTCAAGAGTCAGAGCTGGAAATGGGGGAGGTGGCGGGGGTGGGGGGAGGAGGGAAAAAGATAGGATGTCTCTAAGCTGCCAAAATCCGGATGGGGATGCAACTCTGGGGTTCTGGCACTTCCTGCCACCCCCAGTCTTGGGAATGAGTCACTAGAGGGAGGAGTGATGGAGGTGTCACGCTCTGCCCACAGATCATCGGGCTGTTCTCCAAAAGAGGGCTGATGGGAGGGAAAAGGAGAAAATCTCTAGGCTTAAGGGTGGAGAGGAGCTAGGAATAAGGGGACAGAGGAGGAGCTCTTAAGGTTCAGCTTGCCTATTGGAAGGCCAGGGAGGCAGGCCCTAACCTCCACCTCATGGCCCATCCTGGCCATAAAGAATAAATCCACAATTGCTCTTTTGACTTCTGCCTCTGCCTGAGCTGGGCTGGCTCTCTCCAGTTTCCCCACAGTTGGGTTCTTCACATCTTTTTGCTAACCTACAGTGGAGAAGGGGACAAGGATCCACTCGTCCCTTTTCCATCTGGCCAACTCTTAAAGTCTCCTCCCCCTTGAAGGCCTTTGTCTCTGACCCTGAGCAGCCTGTCTACAACTGTGTCATAGCACCTGGCTCATTTCATTGCGATTATTTTTCTTTAGGAATGCTGATCCCTTAGCCTTCCAGCTCCTCAAATTCAGGGACTTCTTTATGTCCCTAGAGCCAAAGGTTAGACATAAATGTAAGGATGTGGCCTTGGCCCACAAACACTATTTTTTTATCCTTCTCTCACTCTCTAGTTACTGCTATTCCCAACTCTTCATATTATCCATTTACTGAGTACTTACTATGCGGCAGGTATTTTTACATGTTAATTTATTTAATCCTCACAACGATCTGCCCTAGATGAGAAAACTTTTACAGATTAGAAAACTGAGCTTGGTGAAATTTAGTAACTTGTCCAAGGTCACAGTGTCTCAGGTGACAGAACTGAAATTTGCCAGCAAAGCTCTCAGAATTTTTTTATTTGTTTTGCGAGTCTTTTATTATTTTTTTTTAAATACAAAAATGAGGGGGCTCCTGAATGACTCAGCCAGTTAAACGTCTGACTTTAGATCAAGTCATGATCCCAGGGTCCTGGGATAGAGTCCCACATGGAGCTCCTTGCTCAGCAGATTGTCTGCTTCTCTCTCTGCTTGCTGTTCCTCCCCCTGCTTATGCTCTCTCTCGCTCACTCTCTGACAAATAAATGAAATCTTTAAAAAAAAGGAAGGAAAGAAAAGAAAATACAAAAAGAGACCTCTTAGTTGTAATTATTTCATATAGAATTTTAAATTTTTCTGGGTATCTTTTTAAATTTAAATTTAACATATAGTATATTAGTTTGAGAGGTAGAGTTTAGTGATTCATCAGTTGCATCTAAAACTCAGTGCTTATTACATCATTTGCCCTTCTTAACGCCCATCACTCAGTTACCCCATCCCTCCACCCATCTCCCCTCCAGCAACCCTCAGTTGGTTTCCTATAGTTAAGAGTCTCTTATAGTTTGTCTCCCTCTCTGATTTCATCAGATTTTAGTTAATTTTTGAGTTTCCTGTTGCTTTTCTTCATATATTCATATATGTGTGTGTGTGTGTGTGTGTGTGTGTGTGTATACATCTTTATTGAGATGTAATTTATATTCCATACAATTCACCCATTCAAGGTACACAATTCACTGGTTTTTGGTATATTTACAGAGTCATGCAACCATTAGCACAATTAATCCATGAACATTTTCATCACTGGAAGAAGAAACTCCATACCATTTGGAGTTACTATCCATGTCCTTTTGACATCCTCAGCCGTAGGCAACTGTAAGTCTATTTTCTGTCTCTTTAGATTTGCTTACTTTGGGGATTTCCTATAAATGGAAGCATATAATATGTGGCCTTTGTGACTGACTTCTTTCACTTAGCATAATGTTAGATTTTATCCATGTTGAAGCATTTATCAGTACTTCATTTTTTCATTGCCAAATAATATCCCATTAACATTAATGAAATGGAATAATAGTATTCCATTGTGTGGATATTGTATGGAAATACCCTGAAGGACCATGTTGTATTACCCATTTATCAATTGGCAGAAATTTGGATTACTTCCCCTTTTTAGCTGTTATGAATAATGTTGCTATGAACATTCATGTACACATTTTTGTATGAACACCTGTTTTCCATTCCCTTGGGTATATATCTAGGAGTGGAATTGCTGGACCATATGTTAACTCTATGTTCAACCTTTTGAGGAAATTCCAGACTGTTTTCCAAAGCAGCTGTAGCGTATTATAATCCCACCAGAGGTGCATCAGAGTTCTAATTTCTCCACACCTGTCCAACATTGTTGTTATCTTTTTTATTATAGCCATTCTAGTGGTGTGAAGTAGTATTTCACTGTGGTTTTGTTTTTCATTTCTCTGATGACTAAAGATGTTGAACATCTTTTTATGTGCTTGTTGCCTATCTTCTTTAGTGAAATATCTATTCAGATCCTTTGCCCATTTGAAAATTGGGTTATTTTTGTTTTTGTTACTGAATTGTAGATTTCTTTATTTTTTTATTAATTATTTTTATTAACATATAATGTATTATTTGCCCCAGGGGTACAGGTCTGTGAATCATCAGGCTTATACATTTCACAGCACTCACCATAGCACATACCCTCCCCGATGTCCATAACTCAGTCACCCTCTCCCTCCCCCTCTCCCCCCAGCAACCCTCAGTTTGTTTTGTAAGATTAAGAGTCTCTTATGTAAGATTAAGAGTCTCTTATTAAGAGTCTCTTTATTTTTTTTTAAAGATTTTATTTAATGTATTTATTGCAGAGAGAGAGAGAGAGCAGGAGCATGGGGGAAGAGCAGAGGGAGAGGGAGAAGCAGATTCCCCACTGAGCAGGGTACCCGATGTGGGGCTCTATGCCAGGATCTGGCTCAAGGCAGACACTTAACCAACTGAGCCACCCAGGCACCCCATGGAGTTCTTTATATATTCTAGATTCAAGCTCCTTACCAGATTTATAATTTTCAGATATATAGTCTCTCCCATTCTGTGTTTTTCCTTGCACTTTCTTGAAGGAATCCCTTGAAGCACAAGGTACAGCTTCGCTTTTTTCCCCCCATCACTTGTGCTTTTATTGTCATACCTAAGATGGCTTTCCGTAACCCAAAGTCAGAAAGATTTACTCCTAATTTCTTTTGGGAGTTTTATAGTTTTAGCTGTGTAAGTCTATGATCCATTTTATGTATGGTATAAGGAAAGGGATCCAAGTTCATTCTTTTCCATGTGGATATGTAGTTGTCCCAGCATCATTTGTTGAAAAGACTATCCTTTCACCATCAAATTGTCTTGACATAAAATCAACTGACTGTAAATGTGAGGGTTTACTCTGAAGTCTCCAGTCTATGCCATTAGTCTGCATGTCTTTCCTTATGCCAGGACCACACTATCTTGATTATTATAGATTTGGGTAAATTTTCAGTTCAGATAGTGTGGGTCTTCCCAAATTTGTTCTCTCTTTTTTTTTTTTTTTCAGGATTGCTGTGGTTATTCTGGGTCCCTTGCATTTTTATGTGATTTTTAGGATCAGCTTGTAAATTTATACAAGAAAGACAGCTGTTTTCCAAACATTGGAATTCACAACATACAGACTGTGTTGAATCTGTAGATCAATTTGGAGAGAAAGCCCTCACTGCTAGTAGGAATACCACACCATCATTTACAATGCAAGAGGAGAGAGGAAAATCATTACAAGGGGAGAAAGAGAAAGAAAAAGGGTGGGAGAGCAGAAAAGGAGAGAGGGAGATGGAGGCAGAGAGAGAGAAGAGAGGAAGAAAAGGAAGAGAATTAAGGAAGATGAGTGGTCAACCATATGGAACAAGCAAAACTAATCCACATGTGAGGAGACCCCAGGTCAATCAAGAGACAGAATCTTGGGAACACTGAATTCTTCCTCACCAGACACATCTTCCATTAACCCAATTTCAGTTCGCATGTTGGTAATAGTACAGCTTCTTCCTTCCCCAAATCATTATTTTTTTCCCTAAGGTCTCTTCCAAATAACTGGAAGTTATGGGGATGGCTGATATGCCTTCATTTGTGGGATTTAATGGAAGTTTCGGCTGAAAAACCCCAAGTTTCAATAATGGAAAGAAATGAATCTCATTCTCCCTCCCTTTTCTGCAGTTAGAAGTGCTGTAGCCCATTCTTGGTGAGTAGTAGGGAAATTAGCCTGCCCTGGGACCTCAGTTCTGGGGACACTGATGTATGAAAGGTGTGCCTGGGTCTCCGTGGGTGCTTTGGGGCATGCGTGACTGGAAATGGGTTGTAACTCTCTTATAACCTCATCATTGGTGAACTTAGCAGGACGCAAAGTATCTTGCTACAATCTGTACCTCCTGCATCTCAAACAGACCTTCCTTCATACTAAGAGCTGGTGAGGGAATGAGGATATGGGAGGTGGGGATACAGACTGGAGAAGTGAGCTTAATTCCCTCCTAGTGGATGGAGAAGGGATGATTGAAATTGCTCATTTAGCAAACGATTTAGCCTGCTGTAGAAAATCCTATTAAATCACAATTCTTATCTCAGTCCCTGGCTCCTGGAAGAGCAGCTCTGGGCTTTGTGAAGACCAGGGCACAGTCTTTTCTGAATCCAGCCGAACAATCATCACCACTAAGAAGCTAAAATCCAGAGGCAGGGAAACGTCACCAGGTTTCCCTGTCTCTTCTCACCCCTTCACCCTACTTCCTCGTATCATCCGTCAATTATCTGGTTAGTTGAGCCTTTTCTCTGCCCTTTGTAATATAAATAGCAAGCATTTTATGGGTCCCCATTAAGCAATGTGATCAGCATCAATTACCTAATGAGACTCTGGAAAGTCATGATTTAAAATCCTGTCCTCAATTGTGACTTGGCTTTGTCTGCAGCCAACATGATAATTGCAGTGACATCCAAACTAATGGCACTCCAGATGTGGGGCCTCTGCTCTCAGCCTGGGTTTGGCCCTGGGGAAAATTCACCCTGTGCCAAAGGTTCTGATCTCTTTACTTTATTTGGAAAGGGAGAGTTTTATTTGTCCTACCAGGGCTCAGGGAGTGATGGCACAGATCAGGGAACAGCTCTGCCCTATGGTTTCATGGCCTCCGGGCACAGAAGACTAGAGGAAAGTGCAAGGACACAACTCCCAAGGATAGGCAGTTTTGTCTGTTTTGTTCTCTGCTGTTTCCACAGAGCCTAGACTACCTGGCACATAGTAGGGCCTCTATAAATACTTGATGAATGAAGAAATGAAATCCTGGGATGGTCCTTTAGCCAGCTAGCCCTTCTCTTTGCAAGCTTAGGTGTACTTCCCTGGAAGACACGTAGAGATTTTTGTGTTTAGTGATAATCTTTCCAGCATGAAGATTTAGTAATTGGCCCATTTGGGCTAGTGGCAGTAGATACAAGTATTCGATGTTGGCAACCTTAAGTTTTCATCTTTCTTTGGAAGCATTCTTATCCCCCATTCCCAGACATCCTGGTTTAGGATTATATTCCAGCTGGTCTCCACCTCCCCACTCCCAGAGCAACGCAAGTGGTTCTTTTCTTCCTCACTTTTTTAAAAATGTACTCTTAACACCCAACTTGGGGCTTGAACTTAAAACCCTGAGATCAAGAATTACATGCTCTACCTACAAGCCATCCAGGTGCCCCTTCTTCCTCACTTTTCTTAGCTCCTCCTTTGGATAAGAAGCCATTTGCCAAATTCATTTGTCAGTTTTCAGTAGTCATTTATTCTGTGTCTCAGCAGCATTTGACCTACTTGGTCCCACCCTTCCATTTGAAACACTTTCTCCACTTGGCTTCCATGGCAATTGATAACACTTTCAAGTGTCAGTTTTTATTTTAGGATACTTTTAGACTTATGGAAAAGCTGCAAAGCCACTACCGAATTGCCTTATGCCACACACCCAGTCCCCCTCCTGCCCCCGTCTCTCCCCCCAGCATCTTACTTTAGTATGGTGCATTTGTCATGCCTGTTGAGCCAAATTCTAATATATTATTATTAATGAAAGACCATATTTGATTCATATTTTCACCTAATGTTCTTTTTTTGTTCAAATGCCACATTTTATTTAGTTGTCATGTCTCCTTAGGCTCCTCTTAACTCTGACACAATTTCTCAGACTTTCCTTATTGTTGTTTTTTTTTTTTTTAATTTTATTTATCCTTGACACAGAGAGAGAGAGAGATCACAAGGAAGCAGAGAGGCAGGCAGAGAGAGAGGAGGAAGCAGGCTCCCTGCTGAGCAGAGAGCCTGATGTGGGTCTTGATCCCAGGATCCTAAGATCATGGACTGAGCCAAAGGCAGAGGCTTAACTCACTGAGCCAGGTGCCCAACTTTCCTTGTTTTTGATGAACTTGACACTTTGAAAGATTACTGGCCAGGTATTTTGTAGAATGTCTCTCAATTGGGATTTGTCTGGGTTTTTCCTATGATTAGATTTCCTCTTCCCTTTTCTATGGAAGGAAGACTATAGAAGTGCCATTCTCACTCTATCCTATCAATTGACATGACTTATCACTATTGATGTTAACCCTGATCACCCGGTTGAGTTTAAGTTTGCCAGGTTTCTCCACGATAAAATTACTCTTCCACCATCCCTGCACTACTTTTATACTGTATTCTTTGGAATGAAGTCACTACGTACAGCCCACATTTAAGGAAACCTTGGAGATGGAGTATTTACATAAATTTACATAATTTATTTGGAATCCTATGAAAGGGACTTGTCTCTTTCTCCACTTATTTGTTTACTTAGTCAATTAATTTATATCACTATGGGCTCATAATTACTTATTTTGCACTTCGGGTTATAATCCAATAAACTTTATTTTGTTGCTCAAATCTTTCCACTTACAGTTATTGGGAGCTCTTTCACTTAGCTATGTCCCTTTAATAGACTTCCATTACTGGGTTGTTGTTGGAGACCTTACTTTCTTTTTGAGACTGGAAGATGCTCCAGGCATCTTCTTGCCCCAGCTCTAGAATCAGCCATTTTTCGAAGGAGCTCTGTTTTTTTTTTTTTTTTCCCACAACAAAAGAGTTTCACTCCCTGAAATTACATTATTTCCTTGCATTCTATCTATATCTCCCACTAGAACATTAGGTCCTTAATAGGACCTTTTTGCTTATTCACTGCTGAATCGTGATTACCTAGAATAGTATCTGGCACACAAGAGGATATCAATAAAAGTGTAGTGAATGAATGACTAAATGAATAAGGCCAAGTATTATGCCTTTTATATACATATATTTTTTTTAAAAAATTCAAGTATAATTAACATATAGTGTTATATTAGTTTCAGGTGTACAATGTAATGATTAAATAATTCTATACACTGTTCTGTGTCCATCATGACTAGTGTACTCTTAATTCCATTCATCTATTTCACCTATCCCCACACCCTCTTTCCCTTTGACAACCGTCAATATGTTCTTTGTGTTTAAGAGTCTTATTTTTTTGTTTGTCTCTTTGTGTTCTTTGTTCATGTGTTTTGTTTCTTAAATTCCACATATGAGTAAAATCTTATGGTGTTTGTCTGTCTCTGACTTATTTCATCCATCCATGTGGGGCGCCTGGTTGGCTCGGTGGGTTAAAGCCTCTGCCTTCGGCTCAGGCTCATCCCATCGATCCTGGGATGGAGCCCCGCATCGGGCTCTCTGCTCAGCAAGGAGCCTGCTTCTTCCTCTCTCTCTGCCTGCCTCTCTGCCTACTTGTGATCTCTGTCTGTCAAATAAATAAATAAATAAATAAATCCATCCATGTTATTGCAAATAGCAAGACCTCACTCTTTTTTTAATGTTTGAGTAATATTCTACTGTGTGTATATATCTATATTTATATCTACATCTATATCTATCTATCTATCTATCTATCTATCTACCTATCTCACATCTTCTTTATCCGTTCATCTGTAGATAAACACTTGGGTTGCTTCCATATGTTGGTTATTGTAAATAATACTACAGTAAACAGAGGGGTGCATATATCTTTCCAAATTGGTGTTTTCATTTTCTTTGGGTAAATACCCAGTAGTGGAATTCCTGGATCATATATTTACAGGCATTCCTCAAGATGCTTTGACACTTACGAGAATTTGATCAAGTCTGGATATAGAGATGGGTGGACATATGGATATATGAATCAAAAAATGGATGAATGAATAACCAAAGGGATGGATAGATTATTAGATGTATGAATGAATTGAGAAAAGGATGGAAGATGGTATTACCGCTTTGCACTCCAGTTGTTCATGAGAGAAAGTGAATGGTGAGGGGCCTCATTCTTGATTCCTTCCACACTTTCTTCTTCCACATTCAATCAACTGCTAAGTCCTGCCAATTTTACATCTCAAATACTTCTTAAATCCATTTCCTGTTTTTCATTTCAACTGCTCATTGCCCTAGTGCACACTCTCTTCATCTCTTGCCTGGATGCTGTTACAGCCTCCTAACTCATCTCTCTGCCTTCAGCCTTGTTTCTCCCCTTCCCCCACCACTCTGCCCCGCCATCCACATTCCAGAGGGATCATTCTAAAATATAACTATGCATGTGTTACTCCACTGCTTAAACCCTTAGGGTAAAGTCTAAACTCCTTAGCATGATATAAAGCACCTTTGATGACCTGGATCTTGGCCATCTCTTTAGCCTCTCTTCTGCCATTCTCTACCTTGCACTGATTTGTATGCCTCAAAAATACCAAACTGCTTAGAGTTTCCACCAGGGATCATGCTGTCTCCCTGCTTTGTCCTTTGCTTATAGTCGCCTCCCTGCCTGGAATGCCCTTTCCTCACATCCATGATTTAGAATTCTTACCTGTTTCAAGTTGAGAAACAGTTACAAAGCATGTAACTTTGCAGTTGTGATTATGCTTCGTAATAGGCCAGGACTAGGGTTCTAAGTTTAAAGAGAGTTGAGGGCGCCTGGGTGGCTCAGTGGGTTGAGGCCTCTGCCTTCGGCTCAGGTCATGATCCCAGGGTCCTGGGATCGAGCCCCATGTCGTCGGGCTTCCTGCTCAGTGGGGAGTCTGTTTCCTCCCCTCTCTCTCTTTGCCTGCCTCTCTGCCTGCTTGTGATCTCTCTCAAATAAATAAAATCTTAAAAAAAGTTTTTTTTAAAGAGAGTTGTACAGGTGACAATGAACACACCCTTCACTTTTGTGTCCTTGATAACTCACTTGACTCACCCTAGTCCTGGTCCTGGTCTTTTCTAGACTGGAAGTTTGCTGAGGGTGAGAATTTTTTCTCTTATTCCTATAATCCCTGGTTCAAGGACTGGTGTCCGGCAGGTGCTCAGTATCTGTGGGAGGGAGGGAGGAAGGATGAACTGGAGGTCCATGACCCAGGCCTTAAGTCCAGACTCTGCATCTTACTAACTATAGAAATCTGAATAAGTTTCTCTCTGTTCCTCAGTTTCCTCATCTGTGGAAAAGTAATGATAATAATGAATATATCTATTAGAAGATTGTTTTTCCATTTTAAGGGAGATTATCCATTTGGTCAAAAATTTAGGATTTATCAACCACAGCCAATTTTCATTTCTAAATAGCTCCATTTTGATTTTTTTTTTTGGTCCCATGAGTTTAGAAGTGTTTCCAAATGCATGGGGACTTGTTATCTTTCTGTTGTTAAGTTCTATTTCGATTAGAGAAAGTAGTCTATTGATTTTTTTTTTTTTAATCTGATGAGATGAGCTCTCCAGTCTAGTGTGTGATCAGTGCTTTAGATGCTACATGGGTACTTGAAAGGATAATCGTTGGCTGTCTCATGGGATTACTATGAAGATAAATATTAGATAAAACCTATACAACACTTAAAACAGCACTTAGCACTTAGTAACATCTCAAGAAGCAACAACTCTCATTGTTGTTATTATTGTTGGTGGATGACGATCTTAGTCGGTCCTCTGTGTGTTACCAGGAGCTCTGGAAATTAGGGAAATTGAGCCCTTTCCTGCAAGTCAGTGCTCTATGGTTTAACATCTGTACTGGCTGCAAGGTCAGTTAATCTTTGACACAGAGAATACCACTCATCTCATTATGGGGAATAGAGCTCAGAGTTTGAATCAGACTGAACTAGGCTGGGGCCCTAGTGTGGCCCTTCACTAGTCATGTGACACTTCCCTTCCTCCAAATTCTACTTTCCTTACTGGGGTTTGAACTTGGACTTGCAGGGTTTTTAAGAAGATTAAAGTGAAAGCCTTCAACACAGGACTGGACACAAAGTAGACCTCTGGTAATATTGCTTTCTTTTCCTTTCCTTCCACTGAGGAGCAGAGAGGAAGGAAGACAGAGCTGTAATATTGTAACCATCTCTCCTCTCCTCTGCTAGACTTTTCTCTCCTTCAAAAGCCTCCTTCTCATCCCTGCAAGGCTGCATTTCTTTGATGGTCCTCATCATGGAGCAGCTTGAAACTAGCCATGAGAGAGGGAGCAGAGGGGGGAAGAAAGGGGATGTTGACATATGCAAATCATTACCCAGCCTCCTGCCAAATTAGTGTGACACCTGCTTGGACAGAATTTCCTTTTCATTTCCCACGTGGAAGAGCCCAATTAATTTTTCAGGCCACCAGTCACCATATCCCATAGATGACAGCTTCTCAGACCTTCAGTGAGAGCAGTGTCATCCTCCCTGGAAGCCACTCAAAGTTGGGATTTGTCTCTGCTCATTCTGGGGTCTTTAGGTGGACTGCATGTCTTGGGCACCTTTGCCTTGCCCTGGGGCTGATGCTGAGCTTCCCTCAACACTGACTTCAACCTCTCCTACTTTCCTTTAACCCTCAGTCCCAGTGTGAAAAATGGGTTGGTAGATTTTCTTATCTTTGAAGAAGAGGTATGAAACACGTAGAGGCAGAGCTAAAGGGGACAGAGTTAGGGAAGCTCTGGAGAGGGATATTTCAAATGCACTTTCAAAGATATACTTTGACCTCATTCTTACTGTTCCTTTTAGTTCCATTGTCTCCTGTCATTTTGTCTCCCACCATAATTCCCACACAGGTCAGACAAATTTCATTTTCTCTGCTGCTAGAGAAAACCACAGAACCATGCTCACTGGCTCCAATATCTGATTTCCAGGTGTGGTGGTGTTCAGTGCCCCTTGATAATTTCTTTTATCCCCAGTCCATGATTTTTTTTCATTCTCCTGTTATGGGCATTTGGGCTTATTACCGGTTTCAGCTATCATTAATAAAGTTGCTATGTATATTCTCATACACATCTTTTTGTGGACATATGTTTTTCTTTTTCTTGGGTAAATAACAAGGAGTGGAATTGTGGGGGCACTGGGTGGCTCAGTTGGTTAAGTGTCTGACTCTTGATTTTGGCTCAGGTCATGATATCACTGTTGTGGGATCAACCCCCTCATTAGGTTCTGCACTCAGTGTGGAGTCTGCATCAGTTTCGCTCTCCCACTCCCTCTCTGCCCCTCCCCCTGCTTTATTTATTTTTAAATAAAATCTTAAAAAAATAAAGGATTGGAATTGTAGATTATTTATAAGAAAGTACCAACAATTTTCCAAAATGTTGTACCATTTGGTGCCCTTATTACAAAGAAATATCCCTGGGCTCCATGCTAGATTTACTGAATCAGAATATTCTAGGAATAAAGGCCAGAAAGCTGTATTTTTAATTAATTAATAAAGTAGCTGTACACTCAACATGGGGCTTGAACTTATGACCCTGAGATCCATCCTCTACTGACTGAGCCAGCCAGATGCCCCCAGGAAACTGTATTTTTAAAGAAATCTCCCCATGTAATTTTACATGCATTAATTTTAATGCAGCTAGTTCATTAATTGGCGTGTGGAAACCACTTGGAGAATACTTAAAAATCTTTGCTTTCAGGTTTTATACCCCCTCCTGAATAGATGCATGTCTGTTTTCCCTGTCCACAACATATCATGATTGCAAATAATTAAATAGTTGACTAACAGTGATTTAAGGAGTAAGGACATTTGTTTATCTCGCATAACAAGAAACAGAGGTTAGTAGCTTCACATTTGGTTAATTTGGCCATGCGACAGTGTCATCAAGGATGTAGGTTTTCTCATTTGCTATCCACAGGGTATTTGTTCCATTGTAGGGCTTGTCCACTTATGGTCCTAAATTGGCTGCTGCAGCCCTCAACAGCATGAGCTTGCATGATGACTTCCAAGGAGGGAAAGAAAGGGGTTGAAGAAGATACTGATTGAAATGAGTAGGAAAATGTTTTCCAGAAGCTTCCAGACTTCCAGGTTCATTGTCCAGAACCAGGTTACTTGTCTATCTTTAGGTTTAAAAGGGTGGGGGGAAGAGGTTTTGAGACAGTATCTGGCATTTTTTTTTTTTTTAGAGATTTTATTTATTTATTTGAGAGAGAGACAGTGAGAGAGAGCATGAGAGGCGAGAAGGTCAGAGGGAGAAGCAGACTCCCCATGGAGCTGGGAGCCCGATGCGGGACTCGATCCCGGGACTCCGGGACTGTGACCTGAGCCGAAGGCAGTTGCTCAACCAACTGAGCCACCCAGGCGCCCTAGTATCTGGCATTTTTGAGGCCCTGTAGTAGGGGGCAAGGAAAAAGGGTAGGAAATTAGCTTTTGGGGAAGTAACCAATGGTATCTTCTTCAAGGCCTCTCTAAAACTACTCTTAGAAGGTCACCTTATTACTAGATCCAATGACTTCTCTCCAGCTATCCTTGTACTTGACTTCTCTGTGATGTTTTATGTTGCCAGTTCTCTCTCAAAACTCTTTTCTTGTTTTTTTTTTTTTTTTTGCTATACATTCTCTCTACCTCTCTGATCACTTCTGCTGGGGCTTCCCTCCACTATCCTTCTCTACTTTATAGACTAGTGTTACCATGGGTTTTTAACCAGACCCTGTCTTAGCATCTCTGAGCATCTGAACCAAGCAATTCATCCTAACATGTGACCAAGACCTAATGAGAGCTGTTTGTGGTCTACCCCTTGAGACTTTATATCTGGTCATGTGCTTCCTTTCCCCACTACAATCCTGATACTCTCTCTGCCATGACTCTTTGTCTTCTCTGCGTTACAGCGGTATTGCTCTTGAAAAGATCCTTACCAGCTCTCTCTTAAGGATGGACTTAAAAAAATGTTGCTTATTGTTATGCCCCCAAAATGGGTCCATGATTAAAGGAGCAAGACTAATATAAAGCGAAGGTCAAGCAAAGCTTAATTTCGTGCCAAGCATCAAGAATCAAACTGACTGGGCTGCCTGGGTGGTTCAGTGGGTTAAGCCTCTGCCTTCAGCTCAGGTCACGATCTCAGGGTCCTGGGATCGAGTCTCGCATCAGGCTCTCTGCTAGGCAAGGAGCCTACTTCTTCCTCCCTGTGTGTCTCTCTCTCTCTACTTGCCTCTCTGCCTACTTGTGATCTCTCTCTGTCAAATAAATAAAATCTTAAAAAAAAGAAAAAGAAAAAAGAAAACAAAAGAATCAAACTGACCTGCCAGGGCTGCACCTCTTACAAAGAGGGTGACCTTTCACTGTTTCACAGACTAGCTTTTAAGGGCAAAGGCCATGCAGTCGGGCCTGGCCACGCACAGTTGGCCAATGAGATTGTAACACACAGAGAAAGGGGCACAGTGATGCTAGGTGACCAATCAAATTGCAGTTTACCCTATAATAGACATTTGACCTAGCCTATCGCACCTTGGTCAGAATTGGTGCCCAAAAGGTGCCCAAAGGGCAGGGCCCATACTCCTTGGTAACTAGGGAGTTACTGATCAGATGTCTTCACCTGGCCTGACCCACCCTTGTATCTGGGCTTTGTTACCTGGAGCTGGTTTCCGGGACTTGTTTTTAAGTAAGTCCCCTGGGGGAAGAGGAGCTGGGATAGTTTAAGGGTTAAACAACTTTAGTGTTTTAACCTTGATGGAAGCCTCTAGCTAAATAGGTCCTTACACTTATAACCTCTCAGAGGGATAGATGCTGGAACTGAAGGACACTTTGTTTTTCCACACTCCCTGGGATTTCAGAAAAGCAGCTGTATTGCTCTACAGAATAAAGAAGTGATGAGTTTGGAGTTCCAGAGATTAAAAGATCAAGAAGAGAGAGAGTCTAGAGTCAGTTGAGAACTGGGTGGTAGAAGAGTTGAGAAGGACCTACTGCTTATGGCTACATGAGAGAATATGAATAGGCACATCTACAGCTGAGTTTTTAAGTGAAACAATGTGTGTTATGACCCCTCTCTGTGATGTATAAATTTTTATTGAATACTTCTGAAGCCACCATATATGTCATATGACTTGATTTCAGACAGACAGCAGTGAGGGGCCATAGGTTTAGGAAGCTGGCAGTATGGACATGCCCAAATCTCACACCCAGGCTATGAAAGCCTCTCTTTGATCTCTGGCCTCAAGCAACTTCCAGCCCACCCTCCATGTAGCTGTGCCTATATTAAGACACAAACCTGGTCATTTCCCTGCTTTAATCTTTTACTGACTGCCCAGTTGTTTCTTCTGAAACCTGGGGTTCTTCATGGAGCATCGTCAGGGGTCTTCAGTACCCATGAGAACATTTGTTAGTTTCAGGATTAATTTTTAAAATAACTTTTAAAAAAGATTTTGTTTATTTATTTGACAGAGAGATAGAGAGAGAGCACAAGTAAGCAGAGTGGCTTGAGCCTGCTGAGCAGGAAGCCTGATGTGGGGCTCTATCCCAGGACCCTGGAATCATGACCTGAGCTGAAGGCAGCCGCTTAACCAACTGAGCCACCCAGGCGCCCCATCAGGATTAATTTTTTAAAAAACTTATGTATAGTCCATAATACCCAGATGACTACCTTATAACCAAGTACTTTGAGGAGATATTAGTATTAGTCTCTACTCATATTTATTGATCAGACTGGTGCCAAGTAATATGAAATGATGGCATTTAACTTTTAATGTTGTAATTATTTTTAAGCTCATAGTTGACAGATATATCCTCAGCACCTAGAACAGTACCTGGCACATCGTAGGTGTTCCATAAAATTTGCTGAATGAATGAATGAATGAATGAAATATCTCAAACCAAGTTCTGATATTCTTGGGGACTCTCTACAGTTTGAGATCTCCTCAGCGTAGCATGTGAGGCTCTTCACAATCAAGCAAGGAATACTCAACTAGTAATTTTATCAGACAGTCTGGGCAGGATGTGGAGGCGTAGTCCTTTTTAGAAAATAAAAAAAAATGAAAGTAGAAAGGATTTATGTACATTTTGACAGGGAAGCCGTGATATGCAAATGACTTGCAAATATAATGCAAATGACATGCAGCTTCTCATGCAAATGAGCATCCTGTCTTTGGAATCAACTGCTAGAGTATTCACTAATTTGTCTGTGGCACTGGCAGTAAATCTTTCAAGGGCTTAGGATGCAAGTATCCTTGATGGGAATGCGTGTGTATTGGGAGGAGGAGGTGGTGGAAAGGGGTCACTCAAGGAAGAGTCAGTGTGATGCTACGAGCTTGCTTCTTAGTATGAAACTTGGTACAGTATGCAGCTTAAAATGAAGTTATTCTGCCACGATACTCCAAAGGCTGGCCTTTTGGAATTGGCAGAAAGTGTGGGTGCAACATGCAGTAACATGCAACCTCATATTTTCTGTCCACCCGTCTCCTATCATTCAGGCTGTGGACTACAAGAGCAGAGACAGGGGAGTCAGAGATCCCTCACCATGAGGACCACAGATGAGCTGGAGACAAGGGCTCTTGTAAATCACATCTGAAGGAGATTAAGAGCCTGATGTGGAGTTCTGCATTTCCTAATCTCATGACAAGAAGAATTTAGCTGAATTTTTACTAGACCTCTTAGAAAAAGGTGGGTGGTTACAAGAAACATGGGGGCTTTCTGAGAAATACATCTGCTTAATCTCAATACCAATGATGTGGTCTGACAAAATTGGAAGCTTACTTAGAAATCTAAAGGAAGGGGCGCCTGGGTGGCTCAATGGGTTGAAGCCTCTGCCTTCAGCTCAGATCATGATCCCAGGGTCCTGGGATCGAGCCCCACATCGAGCCCCACATCGGGCTCTCTGCTCCACAGGGAGCCTGCTTCCTCCTCTCTCTCTCTGCCTGCCTCTCTACCTACTTGTGATCTCTGTCTATCAAATAAAAAAATAAAATCTTTAAAAAAAAAAAAGAAATCTAAAGGAAATAAAGGTCAGCTGTGATTTTTTTTTTTTTCATTATAAAAACTTGTTCTTCCCTGTCCATGACATGAAAGGAAATTTTTGGTTACACAGACTCTTCTCCAATGATTATAAAAGTACTGGGAAGGGGTGCCTGGGTGGCTCAGTCGGCTGAGCATTGAACTCGATTTCTGCTCAGGTTGTGATCTCAGGATCCTGAGGTTAAGCCCCACTCAATAGGGAGTCTGCTTAAGGATTTCTCTCTCTCTGCCCTCCCCTCTGGCCATGCATGCATGTTCTCTCCTTCTAAAATACATAGATTAATCTTTTTTTTAAAATTATTTTATTTTATTATTTATTTATTTATTTATTTAAGATTTTATTTATTTATTGGACAGACAGAGTTCACAAGTAGGCAGAGAGGCAGGCAGAGAGAGAGGAGGAAACAGGCTCCCTGCTGAGCAGAAAGCCCAATGTGGGGCTCGATCCCAAGACCTTGGGATCATGACCTGAGCTGAAGGCAGAGGCTTTAACCCACTGAGCCATCCAGGTGCCCCAATGTTTTGTTTTTTTTTTTTTTTTTTAAAGTATTGGGAAGGGGCACTTGGGTGACTCAGTCTGTTAGACACCTCTCTTTGGCTCAGGTCATGATCCCAGGGTCCTGGGGTTGAGCTGAGTGGTGAGCTCCCTGCTCAGCAGGGAGTCTGCTTCTCCCTCTGCCTCTTTCTGCCATCTTGTGCTCTCTCTCTCTGGCTTACTCTTTCTCATATAAATAAATAAAATCTTTAAAAAAAGTATTGGAAAAATAAAATAAAAGAGCCTCTATCAGATATATTTTAACATAGCTCAGAATCTGTGGGGCACCTGGATGGGTCAGTCAATTAAGCATCTGACTCTAGGTTTTGGCTCTGGTCTTGATCTCAGGGTCATGAGTTCAAGCCTCACATTAGGCTCCATGCTGGGCATGGAGCCTACTTAAAAAAGAAAATTAGGCAACATGGTTCAGAATCTTTTTTTTCCCTGACACTTTGCTTCACAGTTAGACTTTGATTCAAATTCCCATCTCCCAACTATACAGATTCAGGCACTTTACACAATTTTTCTGAACTTAGTTTTCTCATCTGTAAAATAGGAATAAGAGAATCTTTGGGAGATTGCTGTGAAGATTAAATGAGATAGTGGATATACTTGGTGATGAAGAAATGTTGGGGTTCAGAGCAAATGGTAAGAAAGAATTGAGACTTCTTTGGTGCAAAAAGGTTGTTTTATTAAAGCATGGGGATAAGACCCATGGGCAAAAAGAACTGCACTGGGGTTGTGATGGGTGACTGATTACATAATTTCAAGTTAGGAGGAACTGAGAGATAGTGTAAGTCTCTAAGGAATTTTGGAAGCATGGTTCCAGGACCTTGAGGGGGCTAGCTATTGTTAGGAAAGGTCATTTATTACTGTTCAGTAAAACCTTAGTCATGACCCTTCAGATGTGTATCAGTGGTCCATATGCTTGGAGGATGATTGCTAACATGTATCTTGGGGGTAGAAATAAAGGAAGTCTCCAAAAGAATTTTATAAGTTAAAGCAGACTTAAAGGATCGGGGTGGGGGGTGCTGTCAGGACAATATTAAGCTAAGATTGCCTTTTGCTCTTAGTAAAGTGTCGACATTGAGACAGTTGAGTTCCTAGAGGAAGGTTGCCCATTTCAAGAAATTATCAATAGGCTGTGAGTACCAAGGAAATTTAATTTTCTCTTTTGCCTTTGTTTCCCACATCACTTAGCCCCGTGTCTGCCTCACAGTAAGCATTCAATAAATGTAGCTATTTGCAGTGGTCATTTGTGGATTTGCTGCTTCAAGTCCATTCACTCTCTGTCTGGTAAATGTACATCATTGCCTTCTAAGGAACCATCATTCTCTCCTCAGTCCATGTAGTTCTAGTGAAACAGACTCCACTCTGAGCACCAGGAATAGAGCATGTGACTTAGGTTTAAACCAACTGGACCATTCTATCCTCTAACCTATAGTTATTGATTTAAAAAATGGTGGCATAAACAAAGTTACCACATGCTCTCGAAACTCCATTCCTCAATATATACTCAAGACAATTGAAAACAGGTGTACAAATAACAACTTGTATGTGAATGTTCATAGCAGTGGTATTTATAACAGCTAAAAAATGGAAATAATATAAATGTCCATTGTCTGATGAACAGATAAAGAAAATGTTGTTGTGGGGTGCCTGGGTGGCTTGGTCATTAAGCATCTGCCTTCAGCTCAAGTCATGATCCCAGGGTTCTAGGACGAGCCCTACATTGAGTTCCCTGCTCAGTGGGAAGCCTGATTCTCCCTCTCCCACTCCCCATGCTTGTGTTCCCTCTCTCACTGTCTCTCTCTCTCTGTCAAATAAAGAAATAAAGTCTTAAAAAAAAAAAAAAAGAAAAGAAAATTTTGTTGTATCCATAGAATAAGAACCTTTTTTTAAAAAATATTTTATGTATTTATTTGACAGCGATCACAAGTAGGCAGAGAGGCAGGCAAGGCTGAGCAGAGAGCCCGATGTGGGGTTCGATCCCAAGACCTTGAGATCATGACCTGAGCTGAAGGCAGAGGCTGAACCCTCTGAGCCACCCAGGCGCCCCATAGAATAAGAACCTTAAAAACATTATGCTAAGTGGGAAAAAAATTCCCCAAAAGACCTATGTATGATTTCATTTATATGAAATATCCAGACTAGGCAAATCTGTGGAGACAGAGAAAATAGCTTAGTGGTTGTTAAGGATCAGAAAGAAGGGAGTGGGGAGTGATGCTAATGGGTATGGGGTTCCTCTATAAGTTTCAGCCTAAATGTTGCCTTTTGGGGGAGACCTTTCTTAAAACCCTCAGTGACATTAGATCCCATTGCACCTGGCCCATTTCCTCTATGTGGTTATTTGATTAATTATTATTCTTTTGTTTCATGTCTGTCTTATTTGCAGTTTTTAGCCTCTTTCAAAAAAGGACTATTCGGGTTAGCTGTTTCTAGGTAACTAACTACCTCAGATCTTAGTGCTTAAAACAGTTTTGCAAAGTAGGGACCATGGGCCAGATCTAGCCCACAGCCTGTTTTTGTATAACTAGAAAACTGTGCCTGTGTGTGTGTTTACATTTTTAAGAGGTTATTTTAAAAACCCAGAACAAGAACACTATGTGCCAGAGACAGTACAATGGTCATCAAGGCCTAAAATATTTACTATCTAGCCCTTTACAGAGAAACTTTGCCTACTTGTGGATTCAAACAACAGCCAGTTTGTTACAGCTCATGGTTTTGTATGCCAGGAATTCAGGAAGGGTTTGGTTGGATGATTCTTCTGCTCTCTGTGATGTTGACTATGACCTCTCAGTGGCACTCAGCGGGAGGCTGGTCTGTCTGAAATGCCCATGAAGGCTTCACTCAAAGTCTTGTACCTTGGTGGGATGGGTGGAAGGCTGGGCTCAGCTGGGCCCCTCTCCCTGTCCGTGCTGTCTCACTATCAGAGTGGATGGACTTACTGCAGAATGGCTCAGGGCTCTAAGAGACCAACGTGGAAGCTTTTAAGGCTTAAAACTGGATAACATTGGTGTGCCTGGGTGGCTGAGTGGGTTAAAGCCTCTGCCTTTGGCTCAGGTCATGATCATGTCCAGCTCTCTGCTCAGCAGGGAGCCTGCTTCCTCTACTCTCTCTCTCTCTCTGCCTGCCTCTCTGCCTACTTGTGATCTGTCAAATAAATAAATAAAATCTTTAAAAAAAAAAACTGGATAACATCACTTCTGTATTCTATCGGTCAAAGCCATCTAGAGTCACAGGGATGGGATATATATTCCACCTCTCAATCATGGGAGTGCAAAGAATTTGAGACTACTTTTAATCTACTTCAAGACTAAGTGTGCTCACTCACCATTAAATCCCCAGTTCTTAGCACAGGACCTGCACATGAACTCAATAAATTTATCAAGTCATGGACACACTGTGGTAGGTGGAATCTGACCTATTTGTAATATTAAAATATTAGATTTGGAGCTAGAACAAAGCGTCTCCTTGGGCCATTAGGAACATTCCGTCCCACGTGTTCCATTTGGAGACTACCATGGTCCCAGCACTGTGCTACATCACTCTCAGAGATGTAGAACTTCAAGATGTAGTTTGAACTTCAGTTTCCTTTTTGGTTAATGAGGGAGAGTAACACCTGCATTTCTCAGGCTATCCGTGAGAATTATCTGGTGTACATAAGAAGGCTTTCTGAACTGTGAAGTTCTGCTTCATGTTGTTATTATTCTCATTCTCATTGTTGCTCAGGGTGAGTAGCTGATGAGGTCAGAGTCCCTAGATCCCCTGACCTGGAGAAGGACCCCTCAACCTTACCAGGCTCTCCATCTCTTACCCCTGCCAGTCACTGAGGAGCAGGCATTAGGAGAATGACGTAGGGTTCCTGCGGCTATGCAGTCAAGTTCTAGCCAGGTAAGATTTATTTCCCCACAGGGGTTCTAGTGATGGTTTGTTTGGTCTCATAATTCCATAACGATCTTGATGCCAGTGCCTCCCACTCTGGGTGTCTCTGCAGAGGCCGTGGGGAAATGGGAAGCCACACTAGCTAAACAAATAAGAATGATGTGTTGCATGTGGCCAGCCCCTTGCCGCCTGAGCTGGCCTATTGTGTGCTCCAGTGTATGCAGTAATAAAGATGCCATGAGAAAAACCACATTCAACTTGTCATCCTCACCCAGCCCAGAAAATGCAGTATGCCTTCTCCAGAAGAGCTCCCAAGACCTTCTGTTCCAGAGATGCTCCCATACCTTTCATTTTATGTGTGCCTCATTTTTGACCAGAGGAAGGCTTTGTCTGCTTGAGTAATACTTCTTTTTCCAACCTTTTCACAAAAGCCCATATACAGCCTGGGCATGATATATAATCTGTGTGTGGAAAGTGCAGACCTGCCAGTGGAATAATTAGTTCAAATGTTAAGTGGGAATATAAAGCAGGATCTCCTGTGTGAGCTTTTAAGTATCTGTACATGTATTGTGTGTGATTTAACTGTACCCAGCTTTTAGTGCCACATCTATGTAACCAAAAGGCCTGGGAAAGAATAGTACTAGTAACCAGCACTTACTGTGCCAGGCACTGGGCTGAGTACTTTGCATATGTCATCTCATTTAATCACCATACAGTTATTGAAGGGAATACTAGTATTATCTCCAGGTTATAGGGAAACAGCCCTGGAAGGTAGGTTAGGGTTAGAACAACTTGCTTAACTATTGAGAGGCTGTCAGGATTTGAGCCATCTTTCTGATTCTAAAGCCATTTAAAAACTGTTCCACAGTCCCAAATCCAGTCTCCCCTGCTAACAATGATGCTGGATTTGATGACCTAATATTCTGAGACATGCCACAGAGTCCGCAGAGTCAGCCTTATTCTCCATATGTGATCTCCCAAAGCTTGCGTGCTTAGGAACCTTTATGAGGGACAGTGTCAGAGGAGGGAAATGTTCTCCCCTCATTGACTTACTGACCCAGGACCATGCTAGCATGTGCAGGCATGGTCAGTCACTGTGCCTGTCACACCCGGGAGTGCCCTATAGCAGACAGCATCCCATCTGCAGCTCTCTGCTTGGAGAAGCAGCCCTGGCCCTTGTATGTGGGAGGCACGGATTGGACTGGGAGAGGGCCCACACAGGCTGCCCTACAACAGCCCTGCAGTGGCCTTGTTCTTAGCGATCTTCCAGGTGTGGGTGGGTGAGTCGAGATTGCAAAGAAGTGTTCCAGTCAACTTGGTTCAGCCCAAATTAGGAATGTAGAGTTAAACCGTCTTGGTCAGTCAGACATCTTGGTGTGATACAGAAGACAAGAGCAAGAGGACAGGTGGTCCATGAGAAGGAGAGATGAGAGCGTAGCCTGTCTTTAGACCCCCTTGCTTCCAGCTCCAGTCCTTGCCTGTCTGTATTTACATAAGCCCTTTCTAATGGATCTGGGCAAACTTGTACTTCTCTGTATGGTAAAGGAGTGAAGAATTTGGAGGCTTGAGGAAGAATCCAGGAGGAGACAGAGATGTGAGCTGGCTAACTGGGTACCATCCAAGGGAAAGAAGAGGTAAAAATGATTCACAGAGTGATGGAAGTGAGACAGGGACTTGGGAGGAAAGAACTGCTCAAGTAGGCTTCCAGGTTGTCTGCTGCGGGGTATGTGGGATTAACATTCTCCTCCATCACGCCTGTGACACCTGCAATAAGTTCTGCATTTCACACTGATGGTTGTGCAGCCATGGGTTCTTGGTGGGGAAATGGAGCAGGGTGAGGGGACAACTCACATCTAGATTATACTCCATCTGCTCCCAATCTGGTTTTCTTAGGGTCTCTGTTTGATGTTCAAGGTTGTTCTCTAGTGTATGCCTTCATGTTTCCCTAAACACTTCTAATTGTGTAATTATGTAAGAAATATATATGTGACAAAAGGCATAGCATTAGGTGACATGTTCATATATGTGAATGCAGGAAGTTTTCATTTATGTACAGGTGTAAACACATCTGTGCACTCTGTATGACTCTGGATATGTAAGCTGTTTGCACGACTGTGGGTGTCTGTGACAGGGTGTGGGGCTTGTGGCTATTCTCCAGAGATGGCTGCTGTGATACATCCCCTCCCACATGTTCTCCTTACCATATGATGTCAACTTCTTTCAGAGAGAGAGAGTTTCTCCTTCCTTTTCCTTCCATGTAGACAGACCTCTGTGACTCCCTCAACCAACAGAACATGGCAGAAAAGATGCTATGTGACTTCTGAAGCTAGATCATAAAAATACCATGCACTTTTATGTTTTGTTCCCTTGGGATGCTCATTGTTAGAAACCAGCTATCAAACTGTGAGGAGGCCAAGCAGCTATTGGGAGAGGCCGCTCGTCATGTCCTGGATGACAGTAACCAGTGGAGGTCCCAACTGACATCCAGCATCAGTTGCCGGCCATGTGTTGAGCCTCTTGCCTTCACTGAACCATGCCAGCTGACAGTACACAGAGCAGAGTTGGTTCTTCCCTGCCAAGCCCTACCCAAATTGCTAAGTAAATGATTATTTTGGGATGCTTGGTTATGCAGCAGTGGCTAACAGGAACAGGGCTGTAGCAGTGGCTGCCCTAGCTGTGTGTGTATGTGTGTTCCTGTGGTTGACTGTCTTTGTGGGTGCCCGAATTTGTGTCAGATGTCTGTGTCCCTGAGTAGGTGTTGTGGATGAAGGTGTTTCTGGAGACAGAATCATGGTTCTTGGGGTTTTGCTTTGGCCTCAGTGGGAGCTGTTTGGTGAGAACCCTTTGAAATCTTGTTTGTCTTGTAGGTCTCTTCTTTTGAGTGCTTTTCCTTTGAACTAGAGAAACCTGTTTAGCTGAGGGCAAATGCAGCTTAAATTTACTGACTTTTCTGGTCGAAGCCCCCTGGAGCTGCCAAGGCCTTCTAGTAGGTGACAGCAGGTGACATGTGAGGTCTCACATCTCTTTCACAGGACGTGAAAGGGATTGTTATTTTTCCTTTTCTGCTAATGAGGCCTTCAGAGATGAACCTAAGACAGAGGAAAACACAGTCACTGGCATCCTTGATATTTTCTGGAGTTGAGATACCTAGAATTCCTGAGTTCCACCAAGGAAGCTGCTTATGTGGGCTCAGATGTGCCCAGGTTTCAGTGTAGAGATCATCTGGTTTCTACCATGCCTTGGCTGCTGCCACCCATGCCATCTGTGTGCAGCCCAGGAAGTGGAGGACCCTGCTTTCGAAGACCAGTTCCTCTTGGTCTCCTTGGAAGTGCCCCTCAGCTTCTTGCTTGTTCTATGTTGGCAGCCCTACTCAGCTTTTCTGGGAACACTGAGAGCTCTGACTCCATACTCCTGCCCTTGCACTGTCTCTCAGGACCTCTAAAGTGCTGTTGTTCAATAGAGCTTTCTGTGATGACAGAAATGTTCTATTATCTGTGCTGTATGGTATGGTAGACATTAGCCACATGTGGCTCTTGAGTACTTGAAATGAGGCTACTATGACTACTGAGTTTTAAATTTTCTTTCATTTTAATTAATTTAAATCTAAACACTACATGTGGCTGTTGGCTACCATATTGGACAACATAGATCTGATGAGTTCAAGGAATTTTGCTTTATCTGCAAAATGGGAATAAAATCTGCCCTATCTGCCTCACAGGGAGCAAACAAGATGATGAATGGAGAAAAGATGTACTCACATAAGGGATTTGGAAAGAAAGACAGCAGTGTGAATCGAGTGGGGTTCTTCTTATAGCTCTGTTAATATTTCTGTTTTATAGTCCTAGTTGGACAGTGTTGCTTTGATCTATTTACATTTCTGTGTCTCTTATCTGACCCTGAGCTCTTTGAGGGTAAGAACCCAGTGAGACTATTTCTGCCCAATTCCAAGAGTAATTCAAGGAAACAGAAAGGAGACTTCTGTGATCCCATCACCCATTCTGTTCCCTATAATTCAAACTTCCCACTTTTACAGTGGTCCTCCTTGTTTGCTGGCCATGAAAATAGGGGCTGTCTGCTTAGGCCTAGCCCTGCATACTGGTTTTAGCAGTCGAGGTGGCCTGAGGTCAGAGCTGGTTCTCCTGGGAAAGTGGTCCTCAGGTCCTTTCAAGGTTTGGGGCACTGGCGGGGCTCAGAATTTCCCTTCCCCATACACTTTACCCAGTTAGCTCTGTCCCAAGAAAGAAACCAAGCTCTGAGTACTGGCCTCTCTGTGTCCAGCTGGACTCTTCTCTTGGCCATGCATTTATTTATTCATTCTAACATTTGAACTTATTTATTTATTTATAAAGATTTTATTTATTTATTTGACAGACAGAGACCACAAGTAGGCAGAGAAGCAGGCAGAGAGAGAGGAGGAAGCAGGCTCCCTGCCGAGCAGAGAGCCCGACTTGGGGCTCGATTCCAGGACCCTGAGACCATGAACTGAGCCAAAGACAGAGCCTTTAACCCACTGAGCCACCCAGGCGCCCAGCTTATTCTATTTATAAGCATATTACTCTGGTAGCACTTTGTTACTGTCTTTTTATAACTTGCTTCAGGCACGATTGTAATTTATATATTCATTCTGTGAATTATCATTGTGCACTTTTGAACATTTGTTATTTATCTTCATGGTACTAGGCAGTGACACAAGCTAGAATTATTCCTGGGCTACCCTTGCTAGCCTCCCCAGTATTCCATGGAAAAAGTGAGCTGATAGCTGTCCTTTCCCACTTAGTCCCAGGAAAGTGTTCTATGCAGACTTTTCTGGGAAAGAGAGAGAGAAAGAAAGGAAGGAAGGAAGGACCCCCCCCCCCCCAAAAAAAAAACCCTGTCACTTCCCACTCAACTATTGCCCAAAGTCTTGTTCTCTTTCCCCAGGCTACTAACCAAAGTTTGCTCACAGCTGCAAAGTCAATTTCCCATCTGTTTGAAGTAAACATAATCAAGAAAGTAGATCAACTGCTAGAAACCCAAACCAGAGACCGGTTGATTGTTTCTTCTTGGAAAAAACCTGCTATTTGGGGGGAAGTTGCAGCTTGTTTGGATAGTCGTTTTCTCCACTTCTGAATGTCCAGGAATCACGATGTCTGGACTCTCAGGTCCTGAGGGAGCAAACACTCCATTTGACTTGTCAGATTAAATGCCTCTGGTCAAGGGGAAGGTCTTATCATGGAAAGAGAAAGGGACTTTGGGATCACCCAAATCTGGCTTATATTCTCAGTTTGATTACTTCCTGCGACTTTGTACAAGTTCAACTTCTTTGACCCTTAGCTTCCCCATCTATAAAAAGGACGGGACAGTTCTGATCTTCAGAAATTATTAGTAAATATATATGCAACACATGGCCCATAAGATATTCAGGGGTAGAGCAGAATTTGAACTGTGGATGACTATAACTTTGAAAATGATTGGTTGTGTAAGTTCACGCAGTACGTAAATATAAAAAACTAAATGACTTCCTAGTGACCTATCTGCATGAATTTTCAAAGGACTATTTTTACTGCTTGAGACTCGGATGTATCCCACACTGGCAACAGTTTGATTTCTCTTTACGCCTCACGTCCTCTGGTTTCCTTCTGTTGTTCTTTCCGCTAGAAAGAAATTAAACTGTTGGGAAATCAGAGATGAGACTTCAAAGTCCCATTTCAGTCTGGCTTAGAAGCAAAATCAGGCCCGTGGGGATCTCCTTCAGACGTGTCTCACTCTGGCGGAGGGATACAGAGTAAAAGGCCTCCATCACATGTGCGTTAGAAGAGGGGGGACTTAGCAGAAGCAAGGGAGAGAGGCGGGGTTTAACAAGCTCGCTAGCAGGAAAGGGAGGGAGGAGGCCGCACGTCTTTTCTGGAAGGCGGCAATTGGGCGAGACGGCCAGTGACGCAATAACTGCGCGCTCACAGATTCAGAGGGTCGCCGCCGCGTCTGCGCATGGTGAGCTGGTTGTCGCTGCAGCCGCCTGGAATTGTGGGGGTTGTGTCTAACCTCTCGGCTGCCGGGCAGGAAGCCGAAGGTAGGGGCGAAGGGGGCCGCCCGGCCCTGGAGCTGGGCGGGAGTCTCGGACCGGTGTCCTAGTCTCTTCCCACAACTGTTCCGGGGTCCCCACACAGGACACCTGCCCCCCTCAACCTATACATCGCCTTCTTCCAAAGCAGGACGCCCAAGCGAGACCTGGCCTCAGCCCAGGAGTCGCCTCACTTATCTTTTTTGTTCACAGCGTCTCCCGTAACTTTTTTTTTTTAAGTGCCAGGGTATGAGGCGGTGGGAATTTCGAGACTAGCTTCTGATCTTTGTTTCAGCTTCCTTTTCTGTTTCCTTCTTTCACCCTGTTTCTGCATCTAACCGCTCCTTTGCTGACATTCTGGTTCTTGGCCGAGGCCTCGATGTCTCTTCACCATATGGAATTGACCATATGCCTTCGTCGTATTTCCACGCCTGACTTGTGTTGTCCTTTTTCTTGGTAGATGGAAGACTTGTCTTTGAAGTGCGGATTTTACACTTTGGTGTTTTTCAAATCACCTAGGAGGTTGTGTACATCCCTGGCCTGTACTCAGGGACATCATTTAAAGTAGAGTATGGGCACCTGCAGTGCTTCCCAGGTGATTCTGAGGGTCCTGAAATTCTTGCTTTGAGAGTCTCTCCTATAGAAGACTGGAGGGAATCTGTTGCCATAGGAGCTCCTGAAATGGGCCTCTAGGTGGGAAAGAATACCTAGCACCTGAGAGGCCATTGGGGGTTTCTTTGCATTCTAGAAGGTAGAGGTATTAAAAAAAAAAAAAAAAATTGCCCCCCTGCCCCGCATATGTATTGTCAGTTTTCTACTAAAAAGTTTAATATCTGGCATTGACTTCAGTTTGTGTGGCTTTCTGGCCTCAGTAAAACAAAACCAACCACGAACTTCTTTGGGGGGATTGAAGGGGTTAGATTAACCCGGAGGAGGTAGGCAGGAGGAGAATGAATCTTCCATGTCTGCTAAGAAAAGAAACTGATGTGTTTATAAACAGTAGCAGTGTTATGACAGTGCAAAAGCTTTGTTTTATATCTTTGTGTCTTTTTAGCTCCCACCCCACCCAAGCTTTTTTGGTTGTCTGATAGAAATATAGCCAGATTTGGGGTTTGGATAGGATTTTGATGGGAGCCAGGGTATGAGGATGTTAGGATTGATGTATAACGTGGATTTTAAGTTGATGTGTGGTTTCAGTTGAGAATATGGCCCTTGGGGGTTTCTTTTTTTTTAAGATTTGACAGCAACACAGGGAGAGAGGGGAACACAAGCAGGAGGAGTGGGGGAGGGAGAAGCAGGCTTTCTGCCAAGCAGGGAGCCGAATGTGGGGCTTGATCCCAGGATCCTGGGATCATGACCCGAGCCGAAGGCAGCGGCTTAACCCACTGAGCCACCCAAGCGCCCCACTGGAGACCAGTTATTCTCTGCAGAGGCCAACTTTGACCCTTGGTGTGTTTCACTGACCCAATAAAAGGCTAGTGAAGTGAAACTGAAAAATTAACAACATGAGTTTTAAAGTAAACATGCTAGAACTTCTTCATTGAGTGCTGTTCTCCTTTAGAGTGGTATGCGTAGGTGTGAGTGGTGGGAGTGTGGCCTTAAGTGAACTGTTATTGTCTGAAGCAGTTTTGAAAATCTACCTCTGAAATTGTCTTCAGAGACATTTTTGAGCCATATTAGTGATCAGTTTCATTAATACATAATGCCATACTGTTGTTTTTTTTTTTTTTAACCCCAAGTGGCATGCATGGTTAAAGCCACTTTCACTTGACTTGTCTTCAGATGAGTAAAAAGTTCTTTTGAAGTGGACTTAGTAGATTTTTGGTGTGTGGTGAACATGTTTTGAATCTATCACTTACTAGCCATATGACCTTGCACAAGTCACCTCTCAGGCTCGGTTTTCCAATGCATAAAAATGGGACTACTGGAGCACCTGAACCTGGCTCAGTTGGTGGAGCATGTCTCTTGATCTTGGGGTTCTAAATTCGAGCCCTATCTTGGGTGTAGAGATTACTTTAAAATTTTCAAAAAAAAAAAAAAAGAGAGTGCTTACTTGGAAGAGTGGTTAAATGAGGAGGAACCCATTAATGGACATAGGAATGCAGTAACTTCTACCCTCAAAGAATGAAGACTTACTATTAATGAGAATAGTTTTTGAAAAAAGAGTCTTTTTTTTTTTTTAAGATTTTATTTATTCACTTGACAGAGATCACAGGTAGAGAGGCAGGCAGAGAGAGGAGGAAGCAGGCTCCCCTCTGAGCAGAGAGCTGATGCGGGGCTGATGCGGGGCTGATGCGGGGCTGATGCGGGGCTGGATCCTACAACCCTGAGATCATGATCTGAACGGAAGGCAGAGGCTTAACCCACTGAGCCACCCAGGCGCCCCTGAAGAATGAGCCTTTTAAAAAAAAAAAATATTTATTTGACAGAGATAGAGATCATAAGCAGGCAGAGAGGCAGGCAGAGAGAGATGGGGATGAAGCAGGCTCCCTGCTAAGCAGAGAGCCCGATGTGGGGCTCTATCCCAGGACCCTGAGATCGTACCTGAGCTGAAGGCAGAGGCTTAACCCACTGAGCCGGGGCTCGATTCCAGGATCCTGAGATCCTGACCTGAACCGAAGGCAGAGGCTTAACCCACTGAGCCACCCAGGTGCCCTAAATAATGAGTCTTTAAAGGTAAGTTGTATCTTTTTCCAAATACGTAGATGCCTTTCTCTGTTTATTATCTTTGTCAATTCATGCTCTGACCTCATCCTACCTCTCCCTCCCACTCTCTACTTATTTTCTATCCTTTCCTCAGTGAAGCTGTGTTGCAGAGGCTGTCTGTCATCTCTTGGAGTAAGCCTCTTTTCAGGAGAGCTAATCTGAACATTCTTAAAATGCTAGCTCCTTGGTCATGTATTCCTGGGGATTTTTCTTTGGGGCCCCAGATGGTGCTTAGCTCACGCTCTGTAGCACAGGCATCTCTAACTCCTGGATTTGGTGTCAATTTGGAGACCTGTCCTTGTGAGGCTAATCTTTTCTCTTTTTGAACAAGGATGAATACTTTATCCTTCTCTGAGTCAGTCTTAAGCTGCAGGCCTTAGTTTTTCACAGCACAGAACTTCTTATTTTAATTATATGTAGTCTGAAGGGGTAGTATCCTGCCCTTTTCTTCATGTTCTTTCACCAAGGGCTTCACTGCTGAGTAGGGGAGGAGGAGAATAGCCCCTTGCCATTCAGATGGGGCTTTGGGTAACCCCTGATTCCTAGCATCAACAGTAATTGGGTTTGACTTTGGTACAAGAATCTTGTAAAAGATAGAACCTGCTCAGGACACATGTGAAGAATTCTCCCAGAGTTTCCTGACTTGGGAAGGGTTTACACTCTGCATCTTTCCTTCTTCTATTTTCCACCAGAATCCAGGAGCAACAGAATTATGTTCCACACAGACTTATAGTTCCTTCAGATTAAACCAGGTAGCACATAGGTAAGGGTGTGGTTGTGTTTGCTGGCCATATCTGCTTTCATTCTCCTAACAGTGCCCTTGCCTTTAGTGTTTTAGGCATTGAGATGTGTCTAAGTTGGTTGTGGGCTGCTGTAATAGAATAGTATAGAATGGGTGGCTTAAGTAGCAAACAATTATTTCTCGATATTGAATCTTGTAAAGGTTTTAGAGTTTGGAAGTGTGAGATCAGAGTGCCATCGTGGTCAGGTTTTTAAAAGTAGTGGGTCAGCTCTTGAGACCTCTCATCAAGTGTTTTTCGACCTTTTGTTCACTATCCCCTTTTGAGTCCCCCTCCCCCACAATTGTCCCTTCCCTATGGAATTTTTTTTTTTTAATTTATTTGACAGACAGAGATCACAAGTAGGCAGAGAGGCAGGCAGAGAGAGAGAGAGAGAGCGAGAGGAGGAGGAAGCAGGCTCTCCGCTGAGCAGAAAGCCAATGCGGGGCTCCATCCCAGGACCCTGAGATCATGACCTGGGTGGAATGCCGAGGCTTTAACCCACTGAGCCACTCAGGCACCCCTCCCCATGGAATTTTAATACCAAAGATATACCATGTATCTATTTATGTACTGTGACCCTTTGGAGGAGCATAAACTTAAAATAGCTAAGATTTTTATTCCTGAAGAATCATTCCCTGCGGTGCTTGTGGGCAATACTGCCCTCAGTGAGACTGCATGGTCTTACCTATACACTGTCTCCAATACAGCCATCAAGGCATATTTTATATCTATAAGATTAGTTAGGACACTAACACCAGACTAGTAAAGGTGGGAGAACATTATCTCATTCAATCTTCCTTTTAACCTTGTAAAATAGTTGGTATTACCCCATTTTACAGATGAAAAAAATAGGCTCATTGAGGTTAAGTGACTTGACCAAGGTCAAAAGTTTGTTGTAGTCAGGCTTTATTTTTATTTTTATTTTTTTATTTTTTTAAAGATTTTATTTATTTATTTGACAGAGCGAAATCACAAGTAGATGGAGAGGCAGGCAGAGAGAGAGAGAGAGAGAGGGAAGCAGGCTCCCTGCGGAGCAGAGAGCCCGATGCGGGACTCGATCCCAGGACCCTGAGATCATGACCTGAGCCGAAGGCAGCGGCTCAACCCACTGAGCCACCCAGGCGCCCCTGTAGTCAGGCTTTAAACCCAGTTCTGACTCCACAGTGATTTCTTTTGCAATGTACTACCCTCCTTCTCTCACCATGAGCCTGCTCACATCAGCAGAATATTTGACCATTCACTTTATTTTCTTAAGGCTCTCATAGATGTCAGGCCTAATGGAAGATGAGATGTTGAGGACACTAAAGTGAGAAAGAGTTCCTGGTTTTGAAGAGTTCACTTAGTTTTCCTAGGGTGGGGTGTCTTAGGGATAGTACCCTTGGTACCCATCCTGTTTGACTTCTCCTGTGATAGCTGGCAATAGCTAAGAGCTGTCATGCAAAGATTTGAGGTAGTTGGCCTTTACAAGATTCAAAGCTGTGAATATGTCCCTCATAGTTTGATTTGCCAACCAGCTGAGCTGTTTCTAATCGCTGAGCCTGTTGCCTAAAGTGTGTTGTAGGCCCAGGAAACTCCTTGGCCATTGCATGTTTATAAGCATGGGGATTAGTAAGATGCCATTTCTTTCTCTCTCTCTCTCTCTCTCTCTCTTTCTTTCTTATTAAAGATTTTATTTATTTGTCAGAAAGAGAGAGTAAAAGTAGGCAGAGTGGCAGGTAGAGGGAGAGAGAGAAGCAAGCTCCCCGCTGAGCAAGGAGCTGGATGCAGGACTCGATCCCAGGACCCTGGGAACATGACCTGAACGGAAGGCAGTGGCTTAACCACTAAGCCACCCAAGTGTCCAAAAGATGCCATTTCTGCTTTTTAAAGTGATATTCCTAATTCAGAGCAGAAGTTTTGTCCCTTTCTGATGTTACTCCATATTCCTGGCCTCAAAACCTAATGCTATTAAGAGAGTTGGAGAAGAAATGGAGTATGTTTGGAGGTAGAGGTGGGAGAGATAATTTTTACCTGCACTTCTCCAAAGGGTTGAATTGAGTTTAGCCTTTTTTTGTTTTAATTTTTTTTTTTTTAAGATTTTATTTATTTGACAGAGAGAGATACAGCAAGAGAGGGAACACAGAGGGAACACAGCAAGAGAGGGAACAGCAGAGGAGTGGAAGAGGGAGAAGCAGGCTTCCCACCGAGCAGGGAGCCCGATGTGGGGCTCGATCCCAGGACCCCGGGATCATGACCCAAGCCGAAGGCAGTCACCTAACGACTTAGCCACCCAGGTGCCCCTGAGTTTAGCCTTTGATATATATTTTTTTCCTTCCAAATCTTGGACTTTTTAAAACATTATTTTTAAGAGCGAGAGAGGGGGATAGAGAAGGTGGTTAGGGACAGAGGGAGACAGGGACTTTTAAAGCAGGCTTCATGCCCAGTGCAGAGCCTAACTCCAGGCTCAGTCTCATTACCCTGAGATCATGACCCTTGCCAGAATCAAGAGTTGGACACTTAAACGACTGAGCCACCCAGGCACTCCCCAGATCTTGGCCTTCCAAAGTGTTCTGTTTACCATCTGTTTCTCTGATGCCTCCTTGGCCTTACTTTTTCATAGCTGAGCCTGCTGTGTTGGCTCAGGTGTTCCTGGAAGTTGGAGCCTTTGGGTAGTTTCTGATGCCCATGTCCACATGTCCTATCCACAGAGAAATGGGAAGCGGTATGTTTTTTTTGGCTGAGGGGGAGGGTGTTGTGCTTTTTAATTACCACTTATCATTCCAGGAAGAAGAATATCATAGCAGTCAGTGAACTGATCCATGTCTAGCTACTGCCTTTTCTGTCTTATGAAGGGGAGGAGTTCTAGAAACTGAAAGAAGAATCACAGATGCATCTCATAGGTCAGGTGAGGGAAGGCTGATACCAATGGACTTATAAAAGGGCATTTCTTTATGTCTGGAAATAGTTTCATGCTTTTGCCTCTCATTTCTGTGAGGCTCCCATGGGGTTAGCAGGCATCTGACCAAACTTGAGAAAACTAGCAGGCTTCAGTTCAGTGGAAGTAACATAAAATGGGACAATCGATACAGACAACATTGATTGGTCACACTTTGAATTCAGTTGGTATTAGAGTTGGAAGCTTAAGGGGCAGAATCCTAAGGAAGGTATTTAAGGTTGATTTTTGTGACTCTCCCCACTGCTGGTCATGGGGAATTGGGTTTGATTGTATTCATGAAGCAAAGTCTCCATCTTTGGGCCAGCTGCTAAAGTCTGAAATCATGGTGTTTATGGGCTGGAAAACATCATCCTAGGGGTCTTTATATCAATTTTATTGGAAACATCAGTGCTGGGTCTGGTTCAGATCCAAGGAATGGCTGTTGGTGGTTTCTTTGGTGAGTGAAGAGTCAGGAGTTTCCCTAGTAGTTTTTCACTTTTCAGTGCTTGAGTTTTGTATTCAGTGGTTCTTATTTTATTGATGACAAAACTGAGTTCCAGAGAAGTGAAATGGGCTGTATACCTTTTTTAGGGCCATCAGTATATTACTTGCAGAGTTGAGACTCAAGCCAGAGGGCTCACAGAGGGTAGCCATAGAAGTTGTTAAAATTATTTAAAGCCTTATAAAGATGCAAGATGCCATTGCAGTTAAAAATCTCCAGGGAGGGAGAAGGGCCCCTCCTCCACTGACTGCCTCACTCATTATCTTAAAACCTTCACTGGTGAGGTTTTTTGCTGTCATGCTGATTTCTTTCCTCCTGTTGAGGTATGTTTCCTCTTGATCTTACCCTGGAGAAAATAGATTTGAAGCTTTCCCCTATTTTAGAAACAAAGAACAAGTGCTCAGGCCAGGCTGCTCTTGAGGGTATTCTGTAAAGAATGGGGCCAGTGCACCAGTGGATCTTATCTGGTGACCTGGTAAACCCGTGATATATCGCAAGGGAATGAAGGGCATGTCAGAGTGGTTTAAAAACATTCTGGAGGAGCATCTGGGTTCCTCAGTCTGTTTTGTGTCTGTGTTTGGCTCAGGTCATGATCCCAGGGTCTGGGGTTGAGCTTTGCATCAGGCTCCTTGCTCGGTGGGAAAGTCTGCTTCTCTTCTCCCTCTGTCTGCTGCTATTTCTGCCTGTGCTCTCCCTCTCTCTCTCTGTCAAATAAATAAAATCGTAAAAAGAATAAATAAAAACATTCTGGAGTCAGCTTACTTGGTTTCATATTTTGCTATTTACCTACTAGCTGTCAGGTCATGGATAAGTTACTCATTTTCTCTTAGCCTTAATTTTATGATCTGTAGAATGGGATTAGTAATATTTCCTCTTGGAACTGTCTTGAGAATTACTTGAGAGAATGCATATGGAAAGTGGCTCCTCCGGCATAGTACAAGTGCTCTGTGTGACCAGTCATGTCAACAACAGTAGTTTCTAATTCCTGACCCAAGACTTGGTTACAGGATAAGTTATGCTGACTAAGCAAGCCAGTGTTACCTTCACCATCGCATCATTGTCAGCCTTCTTTGTTGTTTGATTCTTCATATCAGTGGTCACACCTGGCTCATGCTGAATAAAAGTCATGAAGAGCAAGGAACTTTGAAGTTTCTCTGCCATCTTCTTCCTTACTTAGCTTACTTTTCACCTCTCTGGGGCTGCCTTTGACTGGCTCTTCCAGCCAGTGGGCCCTGTGTCCTGGACAGTGGCTGACATGAGGATGTTATTGGAGCAGGGCTGGCTTTTCAGAGTCTGCCTGGGGCCCTCTGACAGAATGTTCTCCCTGTCTCTTGCTATCTACTCTTCAGCCAGACATGAAGCAATTAGCTCGTTATGGGAAATTTGACTTCTGTCACGGCTTTCTTCTGATTTGTATGCCCATTTCTGGTCCTTGTCCAAGGTCAGGGAAGTGCAGTCAAATACACTGACCCAGATTTCGTGTTTAAGTTGACTCTTTCTTTTTGAGATTTACAACTGGTTCTGTGTAGCAGTGGGGGTGGGAGTAGGGAAAAGCCCCTGAAGCTACTACCTCTCATACTGATCTCAAGCTGAGTTTCTAAAAAACCCTGAGCACTGTAATTATAGCCCATGCCTTACTTTTCTGAATGAAACAAATAGGCCAAAACCTTAACATTGTGGGGGTGGGGGTGGGGTGGCAATGTGGGAGAGCAGTCTCAATTGGTTTAAAAAAAAGAAAAATTAAAGAGTTAATGCTGTTGGGGCGCCTGGGTGGCTCAGTGGGTTAAAGCCTCTGCCTTCGGCTCAAGTCATGATCCCAGGGTCCTGGGATCGAGCCCCGGTCTCTCTGCTCGGCAGGGAGCCTGCTTCCTCCTCTCTCTCTGCCTGCCTCTCTGCCTACTTGTGATCTCTGTCTGTCAAATAAACAAATAAACAAAATCTTAAAAAAAAGGAAAAAAAAGAATCAATGCTGTTGTCTTCAGTTGTTCCACAAGCCTCTACAGTATCTTACCTAGTCTTAATGCTTCCCCTATTTTCTGTAACTGCTCCTGAGTTATTATGGGAGCCTCCTCCTTTAGTTTCCTCTAGGACACTGTGTACCACTGCCCCTTGGGGTCTTCCTAAATATGGTGGTGATTGGAGAACAATCATGCTTAGAAGCCTTCAGTGGCACCCCCTGGCTGCTGCTGAATGCGTTCTAAATGTATCATTTGTCCATCATTTGTCCAGGTGTTCTGATGTTCTGTGCCTATCATGGTGTATCCCTGTCCTACCACTTGAATTATATCCTCTACTGTTACCCACATGTATCCTTTGCTCTTGGTAAACTGGTCTGTGTGGCCCTCTAAACATGCCTCAAGTTTGTGATTCGGCCAGTTCTTTTGCCCAGAGTCCCCTCTCCTTTGTTTCCTATTTAAGCTGCACAGCTGCCTTCTTCAGTGAGCCTTGCCTGATACCTCCTCATCTGTATCCCCATAGCAACACTTTGATTCTAGAATTTAGCATACTTTATCCTGGTTAGTTATTTTGTCTCTTATAATGTGAGCTTCTCAAGGACATGGGCTATGCTTTATTTTGTGTCTCCAGCATTATGCTGAGTATAACATGGACACCATTAAATGCTTGTTGAATGAAGAAATATGTGAAAACCTGAGAAATGATAACAGTCCTGGTCAATTTCCAATTCTTTCCTGAAGCATTCCTTGAACCCCAGTCACAGTGAGTCTGGCACTCTCAATTCCTAGAGCTCTTGGTGTCTGAAGTAGTCTGATTCCATAGAGTAAGTCTTCTTTTCCCAAATGGGTTAGAAATTCCTGGTGGGCAGAAAGTGCATCCCTCATTCCTGTTTGTGTCCCCAGTTCCCAGCGCAGTCCTTGGCACACAGAGGGTGTTTAATAAGTGCTTATGAATGTCAGAGTCCTGCTCTTTGCCAGCTGATGTGCCTACCTCAGCCGCTTCTGTCACTCACTGGCCAGGAGTCTCCCAACTCCAAGATGTTTTCAGGGTCAGGTAGGGAACAGTGTCAGCCACAGGGAATGGTAGACCTGTGTTAAACTGAAGGGCTTATGTGTTCCATGAAGTACAGCTGCTACTCAGCTATAGTCATGAGTGAGTGTGGCTCTAGTGTCCTTATCTTACATTACAAGAGAAGCCAGAAATCCAGATTTTTATGTGAAATCCCCAGGGACTACCAAAGTACATCTGTGGTCCAGATTTGGCATCGAGGCTACCCATCTGTGATCTTTGGATAGAGCCTGAAATTTCACATATTTAAGTTCTTTACGGAAGAAGAAAGGGAGTGGAGGACATAACCTGAAAGCTTGAAAGGGAATTTTGTTGAAAGCCTGGGTTTGCTTGGGTGTCCTGTTATTTTCTGTGGGGATTGACATAGTCTCTTGAGCCAAGTCCTGCAGAGACCTCCTGTTTTGCTTCATCCTTCCTTGTATTCTGTCCCTGGAAAAATGGTGACCCAGGGACTTAGATGATTTTTACCCTTTGGCCCAGCCTTTGCTGAGGCAGGTGTAATGGTGGTTCTTGCTTCTGTCTGTTTCTGAGGGCCTGGTGGTCAGTCTGGTTACAGGCTGAGGTCCTAGGAATCATTCCTGTTGATTGCTTCTCTGAGAGGGAGTTCTGAATGAACCAGCACAAGTACAAGGGAGGTATATTGTACAAAATTATTGCCTAAATGTGGTAGTCAAGGGGTAAAGCAGTATAATAGCCAGGAGGAAATCTGTACCTCTATGGAGGCTTTTGCAGGGCAGTATATTACCCTCTGATTGTCCTGTTCTTTTCATAGTCCCTAGGAGCCTCTGGCAGAGTTTACTTGGCATTACCTTTTAGGTCCGAAGGTGTTACTACCATTGATACCTCCATCTGAGGCAGAAAAACTGGATTATCTCTGGAAGACTGCATGAGAAACTGAAAAGAATGATGTCTTTGGTGAGGGGCTCTAGGTGGTTGGGCAGTGAGGGAGAAGAGAGCCTTAATTTTCATTGCATACCTTTGTGTGCTTTTTCAGATTTGAGCTGTGTGTGTATATTGCTAATATTTTAAAAAATATCCCTGGGCAGGGGAACCTGGGTGGCTCAGGTCATGATCCCAAGGTTCTGGGATTGAGCCCTGCGTAGGGCTCCCTGCTCACCAGGAAGCCTGCTTCTTCCTCTCCTACTCCTCCTGCTTCTATTCCCTCTCTTACTCTCTGTCAAATAAATAAATAAAATCTTTAAAAAATAAAGTATCCCTGGGCAGACCCAAGTGTGGTCTCCTCTTCAGCTTCCACTCTGTCCTCCCTTTATTCTGTAACTGTGGATTCTCTGTAAACATCTAGAACCAGTTATTGTAGTTTGTCCCTTGGAGGTGACAGACTTGTTTTTCTGTTCCTCAGAAGTGTCTTAGGTTTTCTCAGCCACAGGTCTTTAGAATAACTGTCAGGCCTAAAATATGCTTAACATTTTACTGTTTATAAAAGGGCTTTCATGGGGTGACTCAGTTGGTTAAGTGTCTGCCTTCGGCTCAGTCATGATCCCAGGGTCCTGGGATCAAGTCTTGTGTTGGGCCCTCTGATAAATGGGGAGCCCGTTTCTCCCTCTGCCCTCCCCCCACTCATGCTCTCTCTCTCTCTTAAATAAGTAAAATCTCTCTCTATATATATTTATTTATTTTTATTAACATATTATGTATTATTTGCCCCAGGAGTACAGGTCTGTGAATCATCAGGCTTACACATTTCACAGCACTCACCATAGCACATACCCTCCCCAATGTCCATAGCCCAGCCATCTTATCCGTACCCTCCACCCCCCAGCAACCCTCAGTTTGTTTCGTGAGATTAAGAGTCTCTTTTGGTTTGTTTCCCTTCCAGTCCCATCGTGTTTCATTTTTTCCTTCCCTACCCCCACAACCCCCTGGCCTGCCTCTCATATTCCTCATATCGGAGAGATCATATGATAATTATCTTCCTCTGACTGACTTATTTTGCTCAGCGTAATACCCTCTAGTTCCATCCACGTTGTTGCAAATGGCAAGATTCCATTTCTTTTGATGGCTGCATAGTATTCCTTAGTGTATATATACCACATTTTCTTTATCCATTCTTCTGTTGGTGGACATCTGGGCCCTTTCTATAGTTTGGCTGTTGTGGACATTGCCGCTATAAACATTGGGGTGCACATGACCCTTCAGATCACTACCTTTGTATCTTTAGTGTAAATACCTGGTAGTGTGATTGCTGGGTCATAGGGTAGCTCTATTTTCAACTTTGTGAGGAACCTCCATGCTGTTTTCCAGAGTGGCTGCACCAGCTTGCATTCCCACCAACACTGTAGGAGGGTTCCCCTTTTTCCTCATCCTTGCAAGCATCTGTCATTTCCTGACTGGTTAGTTTTAGCCATTCTGACTGGCCTGAGGTGGTATCTCATTGTCGTTTTTTTTTTTTTTTTTATATTTTATTTGTTTATTTGACAGCTAGAGAGAGAGCACAAGTAAGCAGAGTGGCAGGGAGATGGGGAGAGAGAGAAGCAGGCTCTCTGCTGAGAGCCTGATGCGGGACTCGATCCCAGGACCCTGGAATCATGACCCGAGCCGAAGGCAGCTGCTTAACCAACTGAGCCACCCGGGTGCCCCTCATTGTCGTTTTGATTTCTATTTCCCTGGTGCTGAGTGATGGTGAGCATTTTTTCGTGTGACTATTGGCCTCTGGATGTCTTCTTTGCAGAAATGTCTGTTCATGTCTTCTGTCCATTTCTCAATTGGATTATTTGTTCTTTGGGTGTTGAGCTTGATAAATTCTTTAAAGATTTTGGATGCTAGCCCTTTATCTGATATGACATCAAATAAAATCTTTAAAAAAGGCTTTCAAATAACAGATCCTTAGAACATCCCCATTTCATAGAGATGAGAAATTGAGGCTTGGAGAGCCTGAATTACTTAAACTTACTGAAGGTTGTACAGTTAGGGCAGAGCTGTGACTAAGCCAGGTAGCCTTACATCATATTTCTGGTCCTTGCTCTTAGTGCTTATGTCAGTGAGGTAGTCTTCCCTTTTTGGAATTCTCTTACAGGTTTCCAGAGCTGTTTCAGTTGGGGGCAAGAATAGAGCTGTGGTGTTGTGCTTTTTTTTTTCTTGGTTTTAGCCTTCACCTCTTTAAAACTCTCAGTGACATCAGCCTGACTTCTCTAGAAAAAAGTGGTCAGTAGTAGGTTTCTCCAGTTTCTACTTAGAAACTAGTTCTGTCTCCATTGGAGCAGTATCTTTTAGGGAAGCTTGAATTAACAGTTTTCTTTTTTCTTTTCTTTGCTGAGTATTATTGCTGCTGTTAGGCAAAGGGCTTTGTTTCCAGGTTACAAATCTTTTTAGCAAAGAAGTAAGTGCAGACTAGAACTGGAAGGACTTGTGTTGTTCTTGGATATAATTTAATGCTCCACATCCCAGAGAGCATAAACATTGTAAAGTGCGCAAGATGGATTTGGATTAATATCCTGACAACATATGGCTTGGCATGTAGGGCACTCCTGGGAGACCCTTCTCACCATACCTAGACCGATTTTGCCGGGTGGCCCCTTCCCACATGTCTTCCCAGCAGCTGTTGTGCACCTGGGTGAATCATCAGCTTTCCTAAGCTTTGGGGTGGGGGGGTACCAGTGTTAACTATTGAAAGCCCTCATGTGGGAGGTGAAATAAACAGACAACCCTGGGAGACTGTGTTTTAGTACTACTTAGCTTCCCCTGAGTTTGTCCAGAGTGTTCATTTCCGTTGGAAATACAGGCTGATCCTCACCACTGGTCTCTTCAGAATACAACCCTGAAAATCATCTTGCCCTTTCTACTTTCCTGCCCCTGGCATCATGGGTGTACGAGGTCTCTGAAAGCTCTAGAGAGGTGTTGGGCAACATGGAGGGAAGGCTCAGTTGCTTCTAAAAACCAAGCAGAAGTCCTTCATTTTTTTTTAAACTTTTCTATTTCTACCTTAAATCAAAATTAGGTTATTGTCAAAGAGAGTTTTGTGCATTACTGAAAGAGCTCAGAGTGGGAGAGGCTCTTGGTACCTCCTTTGTAATCTCTGAAGAAAGCTTGTTGGGGGCATGTAGAGATCATGCCCGGGTTGTCTTTTCCTCCCCCAGCCCTGACCTGCACTATGCCAAGAGAGTTGCCCCAGCTGATGGCTTAGTCACTGGCTGGCAGCTTTGTGGGTCTGGAAACTCAGCCAGTTCACCCAGGTTTAAGTTCCCGTGGGCCCTCTCAAGCACATGGAATTCATGAGCCCATTCAGCTATAATTCCGGTTAACTAATTAACTCTAAGAAACATGCCTAGCAAGTTGACTTGTGTGGACAGGAGGGAGGATTTTCTCCTCTATGGATAAGATGAGCTGGAAGCCAGCTCACCTCTAGAGGAAGTCAAGGTGAAGTAGGGTGGAAAGCTCCTGGCTGTAGCATTAGATAGATCCAGATTTAACTATGTACTAGCTGTTAGACTAAAGAGAGTTATGTAACTTGTCCCTTATTGCTTCATCTGTAAAAGTCCCTGGGCTTTTCAGATATACACACAATATGCATTCAGTGTATCTTTTGTCCCATTTATTCACTTCTTCCCTCTCCCCTCACAGCATTGTATTTTAAGGGCTATCTCTCTACTCTGACCAAAGTATACCTGTTACTCTCTTGGGGCACCAGAAGTGTCAGAGAGACTGAATTTAATTCTCTGGGTACCTCTTGGTGTGTTTTTCACAGACCACAGCCCTTCTTTTACCACAAGTTATAGTAGGAACAACTAGATTCTAGCTCTCATCAGTTGGTTCCAACCTAAGGAGTCTTTGTGGTTATCATTTGAGCTATAGTTCTTGGTAAAGACCTCTGTACGTGTCAGGTACTGCTTGGCCATGGTAATTTAGTGATGAGGGAGACAGGGTCTTCGCCCTAAGTAATACCTTTCTAATACCATCCTCAGTTGGGTTACTTCTTTGGGTGCCTAGTCTTATTCGTTCTTTGTTGATTCATACTGACTTGCTTCTGAGAGAGTAATCCTCTCCCTAGACCCTAGGGGACAGTGCCCCTTTGTGCAGCCTGGGCCTTGCCTGCTGGCTTGCCTGCTCTCAAACAGTGAGAGCAGAGTGCTGAGGCTGGAGGAAAAAGCCCCGCAGGCTACTACTGCCTCGGCCACACATGTCCCGAGAGCCTGTGCTTGGCACTCTTGAATGTTCTTTTCTCCTTGCACATAGATTATAGTGTTCCCTGGTAATTTAAATTCAAAAACCTTCCGCCTCCCTCTCTGCCTTGGGGAAAAAAAAAAAAAAAGGCTCTGTGTATTACAGGGTGGAGAACAAAGCTGGCCAGCCCTGATTTCCTGGTGGGGTTTGTTTGATCACGTGTATTTTTTAATGTAGCCTCAGTGTGGGTTACCTGTAATAAGGCTACCGTGTAATTCAGGCATATTGATATTCTGCAGTCATAGAATCTCACATCTTGTTCTACCTTGTTTGTCATAAATAGTGTGGTGGGTAGATTTAGGGGCTTTGGCCGACAGGAAGTTGTACTTTTCTGCTTTGTATTTCAGACTGCATTCTGGCCCCTAGTGGGCTCTGTATGTAGAAGGCCCAGCAGCCAGGTTGATAGATTTCTCAGTTTCAAAATAGGGGCCTGAAGATAGTCCTCTGCTCTATCCTTCTCTCTCTCTTGCCAGTTTTCCTGGCAGTTGGCAGGAAGTGTGTGTGGGGAAGCAGGCAGAATTGCTCTCTGAGAACCATTTATCTGAACTCCCAGTAGAGAATTGCATTTGCCTCTCCTTCACTTTCTGTGTTATGCGGTCCTGTGATTTGGTACTGCTTGTCTCTGTGCAGTACGGAGGCCTGAGTATGACTCCTCTAGCCCTATTGGGGTTTTTATCAGTAAATTACTTGCTGGTTGGTCTTTCCCCTGAATTCCATTACTTTCCCAGGAGCAGGGGAGTGTGTAAACATTTGGAGACCTATTTGAGCCTCTCTTTCTAGCACCGTGGCCACTGAAACAATGATAGCTAAGCCCAGATGAGCCATGTTTCCCACTGCTGCTGGGGCTGGGCATTGGCTATAGCTGGATTTAGCTTTAACAGTCACACTAGAGACTTGGTTGGAAAGAAAAGAGCACTGCATAATTATTGCTTATGTATCAGTTAAACCTATCAGCCAACAGATGTCAAGTGTAGGAAAAAAAAGTGCAATAATGTTATTATAATGGCATAATAGTTATTATTATAATAATCAGTTGGCATAGCTTTTGATAAGAGGCAGATCCTGAAAGGAGTGCAGGGGGAAGGGTTAACCTTGAACTATAGCACAGTGAAGGGATGCTTCACCTTGTAGGAGATGGTGTGTGAATGTATATGATTCAGGTATGGGGTTGATACCCTTTCTGCATGGCTTGAGGTTGTATGGAGACTTCTGCTGGGTACTGTCTTTCTCATGGTGCCAGGGAACAGCTGCCATCCTCTGGTTTAAGGTGCCTTGGGTTGCAGGATTATGATTCCAAGCACCTAGCACCAGTGGGTTCTCAAAAGGGCAGAGATTTCATCCCTGTAGCTCCATTTGGAATTTTCAGAAAATCTAGCCTCATCCCTGTGGCTACAAATGATGAACTCCCCTCTGTTCAGCACACTGCACTCTGTCCCTATGGCGTGGCAGTGTATCTCAGCTATGTACATGCTTATTGTGGTGGAATGTGCTCATGGTAGACAGCCTTTCCTTACCCAAGGAGCTCTCAGAATGTTCCCATTATGGTAAGGAGGTGGTGATGGGGTAGGGAGCAGAACTGAGCTCATGGGCGACCCATAAAGGCAGCTGTAGGGTAGGAGAGGAGTCTGGATTCAGGCAGACTTGGGTTGTCTCCTGACCTCACTGTTCACTAGCTGTTACACAACCTTGCTGAGCCTCAGCTGCCCCTCCGTGTATGTGTTCATTTATTTCTCACTGTTTGTCACTACCATCCCTGTCTCTGAAGTACCTGCCACTAGGTAGTTTTCAGTAATTGGTGCTGCTTCTACTATACCACCCTGCCCATCTACCCTAAAGAATAGAAGGGCTAGGACAAGACCCTCCTGCTTCCATAGGGAATTGAGGCTTTAATCTGAGCTTCATGTGAGCTTTTTCAGGCTTTGGTGTTGTTGTTCAGAGTCCTACTAGGATTCCTCTGAAGCTGCCTCATTGTGGGAGACTTTGCTATTTAATGTTTGGGCAAATCTCTGCCTTATCCAAGGAGTGAATGGTGGTATTTAAAATCCCATTCAGGGATTTTCTGCTTTAGCCCCTTGCAGTCTTTATCCCCTCCCCATTTTTCCTTTGGGTGGGTCACTTGGGGGTCACTGCCTGCTTTGAGGAGCATTTGTTTTTTGAAGATGCTGTTAGTTGTTTGGCTTAGTCTCTTTACGGAGTAGAGATGTTTGTGTTTCCATCTGCCTGGGCCTTTGCTCTGGACTTTTATTTTGGAAGTCTGGAGCATTCAGACAAGGTGATATCTTTTTAGACTATTTTTGGCTGTAGGCCAGTTTATCACTATGGCTACCTGAAGAATGGCAGGGCATAAACAGTCACTTTTATCAGAAATTTAGGAAGGAGAAAGGGCAAAGGGGAAAGAATAGTTTGGCTTAAGTTCACAAGGGAAGAACAGCTTCTCTAAGCAGAACCTTTTGATTTGGATAGAACTTCATTTCCCTTCTCTGGAATTTTGTTCGTTCTGTCAACAGACATAAACAGAACATCCTTTACACTCCAGATACTATGCTAAGTCCTGAGTCATGACCGAGTCATATGTGTTTCCTCCTTAGGGTGTATTAATGAATATGGACATTAATACAATTAAAATCGCACATATAAATGCAAAATTACAATTGTATTAAGTGTGTTGGAAGAAAGGAATGTGATACCATGAGAAATAGGACAGATTTGACTTGTTCCTGCAGTTGAGAGGGTATCAGGGAAGGCTTGCTAGAGAAAGTGATCTTTGGTTTAAATTGTTAAGAACAAACAGGTGTTTTAACAACCCGATGTGAGGTTGAAGAGTGTTTCAGGCTCAAGGCCCAGCTCTTACAAAGCCTCTGGAGTGGGGTTGGGGGCAAAGAGGTGGCTTCTGTGAAGTGCTGAATAAGTGTGGTTGGAGTGCAGAAAATGAGAGGAGATGGATGCACACTGAGGCTGGAAGGATTGGCAAGGGCAGGCCTGGTGAGCTGTGGCAAGGCCTTTTTGTATTTACCTGGAGAACATGGAAGCCTTTGGAGGGTTGTTAGTCATGGTGGTGAGATGATTGGATTTGCAGTATGAACAGATCACTCTGTCAGATGGTACACTGGATGGATTTTGATGAGGGAGTGAGAATGAAGATCAGAAAAAGAGCGTTGCTGTGATAGGTGACTTGTTTTCCTTTAGTCAGCTAAATGGTAATTTTGAGACCACCCCCCCTCCCCGAAGTGTTGATAGTGTGTTGTTGGGGCCAGCTGGCCACTCAGCAGACATGGTGGCTCAGGGTGCTGGCATTTGGCATCTTTCCACCTTCCCGGAAAAAGGCCTGGAGGTTTCAGGCCTGTCACTTGTTAACATCTGACAGGTACAGAGCCCTTTGTTAACCTGTTTTCTTGCTGTCCCTCTGTTGGCTGTCACTACTGGGCAAGAGCTACCCCTTTCACTTTGGACCACTTAAGCCACTGACATGGGCAACTACCTGAAATGTGATGTGCCAAGTTAGCAAAGCCAACACCTGCGGTTTATGTAACATTCAGTTCTGGTTGATGTAGGTGTGCACATGTTCTCTCTTGGCAGTAGCCAATGTCTGGAGGGCTGGAAATGGGCTGTGATTGCTCTTGCTACTGTGTAGCTAGGAAGACTGAGGTACAGGAGAGACCTGGGGTGTAAAGAAGCCCGGGTCAGAGTCACATGCTGTCAGACCAAGTGTTAAATGCATGGTGGGTGGTTTCAGACCATAGACTAGAGTCTTTCCTCAGTGGGACAGTAGCCTTGCCCACTGTTCCTTCACATACTCAGCTGGAAGGCTGTGCAGCACAGTGGGTAGGAGTATGGCCCTTGAATTTGGGCAGACTTCAGGTAGAATCTTAGCCTTACCACTTGCAAGCTGTGTGACTTTAGACAAGTTATTTCACTTCCCTGATTGGTAGTTTTCTTAGCCTTAACTGGGAAATAATAGTACATCTACCTAACAGGGTTAATTGTGAAGTATTAATGAGAATATATGAAAGGTGCTTAGGTTCGTTCACAGGGTAAATACTGAATTAAAAGTGGTAATACTTTTAGTTAAGGTTTATTTGTCTAATTTTTGTTTGTTTTATTATCTGTCTACTATGTGCTGGGCCCCATGCCGATGGTGGAATGAAGTTGTGATCTTGGGGCACCTGGGTGGCTCAGTTGGTTGAGCAACTGCCTTCGGCTCAGGTCATGATCCCGGACTTCCAGGATCGAGTCCCGCATCGGGCTCCCAGCTCCTTGGGGAGTCTGCTTCTCCCTCTGACCTTCTCCTCTCTCATGCTCTCTCTCACTCATTCTCCCTCAAATAAATAAATAAAATCTTAAAAAAAAAAAATTTAAAAAAAAGAAAAAAAAGATGTGATCTTGGCCTTGATGGTGCTCAGTCTTATGCTCATCTTTGCTGCTTTTGGTTTTGTTCTGTGTGGTCATGGTTCAGCAAAACAAGGAGGTCTCCTATGGGGTTTCTTTTTATTTTTTTCTTTTCAATAATCACATTAAGTTTATTTAAAATTTTTTTTATTAACATATAATGTATTTTTTGCTTGAGGGGTACAGATATGTGAATCATCAGTCTTACACAATTCACAGCACCCACCACACCACATACCCTCTCCAGTATCCATAACCCAGCCACCCTATCCCTCCCCTCCCCAACCCCTAGCAACCCTCAGTTTGTTTCCTGAGATTAAGAGTCGCTATGATTTGTCTCCCTCCCCAATTATATCTTGGTTTCATTTTTTCCCTCCCTACCCACCAAAGATCTCCTGCCCTGGCTCTCAAATTCCTCATATCGGAGAGATCATATGATAATTGTCTTTCTCTGATTGATTATTCTTAGCATAATACCCTGTAGTTCATCCATGTTGCTGCAAATGGCAATATATATATATATTTTTTTATGACTGCATGGTAGTATTCCATTGTGTGTGTGTATCACATCTTCTTTATTCATTTGTTGATGGACATCTAGGTTCTTTCCATAGTTACCTATTGTTCTCATAGAGAGTTTCTTAAAGGGGATCCAGATCAGATGTCCACTTGGTATTGCTGTTTTCTCCTCTGGGCCTCTCTTCTATGGCCTCGATTCCAGTTTGTTTGCTGCTTAGCTGTAGAGGGTGCTCAGCTTTGGTGTTTTTGTTGGGAGAAGAGTACTCCTACTTCCTGCTTGGACTGCACCATCTGAAACAGCGTTCTGTTTTTCTGCCTTATGAGTACCCATTTCTAATAGTGAACATCCCTGGAATCTTTGGTTTGTTCTTTAAAACATTTAATTGCTGCTGTTTCGTTTCTTTGGTAAAATACTGTGTAAGATGGTTGACCTAAAAGAGACCATGAAAAATAAGCTGGGTTGTATTTTTGTAAAGGTTTATTAGTACTGAGTTACTGAAATAGAATACTCCCCAGTGGTCTCAGGGGGGAGGTGACCTTTGCCATGTGATTGTTTTTTTGTGAAGGTGTTGGGGAAGGTTAATTTGATTCATCTGATTTCTTTGGTGGTGGTGGGTAAGGTGGGTGAATGAGAGAGAAAGGACAAAACCTTTAACAGTCTCCGAATTAGAGCCTATATTGGCTGAGAAGAGGAGAGGATGTATTTATCCCGAGTGTCTAGAGCTGCATGTGTAGGCCCTGACCTTTGCCCATGCTTTCTTCCTCATTCATGATGGTAGAGTCTGCCATGATGAGTTTATTTGTCCCTTCACTGACTCACCATTTATGTGTACTGTATACTGTAGAAGGGAATGACTTCCACTTCTGTTAAATGATACCTTTTTGACCTTTCCTGGTACTTCAATGACTCAGCTTTCGCATCTGAATAAGAGTGTACTGGTACTCACCTCCTGGGGCAGTTAGGATGAAAGGAGATAATACACTGCATGTTTCTGGCACATGGTGGATACCTCAGAATGGTAAGGATTATAATGCCTTCAAAGAAGTCAGACCCCATCTGCGAGAAAAGCCACAGATGGGACCATAGGTGCTGAAAAAGGCTGGCAAAGGCCTGGAATTGTGAGACTGGATTTGGCTTGTTAGGGAAGGTTGCTACGTAGCATATTTGGGGTCAGGCCCCAGTCTGTGACCCTCACTGGGTAAGGTGAGTGACTGCTTAAATTAGAGCAGAAAGCAGTAAGCAGAAGGCTTGAGTGGTAAACCAGAAGTGTTGTCTCTCTTCCTCCTGTCAGGGAAGAGGGTAGAGTCAATACAACAAAGTGGCTGGGAAACCTGGCTCTTCTGAGTCAGACCAATCTGGGTTTCAGCTCTGGCTCTTCGATATACATGCTTTGTGGCCTCGGAGAAGTTACACTTCCCTTCCTCTCTTTTAGCTTTGGAGTCCTCATCTATAAAATGGAAATGATAATATCTACTTGGGAGTGTTGGGTGAGGGAGGTTTAAATAAAACAACATGCAGTGTCTTTCACATAGTACATATTCATAGAACAGATAATATTCTGCCATAGCACTGATAGATTACAAAGCAATTAAGCATTTTTCTTAGGAAATTACAGTCTTCTAATTTTTGTGGCTAGATTAATTTTTTTGAAAAGTCAGTCTCTGCTTGGATTCAACAATCAACTCAGTAAGTTCTTAGGGAGTCTGTCACTCCCCTGCCTCACACCCTCTGCAGGTTTACAGTCTTGTACTTAGGATAAAGTCCAAACTCTTTACTTCGATTGCAGGCCATTCATGAACAGATCCTGGCCTGCCTTGGCAGCCATGTGTCCTAACTCTGCCCCTTGCCTCATATGTTTTCATCACAGTGACCTGTACAGAGGGCCTTTGCTCTCACTGTACCCTCTGCCTGGAATACTCTGCCGTTATGTTCACTTGATGGGCTCCTTGTCATTCATATCTCAGTTCTGCTGTTACTTAGGAAAAAGGGGCCTGCCGTTCCTCTGTTATAAAGTAACTGCTTATGTCACTGTTAACATAGGCATCTGATATTTTTCTTGTTTGTTTGCTTCTTGTTGATTCTCTGTTTTTCCTTCTACCAGAATTAAGTTCCATGAGAATAGGGACCATGTCTGTCATGTTCACAGCTGTATTCACAGTGCTAGGAACAGTGCCTGGCACATAGTAGATGATCATACGTTTGTTGAATGAGCTTGTGAGTGACAAAGGATTCTGTTATTACTCAGAATCTGGTTACACAGGTGTTCATATTCATATTGCTTTGTTTTGTAAATAAGTGAAACTAAGATAACTTAATTTCTTGTTCATTATTTATTAAGTGCCTCCCCCTTCCCCCATTAATTGGAACCTTCTGAGGAGAGGCAGTTTTCCCTGACTTTAGTTTATGTTGCTCTCTTTCTTCTTGGCATTTTGTTATTAGAAAGGGGAGTTTGTGGTTGCTGGACTTTGTGCATTGATTTTTAGGTGTTCTCAGGAAGCAAGCTTTAGTGCATTTGCTTGGAATAAAACAAACAAGAAAGCTCACCAGGACATGGCAAATTTATCTCACTCTGATTTTCTACCAACACTTTCTGCAATACTGTGTAAGTTCTTAGACAAGGACATTAGAGAAGAATTGACAAATTGACACCGGCCAGATAGAAACAAATTCACAAAATGTGAGTGAGTAACAAAGTAAGACATGGAGAGGAAAGAGAGGATAGTGCTGCTTTATGGCAGTGTCCTGGTTTTCCATGGGTAATAGTAACGGTATGAATGAGAGATCCTGGTCCAGTTAGTTAACTGTTCCTTTGGCAGAGGGCCTTTTATTCTGGGGAACTATACGGGGAGGTGCTCAGGAGTAAGTGGGACTCCAGCCACCTTTGTAAATGTTTGGGTCCTAAATCTGATTAGTCCTCAAAGACTTGGTCTTGAATTGAGAGAATAAAGTCCCAGGCATGGATATGAGCAGGAGAAGGGTGTCTGGAATAAGGTGAGCAGCAGGGGTGGGCTTATATTGCTTTTGTATGCTTCAAGAACCATAGCTCTGTAGGTACTAGGCTCCACTCATTTCCAAAGCTCCCTTTCTTCTACCCAAAGCTTCCTCTAAGCATGGGGTTATCTTAACCTGTCTTAGGTATTGTTGACTTTTCCTATTGATAAAGCTCTCCCTTATTGATAAAGACTGCAACAGCCTCCTTGTCAGTTATGTCCTTACTCATTTTCCACCTTTGAAAGACTTAGCCTTGTGGTTAACTCAGGGTATTTGGTCACTCTGGCAACCACCTTTTTTGTTGTTGTTGTTGTTAAAGATTTTATTTTTAAGTAATCTCTACACCCAACATGGGGCTGGAGCTCACGACCCCAAGATCAGTAGTCACACTCTGTACCATGGAATCAGTGTCTTACTGTGCTGTAGTTACTGACTATCCTCTATCCATTTGGGGTAATCTTTAATTTATGTTTAAACTTACTTACAAGTCCACTTTTGGTGAAGCTCCCAACCCCCCTTATAGCAGGAATTTTAGCTATAAGCCGCAGGTTAGGTTTTTGAAGATTCTGGTACAAGAAGGTGACAGAAGGTGGTAGAACAGTGGCTCTCGGGACCAGCTTTTTCTGGGCTCAAAAATTATTGAGCCTTTTCTTAATTCTTTCACCTCCTTTCTTTAATCTTTTCTCGGTTAATTGACAATCCCTATTCCTTTCTTCTGTGCTCTGTTTCTTTGCCTTGGAGGTGTTTCTGCAGTTCTTACTCAGAAGAGCGTTTGCTTTCAGAATCTTTCACAGCTTTCTTTTATGGCCAGAGTTGTAGGTAGCATGCTAAGCTCCATCTCTTCCACCTGCCAGGCTAGAACATGTCTTCTTCTGTGATTGTAGAAGTGTGGTTGGGGTGGGCAAAATGCCCTTTATACTCTTATACCCTGTTGTGATTGTCCTCCATAATTTGGTATCATTTAAAGGTGGATTAGCCAGTGAGTCCCCAAATCAAAGATGCTCCTGACATTCATGGGTGTTGATGGCCTCAATTTCTCTGCTTAATCAGGCTGTTTAACTAATTAATTAATTAACTTACTTTTGGTTAAAAAGTAAACAAACTTGCATCCCTTTATTTTGGTTTGCATTTATTTTTCTCTCCTTTCTAAATCCTGAGTGAGAACTTCTTCAAAATGAATTGTCAATCTTTATGTATTCACAAGGATTTGGAGGATGAGACCTTGCAGCCTTGCCCTCATATTCTTTACCTATGCGTCCCATAGAATGATAGACTGCTCTAGACCTATAAATACAGAAAACAAACTGATGGTTGCTGGAAGGAGAGAGAGGTAGGGTAGGGGGAGTGGGCAAAATGGGTGAGGAGGAATGGAAGATACAGGCTTCCATTTATGGAGTGATTGAGTCCTGGGTGTCCAAGGCACAGAATAGGGAGTAGAGTCAATGACACTGTAAAAGCCATGGTATGGTGACAGATGGTAGCTACACTTGCTGCATCACTATACTGTACACCTGGAAGTGATGTAACCTGGTGTGTAAGCTATACTCAGATAACAATAACAAAAATAATGGACTGCTATGGAAATAGCTCTCAAATGTTTCTATTCTCTTAGACAACACGTGTGTACACATGTGAACACATTCATTTTCTGAAGAATGGATGGTCCTCTAGGAGGAATTCATCCTGTTTCATGTAAACGCCTTCCATTACAGTGACACTCTGGAGACTTTGTGAAAGATAGAAACAGGGAGGTTTTTTCTTTCCCAAAAGTCCTCAAAGCTCTTAAAATAAACCTTAAAGAACCTGTTATACTGAACTTTAGCTCTGAAAGCAGACACATTGCAAACCTGGTGCAATAAGACTCCTTCTCTTCTCTGATCTTTTTTCCTTTTTCTCTCTCAATTTATTTTAACATCCCCTTTCATGGTCTTACCTTTCTAGAAGGTTGATTCAGTCTTTCCTTGCCAGCTCTTGGCAGGAGAAGCGTCAGGACTTCCAGCCCTAATTTATGGTTTACATTCCTTCTCCATTCCCTCTCTTTGCTGTTATGGAACCTAATCTTGTGGCATCCTGCTGAGCTCCCTCCTGTCAGAAGGGACAGTGTTACCGTCAGTGACAGGTAGCTTTGGAATTTGATGTCAGTACTAGTGATTTGGGCAGAATTTGGGAGCCTGTTTTGTATGTGTGCTGCTGCCTGAGAAAATGGGGCTTTTCTCGCTTTGGGTACCATCTTTCCTGCTGCCTGTCTAGCCCCAGTGAGTCCTGTTGCCAGGGGAGATGAAATGGAGAACTCTTTACCATGATAAATTCTGGGATTTTATCCTATGAGGTAACAAAATAGCCTTTCAGAACAGGATGTAAGGGAGTCTCCCTGCAGTTCCCATGGAACAAGTTAACCTTTCAGTTACATTTTTCTACATCTTTGGGGGCCCGTTTGATGGGAGCTAAAGCAGTAATTACTCTAGGCAAAGAAAACTAATTTGGAGCCAGAATATTTTAATAAGAAGCTTAAAAAACCAGAACCTGCTGATACATGATAAATAGAAATTGGAGCTTTGTTCTCTTCTTATGTAATCCTTCCCTTTTTGCATTATTATGGTTTTTGGTTTTCTTCCCGAAATGTGCGGACTCTCCATTATTCCTCTGGTAGTGGAATGAAGATGTTGGTGTTGACTGCCTGCCTGCTGAGTCTCAAACAGGTAGAGCAGAGGTGAGCTGCCTTCAGGTACTGCTAAACCGTGGGGTTTTCGTTCACCTGGGAAAGGGGTAAGCTTGGGGTAAGCTTGCTTTCATGTTCAAGTTGATTCATATTACCCCAAGGATTCCTTGGGACTGACTGTTTTTTCCAGATGATTCTGGGAAATGAGCAGTGAAGGGAATTTTGTGGAAGATTTTAAGAACATATTTGCCAATCTTTCTGAGCACTCAGAAGCTTAGGCAAAAATAGGTAGATTTGTCTCTTTAAGGTCTCCTCTAGGTGACAGTGGTAAGGCCATCAATTCATCTGAGGAATTGATGTCACATGAGTCTGATGTTAAGAGCTTGACTTTGGCGTTAGATGTGTTTTGTAATTCTGGCTCTGCCACTGTTTAGCTCTCTGACCTTGAAAAGTGATTTAATCCCTGTGAGTCGCAGCATCCTCATCTCTAAGAGGGGGCTAATGGCAAAGGGTTGTTGGTGCCCAACATAGAGTGAGTAAATACCCCCTGAATATTAGATATGGTTGTTATTTTGAGATACTGATGGAAAATCAGATGGAACCTTCTTGGCAAGAGACAAGAAGGTAGGACATTGCTCAGAAAACCTTGAAGGTAAGGGGTTGAGGGAGAGAAGAAAAAAGCATCTAGCAAAAACAAGAGTGGGAGAACTCTGGGTCCTCAAATGAGTTACCTATTGTTTCACTGCCTAATAAGTCCCAAGTCTTCTCCTTTGGTAATCCACCAAGTTGATTGTTTTCCCAGAAATCCTATCTGTGTGTTGGCTCCTCAGCAAAGACTGAATAGCCACATCAGCCACAAATGTCCTGCGTTAGCAAGACATCATTATTTTTACAGTGCACACTGCTGTGTTTTACCACCTGCACTTTGAAGTGTTAAAAATAATTAAAGCTGAACCATATTTGTCAGAATAGGTTCAAAAAGTGCATTTTGGGATGCTGTACCTTTGTTCTGACAATGTGTTCTTATTTGTTTGTTAGGATTATTAGTTTCCAGGATTGGTTAACTTGAGGCACCGCTGGGCCAGCCTGCTCACACCAATATTTACCCCAAGGGCTTAGAGAGAGGAGTTCAGTATAACTCACTCCTTTCCTCTGTGTTCCTGGGAAGTCATCAGGTGGTGAGCAGAGGATAGAGGGGCACTGAGCTATTTGGAGCTGATAACTCCTTCCTAGATGTGTCTTTGAGGGGAAAGAAATTGTAGACTGGATGGAGCAGAGCAACAGAGGTTAGGAGCTTTGCGGTGTTGCGCAAAACAGTTAAGTGCAAACAGATTAGATGAAAGCCTTTATTAGAAGGTTTGGTGTGCTTTCTCATCAGGATTTTTTGGAATATGGGCTGTTTCACTGCTTACATGATAGTTAAAACACTAAGATAATGGCTGGGCCACTGATAAGCCTTTCCTGTGATATGGGAGAAGGGAAGAGACTTGTTTGGGGGCCTGTAGCAGAGGAGTTGTCACTGCTAAGTACTTCAAGTCTTGGTGGGGTCACCCATCAGACAGAGCATAGGTTTGGCTTGGTGAGGCTTTGTGCAGAAAAGGAGCAAAGCGCAGGGCTTGAGAGTGTAGGCCTTGAGTCACCAGGTTCCAGGTTTGGACCCTGACTTTGCTCTCCTAACTGGGTATATTCGTTACCTGTGGCTGTTGTAACAAGTTAGCACAGATATTGTAGCTTAAAACAGCAGAGGTGTATTCTCTCCTAGTTCTGGAGGCCATAAGTCTAAAGTCAATACCCCTGGACTGAAATCAAGGTGTTGGCAGGGCTGTACTGCCTCCAGAGGCTTTAGGGCAGAATCTGTTCCGTGCTTCTTCCAGCTGCTGGTGGCTGCTGGCATTCCTTGGATTGTGTTCATATACTCTCAACTTCAAGTTCAGTATCTTCAAATCTGTGTGTCTTTACATCACCTTCTTTTCTGTGACTGTGTCAAATCTCCCTCTGCCTATGTCATATAAGGACACTGTGATTGTATTTAGGGCCTTTCTGATAATCCAGGATAATCGGTTTAAGATCCTTAACTTAATCATATCTGCAAATACGTTTTTTTTCCTTAAAAGGTAAAATTTACAGGTTCTTCTGGGCCTTAGGACCTGATCTCTTTGAAGGTCTGCCTGCCATACTGGGTGACCTTGGTAAGTGACTTTGACCAATGTAAGTTTGTTTCTTTATCTGTAATATAAAAATGGTAATTGTATATTCTGTGCCTCATTTCCATGAGGCTCAAATGAAACCCTGCAGGCCAAATACTTGGCACTTAGTACCTACTATTATTTATGTCCACGTTTGTTACTCATTACTGTTAAACATTACTATTATTGTTATTTAGCTATCTTCTGTGAAAGAGAGAGGACTAGTTTCTTAAGAGTTTATTTGACTTGGGGCTGCCCCCTGCCCCTACCCTAACACTCAGCTTGGCCCTCATAGCTCTAGGATCTTTGGCCATTAACCCCCACCCCATAGTCAGCTGGTGTATCCCCAGGCCACTTTTTTTTTTTTTTTTTTTTTACCCAGTCCTCCATTTTTCCTCAAGGCCACTCTCTTAGCTGCTCCTCCATTTTCCTTTTTCAGTGAATGAGCTGGTGTGTGGTAATAGGTCTCACACTTCAGGGGGGTGTTGATGTCTCCTCAAAAGCCTATGTTGAAATTGTAACTCCTAGTGTGGCAGTATTTGGAGTAAGGAAGTAATGTTAAATCAGGTCACAAAGGTGGGGCTCTGATAGAATTTATGTCCTCAGAGGAAGAAACACCAGAGAGCTCTTTTCTCCTCAGTGCCATGTGAGGACCTAGGGAGAAGGTGCTCGTGTTCAAGGCAGGAAGAGAACTCTAAGTAGAAACCAAACTGGATTTCTAGCCTCTAGAACTGTGAGAAAATATACACGTCTGTTGTTCAGGCTATCTAGTCTATGATGTTTGATTGTAGTAGCCCTAGCAGACTAAGCAGAGGGGAGTGTATAACCCGGCTCTTAGACCTTCTTGTGCCAGACACTTGGGTAGAAGGTTGGACTCTGGAATTATTCCAGTTACCATTCAGTGTAGTTTGCTGGATTGCTGTTTTCCCATGGATAATTCTAGCTCCATAATGAAGCATGGAAGAATATTATTTTTACAGTGGTATTTAGTATCTGATAGCTATTAGCCAAAAGGTACATGTCCCCAGTGAGGTACTGTAAATACATTTTATCTCTTCTATTACCTGCTGTTTCACGAACACATCCCTGAAGCATTTTAATCTTGTTTTTCATACTTGTCTTCAAGTGAGGAATTGTTCTGATTTGCAACTTCAGGGGATAATTACTATGTTCATTAATTTCTGTTCTTTTCTTCCCCTCCATTTATTACTGGTTTCTTGAGAAAATTTTTCCCTAAATCTACACTAACTGGAGACAAGTCACTTGATTAAAAGGGTGTTTTACAACACAGGTTTCTCTGGCTCTCTAGGCACACTGATAGGAGGGCTGTGTCAGCATCTTCTTAGCTGGGGTGAGGGTCTCCCTAAGTCTGGGCTTAAATGTGTAAGAGGCTTTTTTGCTGGAGGGGTGGGGTGGGAGGGCTGAGCTCTCTCACCGCAGGCTGTAGGGCAGAATATTTTTTGCACTGGGGTATTCCTGGGGAAGGGGTGGGAGAAACTCACCCTTTTTTTTTTTCTTTTCAGAGATTCAGTGATAGACATGAATTGAGCATGTGCTACATATGAGACATTGTGCACAGCACTATGAGGAACGTGGTTTTTGGCTCATAGGGATGCTCAGTGCATGTAGATTTAAGTGAATGTGTGGCTAAATAGAGTGACCTTAGCATGTGCAGAGACTGAATGCAAGCCCAGAGGCTCGTGGATTAAGGGTGCTATAACCTCCCTGGAAAGGTAACACGATTGGTCGCATCCTCATGAAGGCCATGATGCCCTAGCACTTGGATGTGCAAGAGGAAGCAGTACAAGAAGAAGGCTGTGTTGAGGATGGTTTAATTTTTTCTGGTATTTTGGCCTTGTGAGTCCCCTTTTCTTTTCATTGTAGACAGGGATTGTTAAGTATGTTCGTGTAAGTGCAGATGTTTCATAAAGTCAAGTGATCACCCAAGACAGCTGAGGGAGGAGATGGAAAAATAGTGGTTTCGACAAGTTGGTTCAGGTTAGGGCAGAGGCAGGGATGTATGTGACTGACATACTGGGGGAAAAGAACTGAAGAAGATGAGAAAGCAGAAGCCAAAAGGATTTGAATTAATCTGGAGCTAAATGGAAGCCCAGCTTAGAGAATACTGATCTGGGCTAGGTATTCAGGGAAAGAGTGCTGGAGAGATTTCTGTGAGAATGAGGAGAGATAGAGAGTAGTTAGTCTGGAACATGGCTCGGGAGGGGAGGGAACAGTGGGTAGAATGGCTGAAATCTTTCCTCCACTGCCCCCACCCCATGTTTCTCTGCATTACGATACTTGTCATACCGTGGGTCAATTTTTGTTTATATGCCTTTTCTTCCAGAAGGGAGGAGAAGTGGCTTGGTCATCTCTATCTTGGTTACTTGACACTGTGTGCAGCACATAGCATGTGCTGCCTACATGACTGATTGAACATGTGTGAGGTTAAGGCCTTGGGTGAGCTATCCATTAATGACCGAAATGTGAGAGGTTGAGGTTGGGGTGTAGGGAAGATGAGCACATAACTGGCTGGGGTATAGGGGGGTGAATTAGGATAGAACTGAGAAGTGAGCCTGACATAGAATCTAAATCATCCTTTAAGAATTTACTGAACATTTCTCCTGTGTCAAGTGCCAAGAGAGCGTGCAAAGTGGACATGGTCCCTGTTCTTAAGATGCTTGGGACAACCATATTATAAGTGTAGTAAGTGGTGTCATCCAGGGGGTTATGCATGCTGTGGCAGCACACATTCTGTCCAGTGGAGAGGGTCAGTGGCAGTGCCCTGGAGGAAGTGTCTTTGAGGGTGAGGAGGAAATTTTTTAGGATGGTAGGAATTTGCCACATAAAGATGAGGGGTAACAGAATTCCGAGCAGAGGGAACGACGTGTACAAAGACCTGGAGGTGGGAAACAAGATGTCTTAGAGCCCTGGAAACAAGTTTCATAAAGCCAACAGTAGACAGGGAGAGGAAAGAGACAAAGCTGGAGATACTGATCTTGGCTTGATGGTGGACAGCCTGCATGTGAAATTTGGCCTTGATCCTCAGGGCCCTGGAAAACTGTTGGATGGTTTCAAGCAGATGGGGGTATAAAATTGTGTTCATGTTCTGGTTATAGAATAATTCATCTGACATTTAATCAAGGTGTGTACTTGTAATGTGCTGACATTTTACCCCACGATCCTTTGACATTGCAACAAAGTCTGCCCATTTGCTTGAAATCCCTGAGTTCTGGATCCTGAAGTGGGGTGGAGAGGGAGTTCCGCCTGCTGTAGGCCTGAGTCTCTAGTGTTTGATCTCAGGCTCAGACGGCTCCAGCTCTGTTGCTGAGTGAGTGTTGGGAAGGACCGCAGCTCCCACGGCTTCTGCAGCTGTTCCTGCTCTCACCTCAGCCCCTTCACAGCAGCTGGCAATTCCTCAGCCACCATACATTCCTCTGCTCTGTGCTGTCAACAAATGGAAAATTTTTATGACAATGTCAAATAATGGGATAGGTTTTGAATAGTAGAAGTGAAAAATAAAGACCTCTTTGCCCTTTCTCCCTGTAAGGGAATTTGAAAAATGGAGAAATTCTAAGTTGTATGTTAAATATCCTTGGGGTTTCCTTTCCTTTCCTTTTGAATATTTTTATATTAACCAAAAATCTGGTAGAGACACTTGTGGGAAGATAATTCCTTTTGGCTGGAGCTTAAGCTCCACATCGTGAGCTTTTTAATTGTCTTTCATCGGAGGTGGGTTGGGACCCAACTGTGCAGTCGCCAGCACTCATCACAGTCCTGTTGCTGTGCGAATTAGCTCTGTGAATCTGTATGTTTTCCCCTTGTACCTACCTAATGAAAGCCAAATTAAATCAATTTTTAATCAAGGAGATGAATGACAGGTTCTTCCTCAGAAAAGAAACCACAAGGCCCCAAAGTACTGGATATAATAAAAAGTGAAGTTTTTATTTGCGTATGTGCTGTTAGGCATGGCTTTAATGTCAGGAAAACAGGAGGTGCCGTTAAAATAGTATTCGGAAATATGCCATCCCAGAGAGATGAAGGGGAGTGCTTTTCTCCCTGCCCCGTTTCTCTTTCATAGATCGCGCATGCCTGTGTATTCAAAGCATTCTGCCCAGGTACAGAGTACCTAGTAGGTGCTTGGAGACAGAATGAATGAACATTTGGTTTTGAGCACGTCCTTCATGCTGCTCCCACCCTCTGGCTCCTCAGTCTATTTCTTCCTTCCATTTTCCATTTGTTCATTCATTCAACATACATTTTTCCTTCTTGACAGATGGGAAGGTCATTGGTAGGGAATGTAGTGAAGGGAAGTTTCCGTTGAGTTGAGGCTGAGAGAGATGGCTGGATCTTTTCTTTAATACCTGTTTTGTCTTTTATTTGGGGGAATTGATTTCTAGGCTACTGTGGGCACCCACATTATCCTCCCAAAAATTGCCTTCTTCCATCTGCTTGCTTTGGTGGAAGGAAATGGCTTCCCTTGTGGTGAGGGAGGATGGTAGAGCCAGTAGGGGTGAAGACTCTTAAATTCAGTGGCTGTACCCATAGCTTGTCTCTTTGTACAGTGTGTGTGGGGGCATTGTGCAGAGCCCAGCTTGCCTCCACTGTGATTTGATTCCCATAATCATGGGTCTGGCTTTGGCCTCTGGGCTCCCAATGCATTGGCATCTCCAGAGGATTCAGGCAAGGCACCAAATCCTCCCTGCAGCCCACGTTGCAGCTTGTTACTGTGATTGAATGGGCTCCCTGAGTGTGACTCCTCATCTGAGGAAGAAAGTGGCTTTTATTGAGAGCCTTTGCAAAGGAGGAACTCAGGAGACTGGATTTTGGGTATTCCACAAACCTTGGGCTGAGCAAATAAGAGATTAAGTAAAGCTGTGTTGCTTCTGCTTCCTTATTGTGCTGACTGGCTTGGTTCTGGCTTCACCGAAAGCCTGCTGGGGTGGCCCTCACCTGAGAGGTGGGCGGTGGCTATAGCAATTTGGTCAGATGAGCAGAAGGGAAATAGTAGATGAAATTGACTGTGTTTCGTGTTGGATAGGCAGAGTGGTGGGGGTGGGAGGAAGGAGAGGGAGGTATTGTGGAGAGCTTCCTGGGTTTCTGGCTTTTGCAGTAGGGCTAGGCAACCTTAAAGGATCAGGAACGTTGGGGGAAGAGCATGAGTTGAGATATGAACTTGCTGAATGTGAAGCATACAAGGAGAGTGGAAAGCAGGCATATCCTTCAGGGAGAGGTGGCACAAACACTGCCTAGATTCTCAAACTGCTTTCCTGTTTAAGTTCTCTGCTGGGGTTTTAGGCCACTGTGGGGAGTAATACAGCCCAAATCCAGATTCTGTTGACTGGCTCTTTCTATTAATAGATACTGAGAATTTGCAAGAGCTAACAAACCACTGAACTGCAAGGCAAAGGAATGAGTTCATAAGCAGAGTTCACAAACAATGGTGACCTTCTTATCTTATCTTAGCAGGCATATAGCAGGTCTCCTTTTCGCCTTCCTAATCTCCCTCTCACTGTGGGCAGTTCTTCAGATGCCAGAGGCTGGCCAAGACAGTGCAAAGAGCTATGTGTTTGAAGCTCATCTGACCTGTCTGGCAAAGAGAGTTCTTGTATGCCTTGATGCCACCTACCATAAGTCCTTTGCTCCTGCTATTGTTGAAATAAATGCATGTTCCTAGTTTCGTGCTTCCAGGTCTTCAAAAATCCCTCTTGCCTCTGCTTGGGATGCCTTTGTCATTGTTTGGCTGATTCCTTTTATTCTTTTCATCTTTAAAACTCACCTATTCCAGGAAGTCCTTTCTGACCCCCTCTGTCTCGATGAAGGTTCTCTCCTTCTCAGAGCCATCTGGCCACATCTGTGTGGGCTCTTTCAAACCAGTGCTTACTATAATGACTGAGGGACTCCTCCATCTCCATTGGCCATCTTGAGGACTCCGAGATCAGGACCTTGATTTACTTAGCCTTTGTATCTCTAGCACTTGGCCCAGGGCTGGCTTGCAGCGGGTCTCAATACATAGGTATTGAAGGATGAATAATCCGCCTGTTGAATGTTTTGGAAGTGGTGGCAACTGGACATATGTTTCTTAGTAGGTGGTAAGGATTCCTTCATCTTTTCTGTTCTCTAAAGAACAGAAATTTTGTTCTTTATAGCTCTCCTATATGGGAGAATGGACAAGGTCTTGTAAAATATTTTTCTGGGGGCGCCTGGGTGGCTCAGTGGGTTAAAGCCTCTGCCTTTGGCTCAGGTCATGATCTCAGGGTCCTGGGATCGAGCCCCACATCGGGCTCTCTGCTCAGCGGGGGTCCTGCTTCCCCTCTTTCTCTGCCTGCCTCTCTGCCTACTTGTGATCTCTCTCTCTGTGTCAAATAAATAAATAAAAATCTTAAAACAATTTTTTTTTTCTGGATTGGTGGGACTGTTAACTTCTTATCTGAGGTTGAAATGGATTTGGCGTGGGTGAGGCACTGCAGGTAGTAAGTGAACATCATGTCTGGGCTGCGTGGGCTTAGTGCTTTTCTGTTGTGAGTGGCAACCCAAACATCTGGCTTCTCTGAACCCAGGGCTTGTTGCCTACTTGTTTATGGGAGTGGTTGCCTTTCAGGGTTAAGAGGCTGTAATATTTACGAAGCTTTTTCTACAGTGTTTTCTGTTGGCATTACCAGGGGGCCGCAGTGGCTGTTTTAAGGAGAGCTGCCATAAGAGGAATCCCTGAGCTCTGAGAGACAGGAGGAACTAATTGGAAAGAATTGCCTCCTACTCTGTGGCAAGGCACACTCTTCAGGCAAAATAGAAGGTGTAGGGAAAGTCCTGAGTAACAGAGACAAAAAAGTAAGGCTAACCTGGAGGTGAGGTGGTAGTTTTGTAGGAAACTAGGAAAACTAGGGCCTCTGCAGTAAGGGTGGGGCAGGGGAGGGCTAACTTGGCATCACTCACACCTTTGATGCTCTTCAAAGATACTGTCTGATCCCGTGGAATTGGATTCAGAGCTGCCCACAAGGTGGGCTCCAAATGCTTACTGATCCTTGACCAATGTGCTCTGCTGTGAGGCCTATTGTGAGACTGACTGTTTCTAGGATATGTTTACCTGGGTGGGTGGCCGGCATGTCACCCCTTTCAACAAACCTGGTGCTATGATAAGGCTAGCTGACAAGTTGTCCCTGTGGAGCCTGTTGTGGCAAGGGAGACTTCCTGTGGTCCCTTTGGCATCCCCATCACAAGCTCATTCACTGGAACCTAGAGTCCCCTTGCAGGCTCCAGTCTAGGATGCTGCTCTGGCTGAGTGTGCCCCTGTCAGTTGCAGGCTGATGACTCCTGGCAGGCTGGGATTTGGTTAGTGGCATCTTGCAGGGCCCCCTGACCCTACCTGCTGTCACAAATCCTGTTATATCCCCTTTGTATACATGCTTGAATATCTTCTGATGCACCACTCTTCAGAAGAGCAGATACCAGATGGGAGAAGTGTCTCTCTTGGGTTTATGGATGTGTGTGTGTGTATATATATATATTTTTTTAAATACACTAAAAAATAAATTGTGTCCTGGTTTGACTGTTTTCCATGCTCAGAATGTGTTTGTCATGTTCTTGATCCCCTGTGGAGACCAGTGGAGCTGTGAAAAGAAGCCACCTCATTAGGAGACTCTAGAAGGAAACTGGGCTCTTCTGGCACTGCTTCCCCAGGGTATGGGCTCCTCATCTTCCACAGCCTGCCAAGGCCAAGGCCTGGGAATAGCTCCCCCAGGCAGTGTGCTCTGTGCCAGTGTCCAAGGATTTTAAAGAATTTAATTAAATAACTAATAGACTAGATGTTTAAGGTGTGATTTTGTTGACATTAAACACAGTATTTAAATATCAGTTAATTAGTGCTTTTTAATATTGCTTCTTGAACTCAAGTTTGGTTACTGTAGTTGATGTAGATACTTGACAAACCCAGGTTCAGTGTGGAGGCGTGGGGCACAGTTGAGCACGGACTTGGAGGAGGAGAGGAAAAGAGAACACATAATTTACAGCTGCTGAAATAATTCAGCTGTTTCCCTTGCTGATTGCTCTCCTCCTCTGTGCTGCTGATGCAGTGAATTGTTAATGGGATGGGCTTTTGCTTTTCCAGTCAGGGCTGGGATGAGGCCATTTTGATTGTTGGGAATGAACTCTGAGATTGGGAGAACACTTCTAAGCTTGATTCCAATACCGAATTCCTCCTTAATCTCAGCACAGGATCTAAGCTTTGGGGTGTGCTTTGATATGATGAGGGCTGGATCCTGTTGGGTGAAAGCAGGCACTGAACTGCGGAATGTTGTTCACTGGGTAATGAGGGAAAATGGGGAGATGAGAATCTAGGGCTGGGGTTCAGCTTACAGGGCTGCAAACTGTGCTGCCCATAGAGAAGACTGCTCTGTGGAGTGGTTGGTGAGTGCGTGCAAGGTCTCCCTGCCAGAAAAAATCTGCTCTGCACATCTCCTTGAGTGGGTGTCAGTATTCTGGATTAAGGTGTTCATCTGCTCACCTGTTCGTCTCTCCACATATTCTTTCATTTATTAATTAATCAGCCATACTTTTATCGGGTGCTTGCTGTGGCCTAGACCTTAGACTAGCTAGGGATGGAACAGTGGATGAGGAAGGAGTCTGCCCTCAGGGAGTCCATATTTCCAGTACAATTTGGTGGGTCTTAGGGCAGCTGCACAGAGAGTCATGGGAGTACACGGAGGACCAGCAAAATATGGCAAATCAGACCCAGTAGGATACAAAAATGACCATCTGACTAAGTTGGGCTTATCCCAAGGTATGCAAGGGTGGTTTCACATATAGGAGATCTTTACACAAAATTTGCTATAATAACAGGCTAAAGGGAAAAACACTGTGTGATCATCTTAGTAGATGTAAAAAACACACATGGTAAAATATGACATCCATTCATGATAAAAAACAGCTATTTAAAAATAGAAGGGGGCTTCTTTATCTTGACCAAAAATACTTAATAGAAAAAGTACAGAAAACGCCATTTTTGCTTCTTAAAGTTTTGTGTAATGAGCATACCCATGTGCTCATTGTCCCATATTTGACAGTTCCCAATTTGTGAGCAGTCTTAAATTCTTTCTCAGTGTGGTAAAATATATATCACATGAAATTTGCCATTTTAACCATTTTTTAAGCATATAATTCAGTAGCATTAATTGCATTCACGGTGCAGTACAACCATTACCACTGTCTATTTCTAAAACTTTTTTTTTTTTAAAGATTTTATTTATTTATTTGACAGAGAGAAATTACAAGTACACTGAGAGGCAGGCAGAGAGAGAGAGAAGGAAGCAGGCTCCCTGCTGAGCAGAGAGCCCCATGCGGGACTCGATCCTAGGACCCTGAGATCATGACCTGAGCCGAAGGCAGCAGCTTAACCCACTGAGCCACCCAGGCGCCCCTCTAAAACTTTTTTTTAAAATCCTCCGAGACATAAGCTCTGAACCCACTAAGCAGTAACTTCCCATTTCCTATCTCCTCCCCCCAGTTCCAGTGACCTCTGACTCTCAGACGTTCTTGTCTGAATTTGCCTATTGTAGGTACTTCATATTAGTGGAATTACATAATATCTTTTTTGTGTGTCTGGCTTATTTCACTTAGCTATATATATATATATATATATATGGATATATATATATATATATAGCATAATATTTTTAATGCTCATCCATATTGTAGGATGCTTCAGAACTTCATTCTGTGACTGAAGAATCCATTGTATGCATATACCACATAAAAAAAATCTGCTAAAATATCTACCCATCTCTTGGTGAGTACTTAGGTTATTTCCACTTTTTGGCAACAGTGATGTGCAAATATCTTTTTAGTCACTATTTTCAGATATTTGGGTATATACCTAGGAGTGGAATTGCTGGGTCATAGAATTCTCTGTGTAGCTTTTTGAAAAACTGCCGAAGTTTTCCACAGTAGCTGCACCATTTTACATGCCCTCTGGCAATATACCACTTTTCCATATCTTTGTCAGTGGTGGTTTTCCTTTTTTTTCCCTTTCCTTTTAAATCATTGCCTTTTTAATAGGTGTCGGATGGTATTTCTTGTGATTTTGATTTGCCTTATGGTACCCACAACTGATAATAAGCACAATTTCATGAGCTTATTGGCCACTTATGTATCTTTAGAGAAGTAACCTTCTTTCTATATTGTCTTCACCAGCTTTCATTTTATTTGTTTGTTTGTTTGTTTGTTTGTTTGACAGACAGAGATCACAAGTAGGCAGAGAGGCAGGCAGAGAGAGAGGAGGAAGCAGGCTCCCCCTGGGATGATGACCTGAGCCGAAGGCAGAGGCTTTAACCCACTGAGCCACCCAGGTGCCCCTCCTTCACCAGTTTTCAAATTGGGTTGCTTGTCTTTTTGTTTTTGAGTTGTAGGAGTTGTTTCTATATTGTGGAAAATTAAAAAAAAAGAATTTATTTATTTGCGAGAGGATAAGAGAGAGAGTGAGCGCACAAGCAGGGGAGAGGTGGCAGAAGGAGAGGGAGAAGCAGGCAACCCACGGAGCAGGGAGCCTGATGTGGGGTCCTGGGATCATGACCTGAGCCAAATGCAGACGCTTTACCAACTGAGCCACCCAGGTGTCCCTATATTGTGGAAATTAAACCCTTATCAGATATGTGATTTGCAAATATTTGCCCCCATTCTATGGATTTTCTTTTTATTTTATTGCTAGTGTTGAGGCACAAAAATTTTTAAAATTTGATGGAATTCAGTTTATGTTTTCTCTTTTATTGTTCGTGGTTTTAGTGTTGTATTTAAGAAGTTTTTGCCCAATCCAGGATCACAAAGCTTTGCCCTTATGTTTTATAATTTTACTGTTAAGTGTAGGACTTTAATCCATTCTTAGTCACTGACACCCTTGTTAAAAATAACTGACTGTGGGGTGCCTGGTGGCTCAAAAATCACTGACTATAGATGGGAGAGTATGTGTTTACCTTTATGTCAGTACCATGTTGTTTTGTTTGTTAGCTTTGTGGTCCAGTTTCGAAGTCAGCATATGTGAATCCTCCCACTTGGTTCTTCCTTTTAAAGATTCCATAAGAATTTTAGGATTGGTTTTTCCATTTCCTCGAAAAATGCTGTGGGGATTTTGACAGATAGTGCATTGAATCTGTAGATCGTTTTGGGTAGTATTGTCATTTGACAATATTACGTCTTCCAATCCACCTAGAACATCTTTGCATTTATTTAGGCTGTCTTTAATTTCTTTTAGCAGTTTTGTAGTTTCCAGTGTACAAGTTTTTTCATTTGGTTAAAGTATTTCTTCTTTGGTTAAATTTATTCCTATTTATTTATTTAAGAGAGAGAGAAAGAGAGAGCACAGAGAAGGAGAGTATGAGGGTAAAGCAGACACCCCGCTGCATGGAGAGCCCAACGTAGGGCTTCATCCCAGGACCCTGAGATCATGACCTGAGCTGAGGGCAGACACTTAACCACCGAGCGACCCAGGCACCCTAGATTTTTTAAAATGTTGTTTTTATATTTTTAAAAGATTTTATTTATTTATTTGACAGAGATCACAAGTAGGCAGAGAGGCAGGCAGAGAGAGAGAGATGGGGAAGCAGGCTCCACTGAGCAGAGAGCCCGATGTGGGGCTTGATCCCAGCACCCTGGGATCATGACCTGAGCCGAAGGCAGAGGCTTTAACCCACTGAGCCACCCAGGTGCCCCTTTAATGTTATTTTAAATGGAATTGTTTTCTTCATTTCCCTTTTGGAATCTCTTTTGCTAAAGTATAGAAACACAACTGATTTTTGAATATTGATTTTTGTCCCTGCAGCTTCGCTTATTAGCTCCAACAGGTTTCTTATAGATTCTTCAAGGTTCTCCACATATAAGTTTATGTCATCTGTGAATAGAGATAGTTTTGTTTCTTCCTTTCCAATATGGGTATTTTTTTTTTTCAATATGGGTATGTTTTATTTTTCTTTCCTACTTGTTCTGGCTAGAACTTTCAATATTAATGTCACATATAACTGACGTAAGCGGACATCCTTACATTGTTCCTAATCTTGGAAAAAACTTTCAACTTTTCATCATTCATGTTAGCTGTGGGTTCTCCATACATGATCATCTTCATATATGTCCTATATCATGGTAAAGCTCTCTTCCTGGTTTGAATGTTTATGGAAGAATGTTGGATTTTGTTAAATGCTTTCTGGGTATCAGTTGAGATGATCATGGTTTTGGGTCCCCCCCTTATTCTATCAGCATGTAGTAGTAAATGGATTAAATTTTACTTGCTTAACCGCCCTTTTATTCCTGGGATAAATGCCACTCAACCATGTTATACAATCCTTTTTTTTTTTTTTTTAAAGATTTTATTTCTTTATTTGCCAGAGACAGAGGGAGAGAGCGCGAGCGAGCACAGGCAGAGAGGCAGGCAGAGGCAGAGAGGGAAGCAGGCTCCCTGCCAAGCAAGGAGCCCGATGTGGGACTCCATTCCAGGACCCTGGGATCATGACCTGAGCTGAAGGCAGCCTCTTAACCAACTGAGCCACCCAGGTGTCCGTACAATCCTTTTTAATAGGGTGCTCAGTTTGGCTTGCTAGTAATCTTTTGAGGATATTTGCATGTATTTTCATATTGTTCTATAGTTTTCTTGTAGTGTCCTTTGCTTGCTTTGGTGTCACGATCTAGACTCAGAGGACTCAGTGTTCCCTTTTCTTGTTTGTTTGTTTGTTTGTTTGTTTGTTTTTAATATTTGGAAAGATTGGTATACTGTTAACTCTCTGAACAGTCACTTTGCTGGCTTAGAAGGCCCTGGGCTGTGTGGCATGATGGTCCTTATTTGAAACTCTGGCCTTAAAGCTGGGCCAGGTCATCTTTTACATACTCTTTTGTCTTAACACCTCCATCTTGACCACCTGTCTAGTGAGCCATTCACACTGATGATGCACACTGGCAGGTACTCTGGCAAACAGGGTGAAGTTGATAAGTTGGACTTGAAGATTGCAGCTTTGCCCTTGTACTTTTTCTTTAGGCTGATGAATGGATGATCTGTTCTTGGGCTTGCCAGACAAGAGCAAGGCCTCTGAGCCATTCCAAGGACCAGATCAAGTCAACAGACAAGGGAATGGGTTCCATGTTGAAGATAATATTTATTTTTTTAAAGATTTACTGATTTGAGAGAGAGAGAGAGAGAACACACACGCAAGTGGGGGGAGGGACAGAGGGAGAGAATCTTCAAGCAGACTGCCTGCTGAGTGTGGAGCTGGATGTCAGGCTCAGTTTCACAACCCATGAGATCCTGGCCTGAGCTGATACTTAACCAACTGAGCCACCCAGGCGCCCCGAAAATAGTATTTATTTTAAATGTTTTCTCACATAGCTAACGTTTCAGGAAGAAAGACTCTATTGAACATAGCCTCTTGTAATTTTAATTTCATATCCGATCTTAAAGGTGGTCACACATACTATTTTTCAAAGTAATATTTCATACACCTGTGCTGTTATGTTCTGCTTCTGCTTAAAAATATGTATCTGTTTTCCTGTATCATCACTGTCCACAAGTTCACCTATTTAAAATTTTTTTCATCTGTTTTAATGACAACACTGTTTTCCATTGTGCTGTTCCAGATGACCTCCCCCCCCTTTTTAAGATTTTACTTATTTGACACAGAGAGAGAGAGAGCAAGAGAGAGGAAGTGTGTACCAGCTGAGGGAGAAGGACGAGCAACTCCTCGCTGAGCAGGGAGCTGGATGCAAGGCTCCATTCCAGTACCCTGAGATGATGACTTGAGCCAAAGTCACACGTGTAACCAACTGAGCCCCCCAGGCGACCCAGATGACCCCTTTTAAATTAAAAAAAATAAAAAATAAAAATATTATTTATTTATTTGAGAGGGGGAGAGAGAAAAAGAGCAAGACCAAGTGAAAGCATAAGGGCTGGGGGAGGGAGAAGCAGACTCCTCTTTGAGCAGGGAGCCCAATATGGGGCTGGATCCCAGGATGCTGGGATCACAACCTGAGCCAAAGGCAGCTGCCTAACCAACTGAGCCACCTGGGTGCCCCCAGATGACCTCTTTTTAGATTGTTGATTTTATTCCATCAACAGGTACTTTTGAATGCCAGGCACAGTGTTGGGCAGTGGAGATACAGCAGTGGACAATTATTCCTTCCTTATGGAACTCCTAATTTGGTAGGGTCTGGTTATTAAAGGCCCATGAAATGGAATTTCATTGGGCATGTAACAGCCTTAGAGAGGATGACAAGGTTGTGTAGTCCCCAGCTCCGGCTCCTATCATTGCTTTCTAAAAACCAAGTGAGACCTTGGCAGGACAGGGGCATTTCTGCTTGTGAAGCCCAGGATGGGGAGCCCTGGACAATGGCAGAGTCGACTCTGAAATGGGGCTGTCGCAGCAGGGAAGACTGCTGTTTCCTAGGCAATACTCTGCTTAATATTTTTAGTGCGTGGTCACGGCAGAACTAAATGTGGTTTCTGATCCCAAATTGGTAATAAATGTAGACATATTTAGAGTCAGAAACAATGCATTTAAAATCCTGTGCTCCTTAATGGTCCTGCCAAGTGCTGAGTTTAGGTTTCTTTGTTTCTTGGCTACCTACCCAGCCTCCCACCATCTCTTGGAGAAGGCGCCCGGTTTTTCTTTGGGTGTTAGGTGGGATTGTGAAAGCCGTGAGTTAGGGCTCCCAGAGCTGTATTGAGAGGCATCTGATTTTTGTGTTTCTGCCCACGTATGTAAATGTGTACATTTAAAAATTCATCCCTCTTTCAAGTTTTTAAGGATCTGGGGTTATAAATAGTCTTGGACTCTAAGGCATATTAAAAATAAAATATGATGTTTCAGTTGCCGATTTACCTGGAAGACCGAGTCATTGCCAACATGGTAGTAGCGAGTTCCATGCTTGGTGACCTGTCCTCATGCTGCACTAATTTTTTCTGTAAGTTAATGCTGTTTTCTTCGGGCTCCTGAATTAGCTTAAGGAAGAACCTAATTGTTGCTCCTCTCATCATTTTGAAGTTGTAATTGTGTCTCAAGTTGCCTAGAACAGTATACATTTTCTTGTTCCATATTTCTTAAGAGGGCTTTCTTTTTGGTGATTGTACCATCTGAAACTCATTTGTGGAAGGGTTATGTTACCCACTAATGGTGCATGGGGTACCAACTACCTGAGGACAGTGGTGGTTCTGTAGTATGGTGCTCAGTGTTCTGTTCCTGTAGTATGTTGTTCTGTTCTATAGTATGTCCGGTTCTGTGATATGTTGCTCAGTGTTTTCTGGAGACTGAGGATAATGGTAAAATATCTTTGTGAGGTACCTGTTTCTAGAGTGGAGTGCTGAATGCCTATAATCCAAAGTGCCAGAATAGCTAGCATAGAATAAGGGTTGGTGTACTTATGGATTTGCAGATGGTCCTGTTAGAGTTATGGACAGGGAGTTGAACCTTCCTTCCCCTTATCATTTCACGAAGAGGACTTGACCTTCTCTGGAAGCTTGGAGGCAGCAGGGAAAGGAAAGATGAACTCCAATTCTGCCTCAGGTTGTATATGGATGAGTGCGTGAAAGTCCCTGGTTTTCTTTGAGAGCAGGCTATAGAGAAAACCCATTGTGCTTACTATCAGGAGATCCATTTATTATTATTTTTCTTTTTTAAAGATTTTGTTTATTTATTTGACAGACAGAGATCACAAGTAGGCAGAGAGGCAGGCAGAGAGAGAGGAGGAAGCAGGCTCTCTGCCGAGCAGAGAGCCCGATGTGGGGCTTGATCCCAGGACTTTGGGATCATGACCTGAGCCGAAGGCAGAGGCTTTAACCCACTGAGCCACCCAGGCGCCCCTCCATTTATTATTTTAAAGGAGAGGGAAGAAGGAGGACCTGGCGCCTTACTCTCTGGATGCCAGCTGACCCTATGTAGGGTCCAAATAGTCTAGGTCTGCTGAATTTGGCCTGCCTGTTCCTGTCTTCTCTATTGTCCCCTTAGAGGTATTGGAGTTTGGAGACAGAACTGAGTCACCAGGAAGTGACCTTTTTTTTTTTTTTTTTTTTAAAGATTTTATTTATTTGACAGCACAAGCAAAGGGGAGCAGTAGGCAGAGGAAGAGGAAAAAGGAGGCTCCCTGCTTGATGTGGGGCTTAGTCCCAGGACCCTGGTATTGTGACCTGAGCTGAAGGCAGTCACTTAACCACCTGAGCCACCCAGGAGCCCCTGAAATGGCCATTCTCAGTCATTTCTTTAGTGGACACTGATGCAGATCCAGCCAGCAATGCTGAGATTTCCATGGAAGTGCCTATGTAGCCACCTAGAGTGTAGTCCAGATGGCTCAGGGAAACTGAATTCCAAGGAGAGACTTGGCTGTTAGAACACAAGACAATTCTGTAAGAGAATGAAGCTCTCACTGCTTTTGTTTATCCTATCCTTGGCTTGGAATTTTCTCTCAGAATAGTTGTTAATGAGAGCTACAAGCTTCTTGAGCCCTTACTTAGTGTCAGGCACTGTACTCTATGCTTCTTCATAACATCTCACTTAATACTGACAGCCATTCTACAAAGTAAAGTGGTTACTATCAAGTTCTTTAGTAGATGGAGTTGAAACCTGGAGAGGTTAAGCAGCTAGTTCAAAGTCCTGCGACAAGTCCAAGATACCTGAGTCAGAATCCAGAGCCCACATTCTTTTCATTACATCAGAGTGGAGATGGGGTAGAGTAGAGCTTCTAGTACCCCTTGCTTTTATCAGACACAGGCCCATCACTCTTAGGACCTCAAGCAGGGTTAGGAAGCAAGTATAAGGAGTAGGTCTTCTTGCCCACTCTTTGCTGGGAGTTTGTCATCTAGGGCCTAGGGGAAGTATAATTAGCTGGTCTGGGATATTTCTCTAACTCACCTGGTCACTTACTGGTGTGCTTAGGCAAATGACGGTCACCTTTTTGGGCTCCATTTTCTTCTGCCGTGAAGAAGTGATCCTGTCCTCAGTGTTCCCTACATGCAGAATGGGGATGTCATGATCACAGAGTAGATGGAAATGAGCCATCTCATTTCCGAGTTCTTGAGCCGAGTTCTTGGCAGACAGTCGGGTATACATGAAGGGAGTGTGTGGGGTTGGAGAGCAACAATATTTGTCCTTCCTGTTCTGTGTTGGGAACCCTACATAATGGGAGTTTAAGAGGTCAAACCACACAGAGTGCCAGTGATCTGGTTGCAACATGAGTTAAGGATGTTCTTCCTCTTGAATGTCTGTGCCTCATATGTTGGCTGCTCTGTGCCAAGGGCATTCACCAATCAAAACATACTGTGTGTGTGTGTGTGTGTGTGTGTGTGTGTGTGAGAGAGAGAGAGAGAGAGAGAGAGAGAGAGAGAGAGAAGCTTGGACATGGTAGAGGTGGGTCTTTCCACAAGAGGGCCCCAGTAAGCTCATTTAAAATTTTTTCTCCTAACACAAAATGTGTGCCTTTGTATTCACACTGTTGTAGAATAAGTAATATGAGTCCAATTTCTGTGGCTGATTCATAGGCCACTGGAAAGGCAGTGTGGCCTGTGGAAAGAGGATGGGTTCTGGGCCAACTGGCTTTGATTCCTTACTACTCTCTGGCTTCATGATCTTGGGCAAATTATTTAACCTTTCTGAATTTTAGTCCCTTCATGGGCAGACTGAGAAACATATTAGAACCCTATCAGAGAGTTGTTAAGAGTGAATGAGCTTAGAACTTTACTTGGAACATAGCAAGTGCTTTATAAACACTGACTGATTACTATGAGACAGAATTTATTTCCCTGTGGGCGGCCCAGATAGTGCGTTTGAATCCTAGGGGATTTGGTATCATTGAGGTATTTCTCTCCATCCCATATTACAAAATACCAGGACTAAAGCTTCTGAGCAGTCTGAGGCATGGCCGAGAGCTAAGAGAAGGTGGAGTTGTGTCTAATGGGAGTTTGTTCTTGATGGTTTGCTTCCCTGCCCCCTTCTTTTGCCGGTGTGACTGTCCCTGTCATTATCCTGAGAATTTGTGTGTTAGAGAAGGTAGTTCTATACCACCGTAAGAACCTTTCTATGGCATTAGAGGATCCATCTGTAGGATCTGACCATTGGAGTCGATTTTTTTCTCTGTTATCATTAAGACTTGAGTGATAATATTGAAAAAATTGGATTTACAGAAGTGGCCCCAAATCTCCAAACTTAAGTGTACTCACTCGAGCTTTCAGAGGATTCTACTTATGTGCCTCTGTTTCTTCTCACGTGTGCCCTCTTTTGCAGGGCCCTCTGGCTGCCTCATTGCCAAATCCAGTGGTCTTTTATATCCTCATTCTGATCTCTTGACATTGTTGCCTATAACTTGAATTTCTCAGGGTTCTTTCCTCTGTTGATCTGTTTGATTCTGCACTATTGTTTTTGTTCCTTGTTTGATAACGTTGCTTGCTTTGCTTTCTTCTTAAACTCCAGCCATCATGTGAAGATTATTCTTGCTCATTGTTCCTATCCCTCTGGGTTTCTCTCTAAGACAGGGACTCTATTCTTGTTGCTTTGCTTATTATCTCTGTGGTTGTGGCATGAAGTTCTGACCCTGTCCTGGCCTTCTGTACCTCTTTGTCTTTGGTAGGTGTGAAGTTGCCAGAGCAGAGCTTTCCTGGATCTACTGACAAGCTTCAGGCCTAAAGGCATTGAACCCTGGTTATCCTTTTTTTTAAAAGACTGTTTTTGTCAGAGAGGGAGAGCATGCACACAAGGAGGGGGAATGGCAGGCAGAGGGAGAAGCAGGCTTCATGAAGAGCAAGGAGCCTGATGTGGGACTGGATCCCAAGATCCTGGGATCATGACCTGAGCAGAAGGCAGACACTTAACCAACTGAGCCACCCATGTGTCCCCTGGTTATTCTTCATGTAGTGAGTGCCTGCTATGTCTTCTAGGTCTTCAGCAGATCTAATGAAGATTGAATCTTAAATTCCCTTCTAGCATTCAGATTTATTGAAGGCTCTGGTTGAGTAGCATAGGTCTGGAGAGGGTTAGGCTCGGCTTCTCTTTGCTTTGTCCCTTTTGGGTCTGCTCTCTTTTTTGTTTGTCACTTGATTTCTCTCAGCTGATGTCACAGTCTTTTGTCTGTGAGATTGTAGTCTTTTGCTAATATGCTTAGCTACCCTCTTGAAGATCTGTTTTCTCCCCTACTGGAATAGGAATGGGATTGGTCATGTTCCTCAGCTTTTGGAGTACAGAGTATTGAGATGGGGTCAGGAATGCTTTCTTTCTATTTCATCCTATTCCATGTTGCTCTAGTTCCTGCTGGGCTTCGGGAGTCCTTCTTGGTTCCATGTACTCTCTGGTGGGGCCAGTACCTGTCCTTACATTTCTACTGGAAAGGGCTCTCCTGGGTTCTTTTTTGAAGGCTGCATGAATGGATTTTGGCTTTGTAGCATTCTGTTGAGGCAGAAGCTTATTAGGTCTCTTGTGAACCTCCTTCCTCCAATAGCCTCCTCCAATCACTTTTTTCCTTGGGTACCTTGGGTCTTTTGAGAGCAATCTCTGTTTGCTTGGCCCTAGGCATGACTTCAATATTGGGGACAGATATTTTCCCCATTTACGCAAAGGGTTGGTGGTTAAGGATATTCCCTGTCCAGCCTCCCAGCCAGTTACCTGGGCTGGCCCTGGATTGGAAGCCACTTTTCTTTTGCTGTCCAAAGGCTCTTTGGATTTAATTGCTGTTTACCTCCTGACTTTCTATTTAGTTTATGTCTTAGGGGGAAAGAGACTGTTTGCTTGACTGTTCCAGACTTACTTCTCCTGTCCTTTAAATTTTTCTTTAAAAACCCATTTCTTTTCCTAAGCTTTTGCACATTGTTTTCTCTTGTCAGGGCTGTCCTTTCAGTGTCCTTTTTGCTTTGTTTCCTCAGCTTCATATTTGCTCAAATTAGGCAGCAAGTTTCTGTTTGTGTAGAGGTGAGTGACTGTGTGTGTATGTGTGTGTGCGTGTGTGTGTGTGTGTGTGTGTGTGTATGAGTTTGTGCAGCCCATAAATAGTAATAAACGTGTGTCTGTAGGAAGAGCTCATCCTCTAACCTTCAGTCTGGAAAGCAGAAGGTTTTTCACAGCTGTTCCTGCAGCCAGCAGTTCTATGTGAAGGTGGCCTGGCTCTCTGGACACTTGTATGCCAGGAAGAGTACTGAGTGCTATGGGTCTGCTTAGGGACTCAGAAAACTGGCTTTCATCTCTCCGTTTTCAGAGGGTGGTGGGGAGGAGGTGGGGGGTTGTCCTATAACATCTGTTTCTTTCACCTTCTAGGAGTAGATACCCAAAAAAGGCTTTGGTCCTGAAGTTTGAGATATAGGGTCAGCTGTAGGTCCTGCAGAAGGCAGAGTTCTGGAGAGCGGTTCCAGGGCGCCTGGCCTGGCCCTGATGTGTAGGTCCAAGAGCTAGTCATCATCCCTACTCTAATGGTAAGTAGGTACCAGATGCTTTATTAAGCACTTTCCATATATTTATTTAATCCTCTATAACACACTTTGAAATGGGAGCTCTTATTATGCCCATTTTAGAGATTAAGAAACTGAGGCGTAGTATAGTTGTGTTCAAGATCACACAGCTAGGAATTGACAGAGCTAAGAACTGGCCTTAGGCCATTCTGCCTTTAAATTCAGGTATTATACTTTCTATCCAGTGTTTTTCTCTCTTTCCTTCAGGTTCCTTCTTTTAAGATGGAAGTGGGAATTCTAGTCCTTTCTCTTCTAGATTTGGGGAAACAAATACATGGATATACACTGTAGGTTAAGACTATGAGCTTTTCTGAGATGGGGTTCAGAGTTCTCCCAGGTAGCTTGCTGAGGTGGTTCTGTCTGCCCGGAACATTTTTTTTTTTTTTTTTTAAGATTTTATTTGACAGAGAGAGAGATCACAAGTAGGCAGCGAGGCAGGCAGAGACAAAGGGGGAAGCAGGCTCCCTGCTGAGCAGAGAGCCCGATGCGGGGCTCAATCCCAGGACCCTGAGATCATGACCTGAGCCGAAGGCAGCGGCTTAATCCACTGAGCCACCCAGGTGGCCCTGCCCAGGACATTTTTGACCTTTTCCTGTTCTTGTGCTCTAGCCCTGAGATGAGAGCAGCCACTGTCCATGGGGCCAACCAGCCATGTAAGACGCTTTCAGAGATCCAGCAGTCGCACTTCACCTTCCTCTGTTGGCTCTTTGCCATCCTCATCACATTCTTTTGTTTTCTTGCTTTTGGAGAAGATAAAAGTTGTGGGATAATGGTTGGTTTTTTTAAACTTTTATTTTCTTTAGGTGGCCGGTTAGCTCAGTTGGTTAGAGCATGGTGCTAATAAAATTTTTATTTTCTTTTTATCCAGTGCCTAGTCCTTTCCCCCAGTTCTGTCTGAATGGAATAAAGGACATGAGGCACCAAGAGAGGCAAGGGCTGGTGAGTCCAAAGGCCTCCTCCCACCCGTGCCCCAAGCATCTGCTTCCGTAAGCTGTACAGTACAGTCAGCTGAAAATACAGATTGCTGAGAGCATCCAACCTCTATTAAAGTAGAGTTGCAGCCTACAGATGGCCAGTTTTGATAGGGAAAAAAATGGGCATTTCAAGTCCTAATTATCTTTTTTATCCCAAAGCCCAAGGATACCTAAGGAAAGAGTTATTGGTAGAACATTGAAATGTGTTTCCTTTCCCAGATCGAGTGGTGGTGGTTTAAATCAGAAGATCGTAAATGTAAAGATGTTCCTCTGTGCTCCAGTGAGAGCCAAGGATGATGGGAAGATTTGTTTTACAGTATGTGCAGGGATAGGTGATCAGGGAAATACAGGGTTAGTGGGTTTTGGGAAGGTTTGGAAAGGGCACTAACTGCAGGCCCGGTGTGCCTACTATACCTCAAAGGGGCGCCATGACTTTGGCTTTACTTACATCAGTGTACTGAGGTGTTCTCTTGCTGCTGCTGCTGCTGTTGCTGCCTAAGTCCCTGGTCATGTTGTGAGCTGTCCTGGTAAAACATAGCTGTGTGCCACTTCCTCTTTCCTTCTTTCCACCCACCCCCCACCCCTCTGCACTCTGAGCATAAAGCCCAGAGAAAACTGTGCCTCCATGTTCTCTACCTGCTGCTACTTGAATAAGGCCCAAGCCCAGGTTGACATGGCTACAGGCCAGGCCTCAGCAGGATGCAGGACACCATACCCCATGCCTCTGTGTTGCACTTGCTCTTAGGGTATCCCTGCAAAGCCTGGGAAGCTGTCTCATTCCTTTCTCCTAGCCTCACTTCTCCTAGCTCTGTCTCCTGGCACCTCCTCCCTGCAACATGTTCTCTCTCTCCCTGTGTTTCATGGAGAAATATATGGAGGCAATAAATAGGTCAGGTGTGCAGTCCTTGTGGAATTATTGGCGGGGGGAGATGAAAGATCTATTTGCAAATCAATTGCTCATCCTTAGTATTGGCATAAAATGCATCTGAGGGCGTTAGTATGTGTGCAGGAGACGAGGCGGCTGGGAGCCCTGTGGGAGCTGCCCTTTCTCTTGCTGCCCCCCCACGCCCCCTCCCCCGACTCCAGGAGGTAGGGAAGCTGCAGTGTGTGTATCAGCTGCCCCCAACCTCTTTTGCCTCAGTCTCTTCTGTATTTCTTCCTGCTGCTCATTTGTCTTCTTTGCCCTTGACTAATTCATTCTCATTTATCTCTTCCTCTTCATCTTTTCCCCCAACATCAATTCCAGTATTTATCCCTGGCTGTGAGAAGGGAGTGTTTAACTGTGTGTGTGTCCATTCCTGTACAGATGAACACTACTCTTCATGCAGGGAGGGAGATCTGTGGCTTTGGGGATAGTCTTTGTTTTCTCTTATGGCATATTTCCCAGTAATGCACCCCATTCCCGTTTTTTATTCTCCTTTTCCCCACAGGCAAGCCTGTGGATTAAGAAAGGTATGGGGCATAGCGGAATCTCTAGGGAACATTGTGTGTTCCCAGGACCCTTCTCCCTGGGCCTTTCCAGCCTTTTCAGTCCTGATTTGGAAGCCTCTGCTGCTTGTTCATCCTCACCCAGGCTGCCCCCCACCCCGAGATCTCCCCCAACCCAGACACGGTCAGGTACCTGTCCAGAACCTAATGCTGTGTTGTGAACTCACTCCCTGTCTTTCAGTGTGATTGGTGCCCCAGGGAACCAGGTTGCTGGGGAAAGCTCATGTGGCACTCCGCCGTTCCATTTTGTCGACGAAAAAAGAGGGGAGAAGCTGGCAGAAAGCACAGGCTTTTGCTGCTGGGTGAGTGTAGCAGCTATTTTTAGTGCCCAAGCCTTTGCTTTTCCATTTGGCTATGCTTTTTTAGCACAGTGCCAGTCCAGCAGGGCTGTTTTCCTTTACGGCTCCAGATGTCCTTAAGGAAAGTTTCCGTCGGTGGCTGAGAAGGTGTGGGCTGAGCAAGGGGTAATAACTGCTGAGAATGGGTTCAGACAGGGCTTTGGGTCCCACTGCAATCCTGTTATAGGACCAATTTCCTGAGGTGGAATGTAGAGTATGGCAGGAATAGCAAGGAGAGAAGGAGAAAAACATACTCTTCAGAGATGTTCCCCTATAATGAACACAGTTAAGCCTCTGTTGAGTAAACAGCCTAATAAGGTGTATTAGGGCTGAGTGACCAACATGCAAATCTTTTGTAAGGGTCTGGACTAATGCTGACATGTTCTGACTTTTTCTAAGGCTTCTTAAAAAATCTTAGCTTGTTTTATTTTTTTCTTTTTGCCCTTCTTTCCTAGATCATGTGCCAATTTTTTTTTTAAAGTACATGGGTTTCTCTTCATTTTTTTCCATGTTTTATTTAAATTCCAGTTAGAGAATGTACAGTAATATTAGCTTTGGGTATATAGTATATATAGTGATTCAGCAATTTGGATTAAGTTCTCTTGACTGCCACTCTAGTATACTGACCAAAATTGTTTCACTGAGAAACCCATTAAGCAGTAACTCCCCTGGTAACCCGTAATCTACTTTCTGTCTCTCTGAATTTGCGTGTTGAAGAGAATTCATTTAAGTAGATTCATAACAATATCTTTTCTTTTGTGTCTAACTTACTTCACTTGGCATATAATTTTTTTCAAGTTTGATTCATGTTGAGGCATGTATCAGAATTTCATTCTTCTTATGACCGAATAATATTCCATAAGTGTGTATATACAATATTTTAAAAACTCCATCTGTTGATGGATATTGGGGTTGTTTCCACCTTTGGGCTATTGTGAATAATGCTGCTATGAACATTCGCTTAGAAGTATCCGAGTCACTGTTTTCAGATCTGTTGGGTGGAATAAATACCTCGGGGTGGAATTACTGGATCATAAGGTAATTCTGTGTTTAACTTTTTGAGGGACCACCAAACTTTGTCCCACAGCATTTTACATTCCCACCAGCAGTGTATAAGGGTTCCAGTTTGTCTGCATCCTTGTTAATATAGGTTATTTTCCCTTTTTAGAAAAAAATACAGGGCACCTGGGTGGCTCAATGGGTTGGGCCTCTGCCTTCGGCTCAGGTCATGATCTCAGGGTCCTGGGATCGAGCCCCATATCAGGCTCTCTGCTCAGTGGAGAGCTTGCTTCCCCCTCTCTCTCTCTCTGCCTGCCTCTCTGCCTGCTTGTGATCTCTCTCTGTGTCAAATAAATAAAATCTTAAAAAAAAAAATACAGCCACCATAGTGGATGTGAATTAGTAAATATATGGTTTTGGTTTGCATTTCCTTAATGATTAATAATGTTGAAAATATTTTCATGTCTCTATTGGCATTTGTATATCTTCTTTAGAGAAATGTCTTTTTAAATCTTTTGGCTATTTTTAATTTCGGTTGCTTGGTTGTTTTTGTTGTTGTTGTTGAATTGTAGGAATTGTTGATATATTCTGGTTAGTAAACCCTATCAGATGATTTGCAAGTATTTTCTCCCCTTTTCTTGGCTGTCTTTTTACTCTCTTGATAATGTTTATACATTTTATATCATTTATTTATTTGTATTTTTAAAAAATTTTTAATTTGTTATTATTTTTTTTTTAAAGACTTTATTTATTTATTTGACAGACAGAGATCACAAGTAGGCAGAGAGGCCGGTAGAAAGAGAGAGAGGAGGAAGCAGGCTCTCCGCGGAGCAGACAGCCCGATGCGGGGCTCGATCCCAGGACCCTGGGATCATGACCTGAGCCGAAGGCAGAGGCTTTAACCCACTGAGCCACCCAGGCGCCCCAATTTGTTATTAACATATAATGTATTATTAGCCCCAGGGGTACAGGTCTGTGAATCACCCAGTTTACACACTTCATAGCACTCACCATAGCACATACCTTCCCCAATGTCCATTACTCAACCCCGTCTCCCTACATCCTCCCCAACCCTCAGTTTGTTTTATGAGATTAAGAGTCTCTTATGGTTTGTCTCCCTCCCAATCCCATCTTGTTTCATTTTTTCCTTCCCTCCCCCCCACCCCCCCCCCCCCACTCTGCCTCTCAACTTCCTCATATCAGGGAGTCTTGATAATGTCTTTTGAGGCATAAAAGTTTTTAAATATTGCTGGTGTTCAATTTACTATTTTTTAAATCACCTTTGGTTTGGGTGTCCTTTTCAAGAAATTACTGCCAAATCTAAGGTTATGAAGATTTTCTATATGTTTTCTTCTAAAAGTTAAGCTCTTAAATTTAGTCTTTGATCCATTGTGAGTTAAGTTTTGTATGCGGTGTAAGGGAAGAATCCATCCCATCTTTTGTCTGTGGCTATTTACTTGTCTCAGAACTGTTTGTTGAAGAGACTCTTTTTTCCCCATGGAGTGGTATTGGCACCCTTATTGAAAATAAGTTGACCATACATGATTATTTCTGGGTCCTCAGTTCTATTCCATTGGTCTTTATGTTCTGTCCTTATTGGCTGTACCATACTGTTGTGATAACTGTAGCTTTGTAGTAAGTTTTGAAATCAGGAAATATGTGTCTTCCAAATTTGTTCTTTTTTTTCCCAAGACCTTTTTGGTTGTTCTGGGTCCCTTGAGAGTCCACCACTTTGGTATTTTGATAGAGATTGCATTGAATCTGCATATTGCTTCGGGTAGTATTTTTATCTTAACAATATTAAGTCTCTAATCATGAATATGAGATACCCTTTTATCCTTTTGTTTTAATTTTCATAGCTACTAGAGCGTGGGCTTCAGGCCTTCCCTTGGCCTCCCCAAATTGTTTGGCCGTTTGAAAAGCGATGTGTAAGGCTTTGTGGCTTGGGAATATTGAATTGCTGGTTGATGGGATACTGATGGCATCTTTCTTCAGGTATAACAGTGAGCATGGTTTAGAAGTGAATGATTATGAAGGCTTAGGAGAATTTGGGCCCAGGTGTGTTCACACACAAATAAATCGGTTAGTTTCTTTCTCTCACTGTCATAGCCACTACTACCCTCTACAACCTGACAATAAGTTGATAATGAGGAAGGAAGGAACCATACCTTTGTATCTCCTGTAAGAGTCCTGCTTGGCTCTATGCTTCCAACTAAGGCATGTCTGCCCATGAGTGGCTGAACTCGTTATGGGAGATGGAGGCTTCCTTTAGATCTTATCCTGTGGTAGAAGACCTTTGATAACTCTATGCAGAAAATGTATGTTATCCTTTGAACAAGTGACATCTTGGGAATCACATTACTGGGGGACCAGGCACCAGCTTCCTGTTGACCTTCTGTTTTTTTTTTTTTTTTAATATTCCCCAGGGCCTGCCCCCTTCCAGGATGGCTCTTCTGGGAATGCTGCTTGGGCTGCTGATGGCTTCCTGTTTCACCTTCTGCCTCAGTCATCAGAACCCGGTAAATATCTTAGCATAAACAGAAGAATCCTATAAGGTCCAGGAAAACCTCCATGCCACAAAGGCTTCTGTGGGAGTAGAGTGAGCTTATTTTTCTTGTAAGAATGTGGGCAGCATTGGGTCAAGGAGTATGTGTACTTCTCCCCTCAATCCCTGACCTTACTCCTCTGGCCTCTATTAAAGCTCATAGCATAGTTTCCTTTGGAGAAAATATGATGATGATGGTGATACAATAATAATATTGATAATGATGATGAGTTTATCATGCATCAAGCAGTTTATTAAGTTCTTTATGTGTATTCTCACTTAACCCCCTTAACAACCCTATGAAGTAGACAACTATGAAGTAGATCCTTCATTTTGAGAAGGATCCCAAGGCTCAGAGACATTAAATAACTTGGCTAGGATCATTCAACCAGTTTGTGGCAGAATTGGGAAGGTCAGGATTTTCCCCAAGAGAGCTGGTTGCTTGTGTGGTGAGCACCAAGTAAGACTCTGCTTCTTCTTCTACTCCTGTCTTCCTTGTACTTTCTCTGTCTGTCTCTGTTTCTCTTTCTCTATCCTTCTGTACTTTTCTCCCTGTTCTTTCTAGGCCTCGCTTCATTAACCTAGACCTGACTGCTCAGGGTTTCTGTCACTGCTACAGGCAGGAGTAGAGTGACTGAGAAGCCTCTGAACTTGGCCTGGCTGCAGCATGCCAGGGCTTCTGGCCCTGTTTCGCTGGCTGGCCCTAGGAACAGGCTGCCCTTGACAGCTCCCAGTGCCCCCTCTTTCCTCTCCCCTGAGAAGCCTTGTCTGTCAGCTTTCTGACAGTTTTGCCCTCCCCTGGCCACCTTCCCCAACCCCAGGGGCTCCTACTAAATGTTGGGTAAGTGCTGCAGGCTTTGGAGCAGGAGGGCCTTGAAGTGCAAATGACAATTGTGATGAATTTAATAACAATCCAGCTCAGCTGAGTTTCACCTCTGGCTCATGGCAAGCTTCCACCTTCTCTCTAAAGTCATTTGTTTTCTCTCTGCCTTTCTCCCTACTTCGTGGAGCAGAAGAGATAGTGCAGTTAGGAGTCACGAATTCTTTTGAGCTTTCAATGTTACCTAAGATCTTACTGCTGCCTTTTTTTTTTTTTTTTTTTTTTTTGCCTTTTCCTCAAGGATAATGAGGATTAGATCCCTTTGGCCCCTGAGGGTGGCACTGGTCACAGCATGAGTTAGGGGCTGTCCTTGTCATAGCCTTGGCCAGAAAAGCACACAAGTGTCTCAAGGGATCCAGGCTGTGTCCCACTTCCCCCCAACCCCCCACCCCAACCTGCCACTCATGAGGATCCAGTGGTCCCCCTCGTGAGCTTTAGCAGATGCACAATTAACAAAAACGTGCTGATGGATTTGCTTAAGGACTGTGTTAGTAAGTCCCTTTTGGATAATAGTCCAACCAAATAGATGAGCTTTCAGAGCCATAATTATTCTGGCCCATTTATATTAGCTCTATTGAGTCTAGTCTCAGAAAAATGTTAATACTGACTTTCATCAACAGAAGCTACTTTTATCCTTATGTCTGTTCCTAAGCTGTATCCATTTGCCATAATCTTTCATCATGTGCTAAGCACAAGTAGGAGTTGAAGCATCTTTTCTCTCATATCATAAAAATTGCTGCCCTGTTGGCATTTAAAATCCAAATTCTGCAGCCAGCCATCACAACAGTGAAAATGGGTGGTGGAGGAGGAGGGGGTGGTTATGATGCTTTCTTCAGAGCCCGGAGTCCAGGCAAGAGCTCCTGGTGCCTGGAATTGTTCTCCCCAAGGGCATTTGTGCAGGTTAATGGCCACCCAGGAAGGGTTGTTTGTGTGTATCAGGGTATGGTGTGGAACCAACCACTTCTCCTGGCTTCTATCATCCTACCTCTCTGGGATGCCACAGCTTAGGAGCAGTGTGGATGCTGAAGTAGTGTGGTTGTGTGGTATCCTGGACTTCAAGAAGGTAGTGAGTGATGTGGAAGGTAGTGGAACCAGTGGAAGGAGCAGAGACCCTTGGGAAGTTCCGTTTTACCACCTATGTTGGCAGTTGGGCCATTTCTGAGCTTTGTTTCCTCATCCAGAAAATAGGCTTGATACCTCTGTTAAGATTTCAGTGTAGATGATATGTGATTACATATACAGAGCACCTAGCATTGGGATTGGCAGAGTATGGTCAATAAATGTCAGCTATTATTTTTAGTAAGCATGTGGCTGCTTTTTTGACTTAATGTAGAGCTCTGGCAGATAGGGGTCTTGTCCAAGAATGTTGCCCTGGCAGTCTGTCTCTGTCACAGCGTCTGTCAACTTACCATTAGAGATTCATTCATTCTCCTGGATCATGAAGGCTTTGGTCTTTAAGAATCTCTTATTCAGATATAAGTGCAAGGAAGTGAGACATGGTAAGCTGTTGTCAGCTAACACCTTAGCTGGAATGTCTTGCCAGTCAGTTGAGAAGAAATTGGTATTTGGAGTGATGGTAGCGGGGAAAAGAGAGTGCTGAGGTTTCAGCGTGGAACAGAGACCCAAGAAGCCAACTGGGAGGGCACCAGACATGGGGTTTACTTGAGAGTTAACCAAGGGCTGGCTGACTTCTGTCACCTCTTGGTCTTTTTCTCCTGTTGAGGACACTTCCTGAGCACAGAGAAGCTAGTCTTGCTTGTCCTTTCTTGGGGACTGTGGTTTTTCACTTGGTCCATGGAAGTCTTCGCTTTCCCTTGGGAGGCCGGGGATGTGCTGGTAGATATGCAACGGTGATTTCACTGCCCTTCTCGCCAATTCCCTCAGCATTTAGGGCACAGCCTTTAGGACACATGACTAAGAACAGAAACACTGAAGGGAGTCAAAATTCCTGCATGGGCTTTGGAGCAAGGCAGGCCTAACTTAAATCTCTGCTCTGCTTTTTTCAGCAGTGTGATTTTTGCACAGGCCCCATACCTGTCCTCATCTGTAAAATGGGAATGAAAGTGTGTGCTTCACAGATGAAACTTGGATGAGTTGTGCGGCATGGAAGGCACTTTATAGCCTGGAGCTACGGATGGTAGCAGCTGTTACCATGGCAGCCTCATCCCTGTGATCTGCTTTTTCTCAAAACCTTTTCTGGAATGCCCTTTTTTTTTTTTTTAAAGATTTTATTTATTTATTTGACAGAGAGAAATCACAAGTAGATGGAGAGGCAGGTAGAGAGAGAGAGAGGGAAGCAGGCCCCCTGCTGAGCAGAGAGCCCGATGCGGGACTCGATCCCAGGACCCTGAGATCATGACCTGAGCCGAAGGCAGCGGCTTAACCCACTGAGCCACCCAGGCGCCCCGTGGAATGCCCTTTTTGAACTGACTGACGTCCTCAGTGTTTTTCAGATGTGATTTGGGCAAACAGTCCAAAGTCACTCAGAGTTAGATTTGGTGAATAGGGTGAGCTGATCAGAGGAGCTCCAATTTGTATCACCCGCACTAAAGATGGATTTGTACTGTAAAATAATGGCAGGTTTTTTTTTTTTTTTTTGTGTGTGTGTGTTTGTGTGTGTCTTAAAATCTGGTTCAGAGGTGACACTAAGAGGAAGCTCAAAAAACATTTGGAGCAGTGGTGGGATTTTTAGCTCCTTTAGGGCTTGGGGCATGTGGCTTAGTGGTTCATCAGTCTCCTTCCTGAATTTACTTTATTAACCTTAAAAGGAATCAAAAAAAGAAGCTTTCTCAGCCTCTAGTCAAGAGAATGAACACGGACCAGCCTAGAGTTTGATGCCATGTTTCGTCATCACCATTCCTGTTGCCTCTTTCTGCTTCTCCCGGAGATGAGAGTTTGGTTGCTTGTTTACAGCCACACCTGCCAGGAGTTACCTGGCTAATAGACTAAAGCAAGAACTGCAGTTTATAGCTTAGAGATGTTTAGTTTGGTCCTCTTAGTGTTCTAAAATAAGAAGAGTTGAGATAAAAATCTGTTTTTCTGTTTTTCTCTTTTTCATGGCAGTGGTGGACCAGCTGAGTAGCAGCTGTGTTCTTAGTCAAGGCAGGAGGACTCCAGTTTTCACAGCACAAGCACTCCCCATTGTTGGACACCCGGCCCTCCTTGGCCCCTTAAGGCATTTGACCCTCACACTTTGGGAGTACATTTTATTAACATTCCCCTAGGCCCATGGTCTAGTGTATGGTGCTTTTGGCAGAGGCTGACCAGCATGGATGGGCCCTGGATTATAGGCTTCGGGTACTTTGTGGAGAAGGTAGTCTTTGTTCTAGAACGTGGGGCTACTCCCTGGGTTCTAGCAGGTGTGGCTACTTTGGACTTGCCTCACTCCAAGGCATCCAGAACATGTACCTGCCTGTGGGAGAGGGTTGTTCCTTTATTCCTTTGTTCTTGGATGATGGTAAGTTAAGAACTGTGCTGGGCATGGGGGTACCGTGGTGAAAGAGACAGACACAAAGCCTGCTCTTAGGAAATCTGGCTTTTGGCCAGTGTCTCCTGCCATTCTGTCTTTATTTTAGTCTCACAAGCATGGCTGCTCTTTTGCTCCTAGTTTTCTTTTGAGCTCAGATCTGTGCAACTCCATGTTGAAGGGATACGAGAGGTTTGATGGGCCAGGCAACTCAGGTGTCCACAACCCAAACTTGACCTGAGTCATGTCATTGTGTAGTCACAGCACAGACTCATCCAACCTGTAGTCTATGGTTGTCTTTACAAGTGGTAAGACTAATGGCTACCCCGTACCCAGAGCTAGTGGTTTACAAGTTGGTGCCTTGTCTCATGTATGAGCTAGACGTCGCTATTACTTTTGCTTTAGAAATGTGAAAACAGGTTTAGAAAATTGAGTACATTTCTGGGAATCACAAGAAACTAGGATTCGAACTTCTGTGTATATGATATGGAGCTTGAGTTCTTAACCACTGTGCTGTAGTCTTTGCCTCTCTTTACATGTGACATGATTTGAGGGCTTCTTCTTGTCCAAGATCTCTTCCTAATAGGTCCTGAACAAGATCTGAAGTCCTGCCATCTGAATTCCATGGCTATTTTTCTTGTTAAAATGTAAAAGTCTTTGGAGGGGCTTTCCATTATCATTACCATTAACTAAACACCTTGCCCTTTGACAGTTACTGAAAGGTCAGACTCTGGGTAGGTGCTGGGTAGGTGGGGATACCTATCTGAAGCTGGGGTGCTGCTTGGAAGAAATGCATTGCTACCTCCCATTCAAGGTTAGGCTTGTTGGGAAACCAAAATGAGATGTGTGTAAAGGTCCTAGCTCAGGTTTGGGATCATAGGAATTCACAAAATATGCTCACTATTATTACAGGAAGGCTCTGGAGGTGCGAAGTGTGAAATAACCTCCCAGTGTGCTAGTGGGGGTTTCTCCTTGCTATCCAGAGCTCTGGAACCCTTGGGTTCCAGTTTCCTGAGGCCCTACTGCTTTTATGCAAGAAAGGTTTAAAAATGGGACAGGAAGAATGCGCGGCCTGGAAGAAGCAAAATGAATAATACTTGGTATTTATCTTGCATCTCTGTTTCCTGAGCTCAAAGTGCTCCACAGACATCATCTCATTAATCCTCCATGCTCTCCATGGGGTGGAAGGAAACAGGTTTTAGGAATTAGTTTTCAGCCTGGCTTCTTCCTCCTTCACCTCAGCTGGACTCCCAGCTTCCCACTTGCAGTCCTTTCACCCTGGGTTGTTATGTCCCAAAGGGTCATTTATGCCCTGTAGGCACCCCAGAGAATTGCCAGGCCCTGCTGGGCCCTGTTGGTATCAGTTGGGCCTCAGCTGGCAGGTTTTTTCTGTCTGGGGTGGCCATTTGAGCTCTTATTCTCCCATTCATGTGTGCATTTCTTCTTTTATTTTTTACTTATTTATTTATTTTTAAAGATTTTATTTATTTATTTGACAGATCACAAGTAGGCAGAGAGGCAGGCAGAGAGAGGAGGAAGCAGGCTTCCCACTGAGCAGAGAGCCTGTTGCGGGGCTCGATCCCAGGACCCTGAGATCATGACCTGAGCTGAAGGCAGAGGCTTTAACCCACTGAGCCACCCAGGCGCCCCAACATTTCTTCTTTTAAATACATCTTTTTTATTTGTAAGAGCAATTAGGTGAGAGTTTCAAATGTCACACAGTATAGTAACAGGGCAAATAAAAAGCAAAAAGCTCTTACTGTCGTCTTCTGCTGACCCCTCTCCCTAGGTTGTTCCCTTAACCCCCTTGAGATAGTAATGAACTGGGGCACCTGGGTGACTCATTTGATTAAGCATCTGCTTTTGGCTCAGGTCATGACCCCAGGGTCCTGGGATCAAGCCCCATTTCTCCTTCTCCTCCCTGCTTGTGCACATTCTCTGTCAAATAAGTAAATAAAATAAAATTTGAAAAGTGATAGTAATGAACTTTGTGGAGTTTTTCCCTACTCACATACATAACACCTGCTGTGTTGATGTAACTGTATCACCTCACTCATTCTTGTTATGAGGCTAACCTTGTGAAGGGTCCAGACAAGGCTGGGGAGGAGAGGAGGACGGAGGAGAAAGGTATACCACCCAGGCCATGTTCTTTGTTTACCTGGTACTTTGCTATGGTGGGTCATGCCCTGTGTTTTCCTTTCTCTGAAGGAGTTTGCGCTCACCAGCCCAGAGAAGAGCAGGACCAAAGAAGCAGACAGAAAGGAAACCACAGCAGAAGAGGAGCTGGACTCCGAGGTCCTTGAGGTGTTTTACCCGACCCATGAGTGGCAGGCCCTTCGGCCAGGTACCAAGCCCAGCCCTCTTCCTGTGAAACACACTCTGAATTCTAAGTGCATATGTCCTTCATCCCCACAGGGCTGTTTGGAAGAGCAGTCACTCTGTGGCCCACTGGAGGGGAACAGTGTGGTCCTTCCAAGTGGCGACTGCTGCTGTGGGGCTTAGGGACCTCCGTTTTCCAACAGAGCAGAGATTGTGGCATGTTATTGCCATGAAAGGAAGGCAGGTGGTGGGTGGCCGAGCATTCTGAGCAAGTGATTGAAAACTTTCTTTCCTTGTGCTTCTGAAACACAGGAGAGGCAGTGACATGTGCCTCACTCTGCAAATGCTATTTTAGGCTCTGCTGCTCGGCTCAGTGCAGCTGAAATATTGTTCACGGGAGAGTACTAAGCACCGGTGCAGGGCAGGAGTGTTCTGTTGCTAAAAGAACCTGTGCCAAGGAACAGGGGCTGATCCTGGCCTGGTTTCTAAATGGGGCATCCTCAGAAAGAACAACTTTCTAGCCCTTTTATGAACCTGGGCCCATAGCTTAGAAAGTAATGAGCATTTGTGGAGAGTTCACCATATTCAGGTACTGTGTTAGGTGCTGAGTGTGCATAATTTCATTCAAACTTCACAACTGTAGGAACTGTTATTGCCTGGGTTTTCCTGTGAAAACACTGAGGCTCATTGACCTTTGTCATTCAGCTGATGTGTCCTAGGTCACTGACTACGGAGCCTCGAACCACTTTCCTTCGCACTGTCCTTCTCGTTCCAACCTTACTGACTATAGCCCCACTATGGGGACACTTGGTACTGTTCTCCAGAGTGGGCTCTTAGCACTGTGTGCTGTGGCAAGGTGGATGGCCAGCCCTGGCAGCTGCCACTGTGGTTTGGTCTGCTCTGAACCAGTATTCATCGCTGTGTCCTCACTGTCCCCATTGCTTCTGTGCCGGCAGGGGCAGCATACACTGTGCCAGCCAACTTTCTGGTAGCAATAGTGCCCCTGCTGGGCTTGCATACAGGTCGCTGATGCCACTGAAGAGTGATGAAGCACCAAGGAAGTGAAGTGGGAGCCAGGGGGAGGAAAACCCCTATCACTGGGGACATGTCCTGCCCTCCCTGTTGTGAGGATTCTTGACATCAAGATATCACTCAGTACATTCAGTTCTGATTTTAATTGGTAAATTCTCCATTTGTGCTATCCTTTGAACTTGATTGTGGAATTGGATGCTAGTAAGGGTGCATGAGTGTATAGGCTTCCTGTCCTCTCTGGTCTTTGATGGGGAAGGACACTTATGGTGAGGTGGAGAGACTTCTATGCCCCTAAAGTGCCCACCCCCCTAGAGATTTTGATGAGGGAGCAGAAAGTGTTAGCACAGCTTTTTCTGCCTGAAAGTCAGGGATGTGGCACAAGGAGGATGATGGAATATCTTTTGGGGACTTTTCAGAAAATGGCTAGTTTTTGTTGATGGGTATTTTCCCCAGTTCAGTAACTTTTGTCCCCTCAGGTGTCTCAAGGAAGAACCTCAGCTCTGTTGTCCTCAGGCCTCCAGGGAGGGCACCCTGGGATACATGGTCTGGGCTCATAGGAAGGTAGCTTTCCAGGCTGCATGCTGTGGTCTATAACACCACGGGACCTATCTATGACTTCATGGGCCTTCCCACCAGGCCAGGTGGGAATTAGGCCCCAGCCTTTCAGCCCTGGAGCAGCTGCAGGTCACCCTCCTGAAATCGACCCGCCTCTGTTATTACTGTCAGCATCCTCACTGTGAGCCGCTTGTTCCTGGAAGTGATTTTCCTGTCTCTCTCTGTCTTCTGGTTTATTTTGGGATCTGTCTCACCTTACGGAGGCTCAGCAAGCATTTGAGTGTGGATTCAGCATCAGCTGTTCACAAGCAAGCAGAGGAAAGCTGTTTGCTGGCGGGTCCTATGGGTTCTGGGCAGGAAATTCAGATATTTGTCTTGGGGTGGAAGACCCCTGAGACCTAGGACTTTGCGCCTGTGTAATTGTTACTACAGAAAGCCGGTCATCGCTTCTCGACCTTTTGAGATGAAGTGTACGGAAAGCCAGTCATAGCCAAATATGGTGAAGTCTCTGCTCCTTGGGCATTTGTGAGATTCTGCTTTGTGCCAGGCACTATACTGGTAGCCAGAGATACAGGTAATATGTCACATTTACTGAGTATCGATGGTGCCAGTGCTATAACTACCCTCACTTTTATAGACAAAACTGAGTCTTAGAAGTGATTTAGTCAAATGACCAGTTTTAAACTGTAGAGTCACAGTTTAAAACAAGCTTTGTCTGGCCCCAAGCCTGAACTCCTCACCACTGGGCCATGCTCTCTTTTTGAGTAGCAAATGAGACATGATTCCTACCTTCTAGTAGCATATAGTCTCAGGATACAGTGACAGAAAAAGGCACTAGAGTTTTGGATGTTCTGGTGGAAGTGTCCTGTGCTCATTGAGAGCACAAAGGAGGGTATGGGAAGGCTAGGGCCTTCTTTTCTGAGGCTCCAAATTTGTTGAGATCTCAGTGGAATGGTGAGTCAAATTTTATGCTGCTGAGCCTTCAACCCCATGAAAGTTCTCTTTTTGAGCTGTGTGTTCTTGGTCAGGTTGATGAGAATCTTTGAACCTTAGTTTCCTCATCTGAAAATATCTGCTTCCCAGAGATGATGTGAGACTAAAACAAGATTAACATATGTAGAATGTTTCACACAGGACTTGGCATATAGGAAATAGTAAGTGGCTATAGTTGTCATTAAAAAATATATATATACCTCTGTTGCCTCCCTTTTCTTGGGACCTGAAGGAGAAGTGGAGGTTGACAAGGCAGCCTGAGCAAAGAGCCTTGTCCTGCCCGTCATCCAGTGCTGCTTGTTGGCCCCATGTGGGCTTGGGGAACCTCAAACCTGGGGCACCCTATTGACCTGAATTGACCTCTGAGGCTGTTAGAACCTCAGAAATATTGGCATCAGCACAAAGAGCCCACTTAATGGGAGCACACAGAAAGCCTATGCAGGAACACATTCGTGTGAGGGGGTTAAAAAAAAAAGGGAAAAGAAAAAAAATCCAAATCATCAACAACTGATGAGAGCAATCCAAGAATTATAGAACACCAGCCATCTGGTCAGATCATTTCAGATCTGCACGAGCAATAGGAGGGAATTGAATTTTAAAAACCTCATTTATAGTAGACCAACTACTCTGTTTCAAGTATTTAAGAGAGGAGTCTGATTTCCTGCAGGCCCTGGACATCTGTCTGAGGGAGCACTTGACTCTGATCCAGGTGACTTTGTGGACTTGTCTGGGAGGCCTTTGACCCCTTGCAGCTTGGAAGGGGGCTGTGTGATTCTTTAGTCCTCAGATACCACCTGCGTGTCCAGCAGTTCAATTCTAAGACCGCATTCCTGGAGGTAGTGTCAGATCCCTAAGTTAAAGGTCTCAGTGACACCGCATCTACTTAAGATGCTAGTTCCAAGTCCCAGATCACCCCGTATTTATGACCAGCTATAAATTGGAAATTCCCACACCCCCTCTTCAGTTTCAATAATTTCCTAGAACAACTCCTAGCTCAGGGAACTTAGGAACATACTTGGGTTTGTTGGCTTATTGTAAAAGGTCCAACTCAGGAACAGCCAAATGGAAGAGAAGCAGAGGGCAAGGTATGGTATACAGGGAGAGGTGCAGAGCCTCCCAGCCCTTTCTGGGCACACCACCCTCCTAGAACTTCTACATGTTCACCAGATTGGAAGCTCTCAAATGGCTTGTTCAGGGGTTTTTATGGAGGTTGAATTTGATATACATGATTGAGTTTAATCACTGATGTCCAATCACTTAATCAGTCTCTAGCCCTCTCTCCTCTTCTTGGAGGTCAGCAGATGGAGCTAAAAGTTCCAACTGTTTGATCATGACTTACTCTTTCTGATGACCTGTCCCCATCCTGAAGTTATCTAAAGCTGCCTTCTCTCCTTCCTCTACCCCTCAAGAGTCATCTCATCAGCATAAACTCTGGAATAACTCTGGAATTTACTGTCACTTGGTAAATTTCAAAGGTTTTAGGAGCTCTATGCCAGGAACCAAGGATAAAGACCAGATTTTTTTGGATGAATTGAGTTGGGACTCAGGAGCAAAGCTCCCTGTGCCTTCTGCCACCTCCCCAGCTGTGTGGCTGGGAGGCAGGTGATCCTCCCTTCTTCCCCTGCTGTGGAGAGATTCTCCTTATGGGTGATCTTGTTCCCAGGATGGTCCACAAGTGTATGACCTGCTTCTGTCCCACCCTTCCTATACAGGCCTGTGCGTGCGCACACACGTCTAAGCCCATGAGCTGTGGGTGACTATGGGAGTATTGGTTAAAGGCAGTTTATAAGTTAACTCCTGTGTCTTATCAGAGTGGTGCAGTGGGACTTGTCTGCCAGCAAAAGGTAATGCCCTGAGGGAGGTCTGTAGCAATAGGTCTCTGCTCGTCTTTTCCTGGCTCAAGTGCAGCACTGGAAAGGTGTAACAAGGACGAGATAGAGGAAACAGGGTGGTTTTTGTGTGGCTTTCGGATAGTCTGTCTCCTCTCTTGAACCCAATTTGCTATCTCCAGCAACTTTAAAGGATAAGATGTTCAGCAGAGCTTCTCTCTGGTGCTCCTTCTTTCTGCACAATGCCTTCCCCCCACCCTCTCCATTTCAAAGCCTTTTGAGTCTTCTGGGGATTCCCTGAGAGCTTTATTTGTTCTTTCCTACCTATACTTCTGACCCATCTCCATCACTACAACCACCTATGAAGCCTTTGTTAATCATTCTGTGCTCTGAGCATCTCTTTTGTACCTTGGTAATAAGAATTTGTCAGGAGAACTACTTGGGGCATAGCAGGATGCCAGGTCTTTTGAGGCCTATAAGAGCATTTTCTGAGGCTCCAAATTACCTTGTCCTTGGGGAGAAAAGGAAGGTGGGTTGGAATACGTGAAGGTCCCAGAAGGTTCCATGAATACAGTTTAGATCTCTCCATTTCAGTGAGCCCTCATTTTCCATTTGTGGTGTTCTCCCAGAATGGCTGACCACTGCTCCTCAGCAGCCAAATCCCACACCTCCTGGGGGAACAGGTGGAGGCCAGAACAGAAAAGCCTGTGAACTCCATAGCAGTGACTGCCAAGGCTGAGGCCACTTTGAGACTAGCTGGTTGAGCTCTGCACTGGCACAGAGCATTGTTGCCCGGGGTTTGGCCTTCATTACCTGGATGGGGTAGGCCAGGGTCCAGTTTGCAATCTGTGGACTTGGGTGGTAATAGAGAGCAGCTGTTGACCATCCGCTTTCTAACAAGCATTTGTATGCTTAATGCTTACCCTAGGCTCTTACCCTTGCCTTTCTCTGCTTCCTCTGTCCACCTGTTCTCTCTGAGGTTTAATAAAGACTACTTAGCAGAAGGGCATAGTCTCAGCTCTCAAAAGTCAGGATACCCAAACTGGCTGAAATGAAAAACTTAAACTGGAGTAGAGATGATGGAAAACTAGCTGCCAAAACAAGTCCTAGCCCTCATGCCTAGGGCTTGGCTTTAGCTCAGACAATCTGTGTAGCTGTGACTTCCCTTTTTTCTCTCATATTGGCCTCATACTGTTGGCTTAAATTGACCAGGCCATCTCCAAGGTTGGGACTCATCAGGGCTGGGAGTATCTCTCAAGGGCTGCCTTGGAGCTGGAATGAGAGGTCCTTTTCCAGAACCTGTTCCATTCTTGGTTTTGTGATAGCATTAGAGGTAGGAATTGATTGGGAACTTAAGAGGAGGTAATACTTGTCTAGGTAGAGAAGAGGACAGGTAGGAAGCATGAGTGGACGGGAAGGGATGACATGAACAGAGACCTCAGAGTGAGAGTACAACTCCCTGGCTGGAGAGACAGGAATGTATAGGGAATAATGGGAAGATAGTGGTGGGCAGAGTCCCATCTGTCAGATAGGGGACGGTGGAAAGAGGGTGGAAGGAGAGATGAGGAGGAGAGCTAATAAGGCAGTAGAACTAATGATGTAAGTAAGTGTAAACTATTAGTGTGTAGTTGAGTCCAGTCAGGGGCTGTGTTGTGAATGGGAGATGAGGAAACGAAGAAAGATGATAGAAACTCCTAGGTTTGAGGTGTTTAAGAGTAAGTGGAAGAAGAGAACTAAAACAGTAATTTTGGTGATAGTGACATCAAAAAACTTGTCTATGTTATGTTACATTTGTTGTATGTTATAGTGATGTACAGTTGATTCCATAAAGATGGAATGCTTGATGCTAGAGATAATGTGGTGGGCATTGAATGCCTGCCTAGGCTTATGGTGTAGGAGGACCCCCAGACAGGAATATAGTTAGGTAAGAAGACAGAGGAGGGGCCCTGAAGGGAAGACTTCCCAGAGGCAGGGTCACTGAAACTGAGTTGAGAGACCTTTGTAAATGTTTGAAGGCAGAAGAGAAAGGAATCAGTGTTGACAGATTTGAAATCCCAGAGAGGAGATCATTGATGAGATAAAATTGTATAGGTGCCAGATGGAAAGTCTTGGCCTATTGAATATGATGCGCCTTGGAAATGAGAAACAGAAGCTAGGAAACAACAAAGATCAATGGGAAAGAGGTAGAGGGAAACTGATGAAACTTCACTTAGATGTTTTCTAAGTTTCCTGAGCCAGGCTGAGGGTGGGGTTTCTACCTTGGATAATGCGAGAGAAGGACTTGATTGGTTACTTGGGAAATGGAGGGATGAAGAAGAACCTCTGTGGGGAAGATGCTGAGACCGTCAAGAGGTCAGAACCAAGTGGTGTCCAGTGTCAGGAAGGGCGTAGTTGGGCTCCATGCTGGGCACGGTGCCTACTTTAAAAAAGCGGAGGGTGGGGCATTGGCATTTGACAGCCTAGCCTGCCTTTGTTGGGGACCAGAAGCATTGGATTTGGTGCAGTCTGAGCCTTAGAGTGGGATAGCTGGCAGGCACATCATTAAGGGGACTGTTGGAATGTCCTCCTTAGTAAGGAGACCTTTGGCCTATGGGGCAAGTTGGAGAGCTTTACCAGAAGTTCCTCTGAAATTGCTCCAACCTTGTCTCTTCTGAACCAGGGACTCTCAAGATTTTTTTAGGTCCCTGGCAGTGTCCAAATTCAGAAATGGAGTGGCACCCTACTGGCCACTGATCTTCTTAAATAGGCCTGAAAAGAACCTGAATGACGTAGAACTAGTGTGCAGGGGCCTCTGTGAGCCTTTTGGTGCTTGTGCTGAATCAGGCTGATTGTATTTTTGGTCCTGTGGGGGTTTTGTTTTGATACTGTTCATAAACTAATAGGTTGTGGTCTTGCCTTATTTCCCATAATATGTTGATTTGGGCAAACAAAGATTGAGTTATATTTTAATTTCTTTAATTAGAGAACAGTCTGTTTTGGGTTTGTATAAGCAGTTATTTGAATGGAAAGAACCATTTTTTGGATTAAAAGTTTTCAGATTTGATTATCTGTAGACATAATTAGTTTATCTGGGTAGAGGTGAGTTTTCAGGCAATACTAATATGGTCTATTTATATATATATATATATATATTTTTTTTTTTTGCCTAGGGAGAAAAAAGAAAACTACCTCTATACCCCCATCCCAGCAACCCTCTACATGTTGTATAAAGATCATCTTGTTATTCTCCATTCTGTCATCCTGGTTTGCCAAGTCAGACTTTTGGACAGAGGGTGAGGAGGTTGTCTAATCTATCATGGCCAAGAATGACTGAGGCAGAAGAGGATCCAGGAACTTTAGTCTAGCTGTTGGGGAAGGGGGGAAAACTAACATTTTTTTTGGAAAACGCCCTTGTCCCTGGTGCCTTGTATACATTATTTAAGGGAGATCTCAAGGTGCTGCACCAAGGAGTGATTACCTCTTCTCTTGGTCTCTTCTGGAGCCCATGGTCTGTCAGTGAAGGATCCCAAATCCCATTGCTTTTCCCAGGATTTCAATCTGCAAGATCATTGTTTGAAAGCAGTGCTATTTGAGGCCTATGTGGGAACAAAGTAATGTGAATTTTAGAGGCTTTTGACATTGGGAGGGGGAAATTATTCAAGAGGATGCAGAATTGTTCAAGCTTTGTTTTCTAGATTACATCTTAGGGATCTTAGGAGTAGATCCAGATGTCCCTAAACACAGTGGATTAAGTAGCCCTGTTTTATGTCTGATTTGAGGGCTCTTAGTTGGCTTTAGATTCTCCCTAGGTTAGATTGCAGAAGGGGAAGCTGGAGGAATTGTTCCCTAAATACCATTAGCATTTCAATTTCTAGTATTTGATCAGAGTACCCAGCTGAAGATACCTTGGAGTTCGGTATCAGTGCTAGATTGCAAAGGGGAGGGACTCTTGCGTAATCAGCAGTAATAGGGGCGGCCACTTGCAATGTCATTTTTACACAAGTCCATCTTAGTGATGGAGTTGGCAGGGACACTTGGGGAGCTGAAAGGCAGTGGGGAGAAGGAAGAGACAGATCAGAAGAAGACTGTCTTTTCACCTATTTGCTGGCATCATCTGGCCCTGCTTATGCATGTCAGGAAAAGTCTGGGTTCTGTAGTGACTCACTTTGAACAAAATGTTCTCGTTCCCTTCCTCATTTTCATGCCCTGAGTCCTTCTCCCTTCCACCCTCCCTTGCTGCCTGCCCTCCCTGCCTCCTTTCCTTCTTTACTGTAATGGCCTTTACCTGCAGCTGAATGGCAGGTGGCAGGGATGGATAGATGTGGGGGGGTGTAGCTGGGGGAATATTTTCTCAGTTTTGCCAGCATCAAAGAAATTACTTCGAAGGCAGTCCTTCCAGCCATGCATTTCGCTGATCAGTCAGAATAAGAGGAAAAACATATTAGCATTGCCAGAGAGGCTATTTGGGAAAAATCAAGTCTGTGCAACTGAGTTATCTAAAGTTACAAGCATTAAAAACAAATCCTGGTGCGCAGCTGGAATGCTTCCCACCCTGTCTCCCATAGCCCTGTCCCTTGACACCACCCCCCCACCCCACCACCACCCTCACCCCCGCTCCTGTGCTACATGAATGGCTTCAGCATTCCCAGAGAGCCTAATTTGAAAGAGGAAGTGCCAGGTTGTGTTGGACTTCTCTGGGCCTGACATGGAAAAGCAGTCTAAGAAGTTTCTGGTTTGGTTTTGCTTTTTGTTTGTTTGTTGTTTTTAAATCCTGTGACTGCAGTGTCTCCATATACTTGGAGAGGCCATTTAGAAGGGGGTCCTTTTGAGTGGAGCACACCTACACTCTCATTTATTTTCTCTCTGCCTGGTGCTGGTCTGGAGTGAGGTCTCAGGACAGTGGCCTCCTCTTTATCCTTAGGCCAGGGAGGTACTTCTTGTAAAGGGAAGGAAATTTCTGGTTGTTTGGGTAGAACTTAGAAGTTAAAGTTAAATGCCCTTTCTTCAGAGGGTAGCATCCCGGCTGTATTGTGGCATCTAGCCGAGTTTGGCTGGCTGTGGAGTGTTATAGAATCAGTCTCCCCATGCTCATACCTCAGCTCTCCCTTTTACAGCTGGGGAGTCTTGGGCACATTACCTAATTTTACTAAGGTTTAATGAAGTATTATTTGCAAAATAGGGATAGTAAGTAATACCTGCTTCAGAGGGTTGTCTTAAGTAGTACATGAGGTGAACATATTAATTGTTCACTGTAGTGCCAGGTTCATAGCAACAGCTCTTGTAGTAAAAATGTGTAGACATCAAACAAATCCACAGTGAGGCATAATCTAGAAAAAAAGCTGGCCATTACTCTGCAAGTACATCCAGGTCAAGAAAGAAATACTGAGGAGATGTCAAAGATCAGAGGAGACAGCAGTTATGTGTAGTGTGGTTTCCTAGATGAGAGTCTGGGACAGAAAAAAAGTGATTAGAGGAAAAACGGGTACAGTCCAAATAAAGTCTCGAGTTAGTACTATTGTACCAATGTTAATTTCTCAGTTCTGTTTGTTTTATGGTTTTGTAAGATGTTAGTATCAGGGGAAGTTGGGTGAGGGGTTTATGGGATCTCTACTTCTTTTTCTTCTTCCTTTTTTTTTTTTTTTTTTTGCAACTTTTCTCCAAGTCTAAAATCATTTCAGAATAAAAAATTAAAACCAAGGAAGTTAATGTTCAAGTGATGTGTTAGGTAAAAAGAGAAACTGACCAGAGTAGAGCCACGCACAGCAGATCTCACCTGACTCCGTCTCAGCTCCTGTGTCTGAGAAGGCGAGCTCTTACTAAGGGGCCCCAATGCCCTCTTCTGTAGTCCCCGTGTACCTGGGGCATCCTTTGGAGAGGTTCCACTGTAGGCCGATAATTGGTCAGCAGTGGACACACATACCCCATGTCTGATCCTGGATGGTGCTCTACAGCGGTTGGGAAGGAGACTACTCATTTAGCATTAGGACTCTCTGTGGGGCTGAATGATCAGGGCACTTGTCTCTGTTCCTTGGAATATAAATGAAGTTCTGCCTGTTTTATCTTTCTGTCTCAGCACCAGTCACTATGGCAATATGTTTGCAGATTGCGATGCCTACCCCTACGCTAACACTCAGTGTTTGATCATCCAGAAAAGAAAAATAAGTTCAGACCCAGCTCTGCAATAATTTATTATTTTGTTTCCTGTTTTAAGTGCCTTGCTCTTGCACAAAGCAGGCATTTTGCTTGCTCTTCTTGGGTGCAGAACATACATGTGCTTTTCTTATGACTGATGTGGTCATCTCTGCCATGCTAATGGCAGGGTGTGTAGAAGAAAGCCATTATTGTAATTGGGAAAATGTGAATCTTGGGGTTTTTCTTTTTCCACTGAAATTGGCTGTTGGGGGGTGGTTCTAGAAAGGATAAATTCTTCCATTCTGGCATACAACTCCTTCACAAGTATTTGCTGTCAGAAATTCGTATTTTCTAAGTTTAAAAAAAAAAAGGTTAATGCTAAAAAATGTTTTTTGTGTTTTACCTTAGTGGCTAAGGTGTACTGCTTTTTGCTGTTGATTTACAGATTTTATTGTCTGACCCTTGGGATGCATGTGGATTACTCAATATTGTGACAAATGGCTGGGCTCTGAATTATGTATTGTATTACAGGGGAGTTCATAAACCATATTTCTCTGTAGGTTATTTTAGGCATAAGACTAGTGAACTGTCGTTTCTCTTTTGGTCACATGTGACTAAAAAAAAGGTGGGGGTTGGTGGTGGGAAGAAGTGTCTGGCTCAAAATCCAACAGAGCACCGGGAAAGGTTTTGAGTGTAGATGCTGGATGTAGACCGACTTCGGGTGTGGACTGGGAGGACTGGGAACACCTGGAATAGAGAAGAGTGGCTTTGCTGCACCTTTGCTCAGGCTAGAGCCCCTTCAGGAAAACTTCTGGCTTCCACTCCCCTGGGGCTTCTGTTCCAGTCAAGTAACAAATGGCCCGAGGCCAGAGAGTCCTGCACCCAAGTAGACCTACCACACTCCTGCTCCCCTCCCCCTACATAGCCACTTGTGCTGATGGATGTGCAAACCCTTTACAGACGGTTTGGCACTGCTCGGCTTGCAGAGATCATCTGTCTCTTTTGAATGAGCAACTTGATGTTTGTGGCTCCTTTTTCCTGCACAGAGAGAAATTGCTTCTGCCTTCTGATGGAAATGTTTACCTTCCCTGGGGAAAGGTACTATTCTTTAGGGGTAATGTTTGCTGGTGCTCCCCACCCCTTGTGGGAGCATCAGCCTGTGCTTGAGGGTGGACAGGAGGAGGCGGCCATTGGAGCATGCAGAATTGCCACTGGGGCAGCCATCTGCCAGTGTCGTGGCTCACAGCCTGCCTCTGAGCAGGCCGCGGGAAGGGAGTGTCTATACTCCGGTGCCTGCATGCATTATGCACAGCCTCTTCCCTAAAAGAGCTTTCTGAACGTATATAACTCCTTTCTACCCTTTTCTTGTATGGTCTGCCTCAGGGCACCATTCAGAATCTCCCCTAATTATACTGGAGCTCAGCTTCTACTGTCTCGCATTTGGAGTTTCTGGTAATAGCTGATTTTTTGGGGGAGGGGGGAGTGGGGAATAGATTTCTAAAATTGCATTGAGGGATTGATTTAGGAAAAAAATGCTTTTTACAAGCAAATTATCAAGACTGCAATGATAAGAGTTTCCCATCAGTGGTGTTGAGACTATCCAAAGCCGGGTTAGCTTCCATGTCTTTTCTAGAATGGACTCTGTAATTTGAGGAGGCTGCTCTAGTATTAAAATGAAATCTGTGCTTCTCATTGCAGACCACCACCTTCCCCACATATTGCCCCCATGTCCCCCTTCCCTTCCTGAGATGGAGGAGTTTTTGCACATGCTGCTTAGAAAAAGAAGATTTATATCATGACTCAATCCTCACCCACAGATTTAGGATTCCTGCCATCCAGTAAATTTTGGCAGGCAGGTCCTGTGTATGGAGAACATGTCCTGCCTCCCTATCCCTGTACTGCTCCCCTTATTGCGTTTGCGTCTTGGGTGGAGTCTGGGATGTCTAGCTTCCCATCTTTCCTGCTTTGCCTCCCAAGCAACTCTTGCATCTCCTATAAGGCTATACCTTAATATCTGTGAGGTACAGGGTTTGGTCTCTCATATCCCAGGGACTTGATAGAGAGACCTATAAAGCCTGTAATTATAGTGTTGACCCCTTAAAGCCATTGAGGCTTCCAGGTGAGTGCTGGTGAGGCCATGATGCTGTTGAGAGTGGTTTACTGGTGACACTGGGTCCTCCTTTGCACTCTGGTAGGGGAGAGAAGAGCCGGGGGGAAAGGCACTGGATTTTAGAAAATGCTTGGCTATGAAGACTTGGTTGAACATCTTCTCTTCCCCATCCCTAGGTAATTCAAAAGAATTTAAGATAAAAGAGCACAGGGCAGAATAGGACTTTGGGGGCCAAAGACAGAGAGAGAGGTGTGGTGAGGAGAAAGAGGGTGTGCTGCTGGCTCACCTATGTCTTAGAACAGGACCTTTTTGGTCTGGCAGCCATGGATCAGCATGGGCTGAGCCCACTGTTGGCATGTGTACGAGGGAGCGGTGAGCACCTCAGAGACTGTTCCCTAGGGATAGGATATTGCTGCTGCCTCTGAGGCTTCTGCTCCCCTCTTCACTGGGCCACTGGAAAGCAAAGGGTCCTCAGCTGCTTGGCTCCTGCAGCGAGAAGACTGGCCACACGGGGAGAGACTTAGGCCAAGTCTGGACCACATTAGATGCTCCCTCTGTAGCCGAGCCAGTAGGAAGCTCTTGTTGGAATAGCCTCCCTGTCCCCTGGGCCTGTGTAGATGTGACTGGACCTGAACCTTTCCCTTCCAGACTGACTATTTTGGGCTTTTCTCCCCATTTCTGGCCTCAGAACTAACCTGATGGCAGCTTCTGGAGTGTCTCCAGGCCTACAGCATATAGGGCTTAGCAATTACAAGATGAGTTGTAGGGCGGCACTTTTACTGGATGTCCTTTGAGATTGACTTTCTGATAGTCCTTAAGTGCCCCATGGGGGCCTCTTCAGGGGCCCTGGTTTCCCTTGAACTTAGTGTTAGTGCTGACTCCTACACACATTCCTGTGTGGGTTTTTTTTTTTTTTTCCCCCATCTTAACCATGATTGGTGATGAATTGGGGGAAGGGAGCAAGGATTTGCTTTCCTCTGCACCAGAAGTGCAGAGCTGCTAATTTCATTCTCCATGCTGTCTCTTAGATGAGCATGGTCCTCTGTGCCCATGTTTAGTACCGCTGTGTTGCTGGACTCTCCTGGCAAAAATTAGGCTAATGTCTCCAACGACTGCATTAGCCACTGAAATGAGGTTCTAAATTGAAGGTACTACACCAAGTCTGTCTCCAAGGTATTGCCTTGTTCTAGCTTTTATTATTCAAATTCATTCTCTCAATGATTCTCTGCAGACTGACTGGCACGGGGTTCAGCGTGAAACTGAAAGGCAAGTTAGCTGAAAAGCAGGCTCACCTTTAAAAAGAAGGGAGAAAGGAAAGGAAAAAACAGAAAAAACCCAAAAAGATGAATGTTGTGGTACAAATAGTCAGCCATTTGTCTGTTCCAAGAGCTCCTTGGCCAGTCTGAGCAATGCGTAGAGATAGGAGAGTAAGGGACCAGACCTGGGAAAGAGTGGAGGCAGTAGCGTGAGGATAGAGGGACTTGTCGGTGTTTTAGTGACATCTGTGCCTTGTGAGTTTACCGTACTTCCTCCTTCCCTTTCATGTTCACTGAGCACCCAAATATATGTCTTACAGGGTGTTGAGAACTCCACGGTAGAAAACCAAAGATCAACAAAACAGGATCTTCTCTTTACAAAGCTGTTAGTCTTACAGTTTCACTGCGTTTTCTCTATCTTGGGTGTGTGGGTAGGGGTGAGGGGGATGAGGATTGGAGCTATGATTCTTATATTTTACATCAGAAGTAGGAGCCTTCTAACAGTCATATGCTTAGAGAGTTGAGAATTTGGCTCTTACATGTTTGTTTTTAAAATAGATTTTTTTTTGCCTGCTGACAAAATAATATGTTTTCCAAGCAGAAAGCTTGGAAAACACAGAAAAGCACAAAGGGAAACACCACCACCACCCGTATTCCACTATCCACATGTAAAGATAACATTATAGCTTACGTTCTTCCAGTTGTTTCTACACAAGTGCTGTCATTCTGTACATAGTATTTGGAGGCTGATACTTTCCTTTTAGCAACTGGGAGTTAAATTTTGCAGAGTTTTGAAAGGTAGAGCCTCTAGCACATAACTAGGCACACAGTGAACATTATCTAGGTGCTGGTCTTTATCAATTATATGAATACACCAAATTTTGCCTAATTGGTTCTTATTGTTGTACATTTAGGTGGTTTACAACTTTCCATTCTGAGTAATTTACAATGAAAAGTGTGTCTGTATGTGTGTGTGTGTGTGTGTGTGTGTGTGTGTGTGTGTGTAAATCTCCTTTTGTCTGTTTTTCTGTGCCCTCTGACTATGTTTTTAGAAGAGATTCACCAAAGTTGAAGCGCTCGTCTTTTCTGATTCTTCTGCCGTGCGTCTCAGCTGGGACAACCTGATGTCTGGGCTGTTAGAACAGCACCGTGGTTTGAGTATCTCTCATGCCTTTTCTGTATCACATGTCAGATGCCCTAGGATTTCTTCTCCCTGTGGTCGCTGGGTGCTTCTCTCTTGACCAGGAAATAGCTGGCTTCAGGGAAGACAGGGCAGCAAGCACCTAACACCTGTTCTCATTGTTTTGCGCCAGGATGGTAGTATCCCTGGAGACAGGGACATTGTCATCAACCTCTTTAATAATAAGCACATAGCGAGTGCCTGCCCACCTGTGTCCTGCTCAGTGCCAGATAAGGCAGAGATTAAAAAAAAATGGGCCTCTACCTTCCAGCTACTTGCCTACTGATTGGATAATGGAATTGACACAAAATAATTCACACACGTTTATTGAGCATTTGCTATATGGTAGATACTTGTGCCAGGCTACTGTTGGGGGAACCGAAACGGCTGAGATGCTATTCTCCTTCTTAAAGGACGCTGCAATACATATAAATAAGAGCTATTTATAGGTAAAGTTCACTAGCCACACAAGTCAGTAAGTGAAAAATATCTAGTCAGGCAGATAACAAGTATTAGAGACTGGCTGCTTTGGAGAAGAGGGTCATTCATTATGAGTCAGAGTAGTTAGATTTCGGAGAGAAGGCAGGACACTTGTTGTGGCCCAAGAAAGAGCTGGCATTTGGTGAGGTAGAGTGGGAAGGGTTTTCTAGGTGAGAGGAGCAGCTTGCAAGAGATGGTTGCAGTACTGATTGTGTTAAGGTGTAGAGCAGTTGCCAGGAAATACAGGAGCAGGCTAAGGGTGGGGAATTGCAGAAAGGCAGGTTAGGGTCAAGGCTGCATATCGAGACACCTGAGCATGGTGGGCTCCAGATAACTATTTGGTACACAGTAGATGAAAACAGTTTGGTAAAATTGTCTCTGATTAAAGGACAGGTAAGAAGGTCTTATGTCTCTCAGTGCCAGAGGGCCCCCAGGCTCAGTCCTTGGGTTTCCACTCTTTGTCTACACTAAAGTTCTGGGTGATCACATCTAGCCTAGCAGCTTAAATTTCATGTATATGCTGGTCATTGCCAGATTTTTTTAGGTATTTTTTTTTTTTTTTAAAGATTTTATTTATTTATTTGACAGAGAGAGATCACAAGTAGGCAGAGATTTAGGCAGAGAGAGAAGGGGAAGCAGGCTCCCCACTGAGCAGAGAGCCCGATACGGGGCTCGATCCCAGGACACTGGGATCATGACCTGAGCCGAAGGCAGCGGCTTAATCCACTGAGCCACCCAGGCGCCCCTTTTTTAGGTATTCTTGACTCCTTTCTCTCACATCCACCTTTGCCCAATGCGGGGCTTGAACTCAGAGCCCTGAGATCAAGACCTAAGCTGAGATCAAGAGTAAGTTGCTTAACCAACTGAACCACCCAGCCACACCTAAAGATTTTATTTTTAAGTAATCTGTACACCATACTTGGGGATCAAACTCAAAGCCCCAAGATCAAGTCACATTCTCAAATGACTGATCTAGCAGGTGCCCCCCTCACACTCATATTCTGACAGCACAGCCTGCAGTAGCTCTCTCTTCAAAATATATCTAAAATCTGACCACTTCTCATTATTCTTTGACCACCATGATCTCTCACCTGGATTATTGTAGCTGGCTCCTAACAGGCCTTCTTCATCCTTCTGCCTTTATCACCCACACTTCTTTCTCAATACAGCAGCTAGAGTGATTCTTTATGTCTGTCTGTGCTCAGAAATATCTTTTGGTCTTCCTTCTCATATAAAGTAAGAGTCAAAGTCCTTTCCAAGACCTATATACCCCCGTCATGTGGCCCAATATTACCTTTGTCGATTTATCTCCTACTGCCCTCCCTAAAGTTCCCTCTCCTCTAGCCATCTTGGCCTCCCTCATGTTCCCTGAAGACATCAGGCGCATCACACCTTGGGACCTAGAATACTCCTCTCCTAGACAGGTTTGTGGGCAACTCCCTCACTTTTCTTAGGTCTTTAATCAGAAATGAACTTGTCTTCTGATGGCCAAAGCTAGAATGATTTAAGTAATGTAATGTAGTATCAGATTATAGTCCGAAGTATAAAATAAATATATAACAATTTGAACTGGTATAAACAAATGATTGAATGAATGAATGAATAAATGGGAGAAATAAGATAAAATATCATATCTCTTACAGAAGAATTTCAGTAATTTATAGGTGCTTTCACCTCTAGGAGGAGGAGCTTAAATCTTTTGAGTGTGATCTTGACTTAGTGATTTAATTCTAAAGAACCATTTTTGAGGGGCGCCTGGGTGGCTTAGTGGGTTAAAGCCTCTGCCTTCGGCTCAGGTCATGATCCCGGGGTCCTGGGATCGAGCCCCGCATCGGGCTCTCTGCTGAGCAGGGAGCCTGCTTCCTCCTCTCTCTTTGCCTGCCTCTCTGCCTACTTGTGATCTCTGTCTGTCAAAAAAATAAATAAAATCTTAAAAAAAAAAAAAAGAACCATTTTTGAAAAGAGAAAAATAGTAACATTATGGTAAAGAAACCCAATAAGTATTACCTGTCATCAAGAGGGACCTCACGAGTGCTGTCATATGGATATGAGGGACCCCCTGACAGGATGTGAGAACATAGGCTCTTTGCCTGTGTGGTATTCTTCCTTGCAACCAGTAAGCCCAGAGTAATCATGAGAAAAGTGTCAAACAGATTTAAATTGAGGAATAGTCTACATAATATGTGGTCAGTATTCCTCAAACTGCCATGGTAATGATAAGGAAAGACCAAGAAGCTATCACAGGGATGTCTGGCTGGCTCAGTCAGTAGAGCACACAGACTCTTGATCTCAGGATCATAAGTTCAAGCCCCACGTTAGATGTGGAGCCTACTTAAAAGAAACAAAAAACCCCCTCATAGAGCAGAGAAGACATGACACCTAAATTCCTAAATTCTGATTTGTATTCTAGAACTGAAAGAGGACATTAATGGAAAAACCAGTGAGACATGGAGAGTCTGGAGTTTAGTTACTATTAATGTAACAATGTTGGTTTCTTAATATTGATAAATATACCACAGTAGTGTAAGATGGTAATATTAGGGGACAGCTGGGTGGCTCAGTCAGTTAAACTGCTGCCTTCGGCTCAGGTCAGGATCCCAGAGTCCTGGGATTGAGTCCCGCATTGGGCTCCTTCCTCAGTAGGGAGCCTGCCTCTCTGCCTCTTTCTGCCACTCTGCCTGCTTGTACGCACGCTCTCTCTCTCTCATTGCGACAAATAAATAAATAAATAATCTTAAAAAAAAAAAAAAAAAAAAAGATAATATTAGGGGAACTGAAACTGGGTTAGAGTTATGCAGGAATTTTTGGAACTCTGTACTATCATTAAAGTTTTCTGTAAATCTAAAATTATTCCAAAAATGAAAAAAGTAACCTTCTCAAACAAGGCCTTCCCTGACCACCATCTGAAGAAAGTTTTTTCCCTCCTTGACACTTCAAATCCCTTTCTCTGCATTGGTTTGCTCGTTAGTACTTATTGTCTCATAGCATATATTTTACTCATGTTTGTTTCCATGCTACAAGAAAGAAGAGGGGTTTTGGTCTTAGTATTGTTCACTTATGGCTCTTCAAGGCCCAGCCCTACGTTTAGCTCATAGCAGCCATTCAATAAATACTTGTTCATGACTGAAAGAATGAATTCTTAGATCACCCTTTTGTCCTTAAGCAGCATGAGGATTTTGTGTTTGGGCCTGCCTTTCTCTTTCGAGATTACTAGTAGTTTACCATTCCAGTGGGGGAAATGACACCTGTTGTTGGCTTTTCTTCTTTAGCTCACGTAGAAATGAAAGTCATGTCAGAATATGCTTCTAATGTATTCACCCACCAGCAGGCAGAAGAAGAAGAAGAAAATTTCATCATTTATTCTTTCTTGCAGACATTATTCCCCTCCTTAATTAAGGTGAGGGCTGTTTTATGAGAGACACCCTTCTTCCCTTACCTGTTCTCCTGTTGAAACGGACTGGCTGGTTTAGCATGACAGATGTGAAGTGTGAAATCGCTTCTTGGCCTTCTGGCTAAGGTCAAGTGAAGTGTGTATGGATGTGAGGACAGTGAGCGCGGGACTCTTGGATCTGGAAAAGTAAAATTAGTCAAGGGAAATGCATTTAATCCTGAATATGTATTGAGCTTTTCTTTGCCCAGCCCTGAAACTTGAAGGATGAAGATAATGGGGATACGAACTGGTTCAGCAAATCCTGGTCACTAGAAACTGATAGCCATGCTTGACTTCAAGGGGACTAAATCTAGAACAAACTAGAGAAAACACACAACCAGTAGTAAATGCATAGTTAGGTGTGGATTCACAAATGCCTTAGGAAAGTGTGCGGATGATAGTAGTGCTGTGGGCAAGGGATGTAAAAGAGAGTTTTGAGGACCTCCATTGATGACGATGGAGAAAGAACAGTGTTTTGCACGCTCAGCGCATGTGCCAGGAGGGTCCTGCAGGTTCCTCTGATACTTTGAGGGAGGTGACATTGGGTGGAGAATTATATTGTCAGGACCTTTTCATGTGTAGGAAGTGGGGAAATGTTGGAAGAGAGATGGGTCCGAGTGATCTCTAGAGGGTTGCACACAGTGTTGGCTCAATAGCATAAGTTTTGTCCTGTGTTGGGACTTGATTTATGTCGTCATTTATTTCAAAGCCTCCATGGAACATACCTATCAAAGAATGGAGTCACACTGATTTGATGCCTAAGCAAAGCCATCAGGAACAACAAAACTAGAAGATAAAAAGATTATTTCCCTTGTAACTGACACTCTCAGTCTCCTGTTGTTTTCAGGTTCTCCTTTTCCTGAGCCCAAAGGTGGAGGATTTTTGCTTTGTTTTTGGTGCAGTGCCCATCACACTTGTGGTGCTCTCTGAACAAAGGCCTGCTCCCTGCTGGGTACAAGAATTGAGCCTATGCCTGGGGCAAGATTCCTTTCAGAAACAAATAAGCAGGGCATCTTGCAACCCCCTCCATTTTGCCTGTCTTAAGGAAGAGGCCAAGGTTCCACTCTCTTTGCAAGTAGAGCAGAATGTACTTTCTTAAAACTATTCAAATATCACAGTTGGGTTCAATTATCTGCCAAAATAGATTTATATAAAAGGAAAACTTACAAAGGAGAAATTTGTACCAAATAACAGTCTACATTTTTGTTAAATTTTCTTTTTCTTTTTTAAGGCCATCCAGTTGAAAGTCTGAGTGTCCAGGAAAGAAGGGGGTGGGGGAGGGGAATTAAAAAGGAAGAAGAAAGGGAACAGAAAAAGAACCCTAAGTATTTAAGATTTTGAAAGTGTAAACCTGAGGTCATGGCTCCTCACCAGCCATGCGGCCTGTCAGGGCCTTCCCCTCCATCACCTTCTGCCTTACATTCCATGTCTGTGTTGGAGGGTCAGGCAAGGAAAGCTGGCCCCTAGAACTTTAGCTGTTCTAAGCTCCTAGCTCTGCCTGCCTGCTTCTCCAGCCAAGCTAGATGGCTTAAGGTCCCATCCGACTGACTTCTCACACCTCTAGGTCTTGATGTGAACCCTTTCTCCCATCTGCAGGGTCATATTACAATATGTAATATTACATACTACAGCTGTGCAATAAATTACTACAGACTTGGTGGTGTAGTGGCCTAGCTCACCGTGTAGGTAGGGTCAGAAATCTGGGTGGTGATTAGCTGGGTCTTCAGCACAGGGTCTCATAGGCTGATAGCAGTGTGTCATGCAGGCTGTCTTACTTTCTGGTGGCTCTGGAGACCATCTGGCTTCCAAGATCATTGAGGTTACTGCTGATGTATCTTTGGAAACCCTTCCTGGAAGTTACATTTCTGTTTTAAGGGTTAAGTGCAGTTGAAATTTTTATTAGACATTGTCAAATGGCTTCCATAGGGGTTGTACCATTTGCATTTCCATGAACATTGTTTTTGTAACTGCCCCTTTCAGTATAATCTTCCCTGGGATAGGTACTGGCCAGTCTCATAGGTGAGAAATGGTTTTATTCCTATGATGTAGAAGGCCTTCTGTGGTTTTATTTGACTTTTCTTGTATTCTGAGCAAAGTTGAACATCTTTTTTAGTTAATGGCATTGTATTTCTTTTTCTGTGAACTGCCTTTTTTCCTATAGGGTTCTGGGTCCTCTGTATTTTTATTTATTTTTATTTTTTTTAAAGATTTTATTTATTTATATGACAGGCAGAGATCACAAGTAGGCAGAGAGGCAGGGAGAGAGAGAGGAGGAAGCAGGTTCCCTGCTGAGCAGAGAGCCTGATGTGGGGTTCGATCCCAGGACCCTGAGATCATGACCTGAGCCGAAGGCAGAGGATTTAATCACTGAGCCACCCAGGCGCCCCATCCTCTGTATTTTTAAAAGTGCTTTATGGATTAGTAATATTAACACTTTGTCTATATTAAGTTGCAGATTTTCTTCCCAGTTTGTCATTTGTCTTTTACTTGTGATATTTCCCATGGATCTAAAATTTTTATGAAGTTATTTTTGCATCATCAAATTTATTAATATTTTTGTTATTGCCTCTGCATTTTGGATCATAAATAGGAAACTTATTCTCTATTCTGAGGTTATAGAGGAATTCACCTATGTTTTCCTCTGGTACTTATATAGTTTCATTTTTTACATTTAAATATAATTTGTTTGGAATTTATCCTGATATATACGCATAAGGATGGAGTTAATTTTATCTTTTTCCATATGTCTGTTAAGTTATCCCAAAGATGCTTATTAAAAAAGTCTTCCTTTCCCCACAGATTTGAGATGCTACCCTTATATTAGATTTTCATATGCAGTGGGTCTATTTTTTAATTTTCTTCACTGTTCCATTGCTAATTCTATCCATGTGCCAGTTACCAGACCTTTTTAGTTATATAGACTTTGCAATATATTTTGTTTTATTACCTAGTAGATCCTTCTAGTTTATTTCTATGCATTCCTGTGTGTGTGTGTTTGTGTGTGTGTGTGTGTGTAAGAGAGAGAAAGAGAGAGAGAGAGAGAGAAATGTCTCGGAAGAGAGACAAGCACTCATTTCTGGAAAATTTTAACTCTTCAAAGTAGGAAGAAGAAGATAAGCTGGCAGAGTAACCTGGGGAAGGGGAGACTTTAGAGGCAGGAGGTAACTGGAGGTTTGCAGTCTCACATCAGGGCAGAGTACTTTTGGACAGAGATACTGATCTCTGTGTCAGGTGCTGCCACAGAATCTCAAGACGTGAGGAGTAAGAAGCATCAGTGGTTATCACTGGATAGGAGTAGAGTGGAGTAGGCTATGGAATGAGGGGGAGGTGAGGAGGTACATTCAAGTGTAGACAACCATTGTGAAGTTTCTCAGTATAAGTGAAAAGAAAGGAAATAAGGAAAGGTAAAGTTAACCATTTTATTTATTTTTTAAAGATTTTATTTATTTGTCAGAAAGAGAGCAAGAATAAGCAGGGGAAGTGGCAGGCAGAAGGAGAAGCAGGCTCCCCACTGAGTAAGGAGCCTGTTGTGAAACTTGATGCCAGGACCTTGGGCTCACGACCTGAGCTAAAGGTTGACGCTTAAGTAACTGAACTACCCAGGTGTCCCTCATGTTAACTATTTTAAAGTGAGCACTTTGGTGGTGTTCAGTACATGTAAAAAACAATCACATCTACCTGGTACTAAGGTGTTATCACCGCAAAGGGAGACCTCTTACCTATTAAGAAGTTACTCTCCATTGTCCCCTTTCCCTAGCCCTTGGCAGCCACCAGCCTCCTTTCTGTCTTTATGAATTTACCTCTTCTGGGTATTTCTTACAAGTAGAGTCATATAATATGTGAGTTTTGTATCTGTTTTTCTTCCATGTAGCATAATGTTTCAAAGTTCTTCCATGTGGAAGAAACTAGCAACTATATAAAAAATGCTGCTGGAAGAACTCTAGGACACAGAGACAGGTGGGTAAGAGGTCAGGTTCTTGAAAAGGTGAGTTCCATTCATTTGGAAGTGGGAAGGTGGGGAGAACCCATCTGATAGCTTTCATGTAGTCTGTGATGTAGAAGTCCAGACCTCCATCACGAGATGGGAGTCAGAAGTTCCAGGGAGTGTAGATGGTGTGAACCAGTGATCAAAGAGAGGGGTAGATGCACTAACTAGAGAAATGCAGTTATGATTGGTGGGTGATACTAGATACTTTGAATCTGTTTATTTCAGTTCATACAAGGTCTTTTGTGGGGGGAGGGCCCTCCAAATGTTGCCTAGTCACAGGAGGAATATTTACGTGCTAAGGCAGTATTCTAACTGTATCAGCACTCGGGGTCCAACCACAAGTAGGACCTACAGGGTGTCCCACCTTCACAAGTTTAAAAAGGTTTTGGTTGGGCTTTCCTGAAGCAGACATTGTGATGGAAGCTGGGAAACAGTATATTTATTCCAACACTAGTGCAAGGAAAGGGGAGGAAGAAGTCGAACAGTGCAAGCTCATGAAGCCATGGCCATCCCAGCAGGGAGTTCTGGAATGAGTAGTCTTTTAGATGGTCCTGTATTAGGCAAAATTGGTGAGGTTTTTGTAACCATACTTGGCTCAGTCATCAGTTACAGGCTGCTTAAAAGCTCATGAGCTTGACCAAAGTAGCTCTTTGCATAGGAGACAGACCCTGAAGGAGCTGACACTGTAGTTTTCCTTGGGAACAAAGCAAGTCTTTACTTAAGGAGTCGATTGGTGCATATCTGCCTCAGGATAGGGAGTCTTGCTGGACTCCCAGCTAGAACACCTTAGAGCTGAGTCACGTGGGAAGTAAACTTTTTCAGAACAACTCTTCCAGTCATTGCCCTGGAAATTTTTCTTAAAATTTTTTTAAGAAAAAAATTTTTAAGAAAATTTTTCTTAAAATCTGAGTGTGTGGATAGGAGCTTGGTGGGCTGGTGGAGTTGGCACCAGAAGTTACACTCTGCTTCTCAGGTAGAATGAGCTCAGCCCTCCCATTTGAGAACATAGGCATGTGTTCCCAGGAGTAGTGAAATCTTGCTTATGAGAAAGGCTTGATTCTCAGTCAATCAAGTGACCAGGAGTGGTGTGGATTTTGAAAATGTCTCATATGTTTTTGACTTCACTATTCTTTGTCAGAGAAATGACAAAAAGGAAAGTGCACCTAGTCAGTAGTCAGCAAATATTTGCTAAACAAGTGAATGAAAGAACCATTGTGAGCAGAGCAGCAGCAGGAAGGAAGCAGAGGGTCAGATTTCCCTGTCGTCTTTTCAGGGGAGACTGTGCTCCAGAGGTAGCAGCTTGATGGGCTTAATAACAGCTCAACATGGAAAGCGAGAATGAAGGATAGAGCATGGAGCAGAGGCACAGTGGTCCAGGGTCTGGCTAGGGAGGTTCCTGAGTATGGTAGACATGGGTAGACTGCCTCAGCTGGCTTGTAGGAAGAGAGTGTGGGCACCTGAAAGTGGATGGATGGCTGGAGACTTGCCACATGTAGCCTTGGGACATGAGGGATGGTCTGGTAACATTTTCCCTGGGGAGGCTTTTCCCCTCCACATTGTTAGAGAACTTTGTGGCCCTCCCCTACTTCCAGCAGCTTCCTCCTCTAGCCTTTGAACTCCATCAGCTTTATCACTCCCCCTGCCCAAGAACTTAATATGACTGTTCCCCCCACCCAGTCCATCGATTGACCCCCAGCTCAGGCCTGTGGCCCATCAGCCCCTTCTTGGTTCTCAGAGTCTCTCAGTGTGCTTATGGCCTCAATCTTTATCACCTGGCATGGATCTCATGCCACCTGTCATTTGTAAGACACTGTTGATTGCCATTCCCCTTGATTCCCTCATCTTCTAGTTGTATAGGGAAAGAGTTAGAACTGGGCAGGATGCTGGATTATAAATGAAGAAATGGCTGTGGTGTACAAGTTAGAGTCCTGGGGTTTGGGCTGCTGTTGTGGTCTGGTTACTAGCCCTAGGAGTGGAGCTGCAGCTGGGCAAAGAAGGGAAGGAAAGAAGCCAATAAACATAATAATTTATTATTTTAATGACTCATTTATGTAGAAGTTAAATTTGGCAAATTGTTTCTACATCTTTTATTTCCCTGGAGTCCATTCTTCTGTCCACTTTTTCTCCCTCCTGTTTTTCAGATGTAGCTATTTTTCAAAGCGGTCATAAATACTTTGTCTTCTCTCTTTGGTTTCTGCCTCAGATTTCTGGCTTCAGCCCTCATTGCTATGCAGATGACTCCCAAACCTGTGTTTCTAGCCTCAGCCTCACCCCCTGAACCCCCATCTCATATTTTCAGCTGATTAATATATATCCACTTGTCTCACTGGTATACACACACTTTTAAACCAAACTCATGATAATATCCTCCCAAATTCCTTCTTCCTACTTAATCATGACACCATTATCTTTCCAGTTACCTTACCTTTCAACTTTGCAATCTCCCTCCCTCCCCTGCTCCCACTAGTTTACTCTTAACAGTTGTCTTGCTCTGCCTGGGCCCATCACTTTGTTTCCATTCCCAGAGCTCTCTCTTGTTCCTACCATATGACTTTTTACTAAGCTATGGCTCCTTGTCCAGTCTTCCCAGCCACAGGTGTGTTTGCCTCCAGGTGCATCCTGTACACATACATCAGCCACTGTTCTTGTTACATGATATTTCCCCCCAAAGAAATGATTCCCCTATTGCTTGCTAGAGCCAAGGTCCAACTTCTCAACATGGATTATGAGGGTCCACAACCTCTTTCTTTCCTTCTTGTCTCCTACAATGACCCTTCTCACACTCACCTCATTCTCTTTCCCCCTTTTTAAAAAAAGATTGATTTATTTATTTGATAGAGGTCACAAGTAGGCAGAGAGGCAGGCAGAGAGAGGGGGCGGGAAGAAGTCTCCCTGCTAAGTAGAGAGCCCTATCTCCCAGGATCCTGGGATTATGACCTGAGCAGAAGGGAGGGGCTTAATCCACTGAGCCACCCAGGCACCCTCTCGCCTCATTTGCTAGCCATGGGACTGCTTCCATTTCTCTGACTGTCCTGGACTTGACTTCTTCCTTGTCTTTGTTCAAGTTATTTTTTTGTTCTGAAGTTTCTTTTGCACTTCTTTCTTTCTCGGCTCCCTTGACCTGTAGCCTACATAATTTCTACCTGTTAAATCATACTGATTTATGTCCATTGTAATGGAATACTGTGACACCATTGAGAGATAAGGTAAGGTAGATGCACATGCACTGACATGGAATAATACTGAAAGTGCACTGCTAGATGAGAGAAAACATCTCATATGACAATACGTATGGTGTCATTCCATTCTTAAAAAAATAATTAGTAATAAATGTATACAAATATACATATATACATATATAAAATTTTAAAAATTGTGCCCTATTAATAATTGTTATTTGGGGGAGTGCTTCTGGGTGGCTCAGTCAGTTAAGTGGCCCACTCTTGGTTTCCGCTCAGGTCATGATCTAAGGATTCTGAGATTGAGCCCTGTGTTTGTCTCCTTCTTCGCTCAGCATGGAGTCTACCCCTCTTTCCCCCTCTGTCCTCTTGCGCATGTGTGCACACTCTCTCTCTCTCAAAATCTTTTAAAAAAGTAATATTTTTTAAGAGAGTGTGAGTGGGGTGGGGATGTGGGGGTATGAGTAGAGGGTGAAGGAGTAGAAGGGGGAAAGAATCCCAGGCTGGCTCCTCACTGAGCCCTGAGCCTGTCGCAGGGTCTGATCTCACTACCCCAAAAACCAAGAGTTGGTTCTATAACCGATTGGGCCACCTAGGCACCCCAGTAATTATTCTCGAAGAAAAATGATGATTATAGGTATTATAGGATGGTTATATATTCCTGTAATGTTTAATTTTTTCAAGTATAATGATTGTATATTTCTGTAGTAATCAAAAAATGTAAAGGAAAGGAAAGTGGGGAAAAAAGTTGTCCTTCCTCCCCCCACTTCAGGGTTTTTCAGAATTTTCTGTTAATTGCTCCCAGTAGTCTTACTTATATTCCTACTGCCTACCACACCCTCTTCCTTGAAGCTCACATAAAGCCTTCTATTATAGTAATATATGGATTTGCTCTATACCCCCTTCTTGTTCCTGAGCTAAAACCAGTTGGTATCATTTGCATCCTTGAATGCCTGTAGGGCCTGGCCTGGTGCCCGTGCTTGGTAGTGCTCCAGCAATGTTGGCTGAGCTGGGATGCCGTGCCCCAGGCATTTCTGGGTATCCCAGGACCTTAGTGCTACTTTGGTTTGGGAGGAACTGAAGCCAGTTTTTACCACAGCAAGAGCTATATGTCTGATGAGGCTGATTGATTGGCCGTTAATTCATTACCAGCTTCCTGAGTAAGGTTCTAATGATGATGATTGATAAAGTTGTGATTGGAAATCTGATCTGTGTTTTTACTGATCTCTAGAGGAATCTATTCCCACATGGCAACCTAGGCCCTTACCTTGCATTAGATAAATTCAATTCAGCAATCCATCAAGACATAAAGTAATTGAAGTGTGCCTGCCAAGAGTGGCAAGAAGAAATGATGGAAGAGTTTTTGGCTAAAGGGGCTGAGTTGCCCAGCCCTTAGGGAATCTATTATTCTACCAGCCCACCAATCCCTCTGTTGAGCCTTAACAATGTCTGCTTTGTTCTCAGGCCCCAGATCAGCACAGATTCTGGTCTTTGTATTAAGGTTGGCTTGTAGCACATAGTGAGAGACTTTTCTCTTTGACCCCAGTCTGTTTTCTTGGAGGTGAATAGCAGAGGTGTTGGCAGTTGGGATTCATTTGTTCCTGAAGTGCTTTCAGGCTCAGGACATCCTCAGCAGAGCTCAGATACTGGGGGAAGCAGTGTCTGGTGGTGGAACAAGAACTGCTTTTGAAGTTAGGCAGACCTGGGTGGGAGACCTCGTTCTCTTACTAGCTTGAAGGCTACTCTAAGCAGAAAATTCTGTGCGTTGCGGGATCCTAGGTGGCTGGTAATTTGGGAAAATATTTGTTGAGTTGGACTATTGGTAGAATCAAAGTATTCTCATCTGTAAGATGGGATACCTATCTCACAGGATTGTTGTGAATATGAAATAAGGTGTGTTAATAGCAACTCTAATGCCTAGCACCAAGAGGCGATTGTTAACTGCTGGTTTTCTCTTTTCTGTGCCCTTCCCCCTTAAACTCTTAAAGGTTAGAAATCCTAAGAGCTACTATATACATACTTACTAGGCTGCAATGACAATGGCTTGAGCTGATGTCATTTTTTAGCAGGTGTGGCCTCTCTCCCCATCTGTCGTCCTCATACCTATATATATGGTCTCTGAAGGCTCTCTTAACAGCAGTGGCTCATGGCACAGCAGTGTCGTACAGTGGAGAGAACCAAGGACTGGGACAAGTTACTTGAGCTCTTTGCCATCTGTCTTCCTATCTGTAAAAAAGTAATATTTTCCCTGTGTAGAATTTATATTGCAGTCCAAATCTACTTGTATTTGAGAGGACATTCCCTTACCTCACTGTTTTCATGAAGGATGCTGTGTGCTCTTGTATACCTCTCTTCCCACTGCCCTGCCTACATGCACTTAGCTTCTCCTGAATGCCTGTCTTAGGATAGGAACTTACTAGTGAACTATTATTGATACCATATTGTGATAACGGTGGTTAATGCTGTGCTCATGGTGTGGTAGTGCACTTTTTATTAGGCTGCCTGCTAATTAAAAGGATTTTAAGTAGCTGTTAGTAAAAGAATATATACAGAAGACTGTTTAAATATAAATTAAAAATAATTTAAACTCTGTGGTTGTGAGGCTGGAGAAAACAAGTATAGTAATCACTTAAATAATTACAGGACCTAAACATTAAATATAGTTCTGAATGTCCTGGCAGGCAAGAGAAAAAGGTAAATATGATGAAATACACAATTATCATCTAATAAAATTGCCAGTATTTATATTGGTTTTCTGCTGAGAAATAAGCTTTTACTTGGTACGGTAAGAACTGATCTAAAAGAATCTTTTTTTTTTTTAAATGTATTTTTCTTTTCAAGTTTTTATTTAAAATTCTAGTTAGGTAACATTGTTAACAAGTGCAATATTGGTTTCATGAGTAGAAGTCAGTGATTCCTCACTTAAATACAATACTCAGTGCTCATCATAACAAGTGCCCTCCTTAATACCCATCCCCCATTTAGCCCATCCCCCCATCCCTGACATCCCTCAGTTTGTTCTCTGTCATTAAGAGTCTTTTATGGTTTGTTTCCCTCTCTCTTCCCACCCCCCATATGTTCATCTGTTTTCTTAAATTCCACTTGTGTGAAAGCATAGGGTATTTGTCTTTCTCTGACTTAGTTTGCTTAGCATAATATACTCTAGTTCCATTCATCTTGTTGCAAATGACAAGATTTCATTCTTTTTGATGGCCGAGTAATACGTGTGTGTGTGTGTGTGTGTTTATGTATTCACCACATTTCCTTTATCCATTCATCAGTTGATAGACATTTGGCCTCTTTCCATGGTTTGGCTATTGTTGATAATGCTGCTGTAAACATCAGGGTGCATGTATGCCTTCAAACCAGTATTTTTGTGTCCTTTAGGTAAATACTAGTAGTACAGTTGCTGGATCGTAGGGTACTTCTACTGTTAACTTTTTGAGGAAGCTCTGTACTGCTTTCCTGCCTGGCTACACCAGTTTGCATTCCCATCAGCAATGTAAAAATGTTCCCCTTTCTCCACATCCTCACCAACACTTGTTTTCTGAGTTGTTAATCTTAGCCATTCTGACAGGTGTGTGGTGGTATCACCGTGGTTTTGATTTGTGTTTCTCTGATAATGATTAATTTGAGCATCTTTTCACGTGTCTGTTAGCCATTTCTGTGTCTTCTTTGGAGAAATGTCTGTTCATGTCTTGTGCCTATTTCTTAACTGGATTTTTTTTTGGGGTGTTGAGTTTAATAAGTTCTTTATTGGTTTTAGATACTAACCCTTATTCAGGTAAGTCATTTGCAAATATCTTCTCCCATTCCATAGGTTTTTTAAAGTTTTTTTTTTTTTTTTTTTAATTTATTTGTCAGAGAGAGAGCAGGGGCGTGGCAGGCAGAGGGAGAAAGAGAAGCAGGTTTCTCATCGAGCAAGGAGCCCGATGCAGGACTCCATCCCAGGACTCCAGGATCATGACCTGAGCCAAAGGCAGATGCTTAACTGTCTGAGCCACTCAGGTATCCCCCACAGGTTGCCTTTTAGTTTCATTGACTGTATCCTTTGCTGTACAGAAGCTTTTTATCTTGTTGAAGTCCCAGTAGCTCATTTTTGCTTTTGTTTCCCTTGCCTGTGGTGACATGTCTAGTAAGAAGTTGCTGCGACCGAAGTCAAACAGGTTGCTGCTGCCTGTGTTCTCCTCTAGGATTTTGATGGTTTCCTGTCTCACATTTAGGCGTCTCATCCATTTTGAGTTTATTTTTGTGTAAGGTGTAAGAAACTGGTCCACCTTCATTCTTCTGGATGTTGCTGTCCAGTTTTCCCCATATCGTTTGTTGAAGAGACTGTCTTTTTTTCCATTGGATATTCTTTCTTGCTTTGTTGAAGATTAGTGGACCATTTCTGGGTTCTCTATTCTGTTCTATAGATCTCTGTGTCTGTTTTTGTGCCATACTGCCTTGATGACTATGGCTTTATAATGCAGCTTAAAGTCTGGAATTGTGATGCCTCCAGTTTTGTTTTTCTTTTTCAGGATTGCTTTGGCTATATGGGGTCTTTTCTGGTTCCATTTGGGGTCTTTTCTGTTTATTCTAGCTCTGTGGAAAATGCTGCTGGAATTTTGAAAGGGATTGCTTTAAATGTAGTTTCCTTTGGGTAGTACAGACATTTTAACAATATTTGTTCTTCCAGTCCATGAGCATTAGACTGCTTTTCCATTTCTTTTTTTTTTTTTTTTAAAGATTTTGTTTATTTGACAGAGAGAGAGAGAGAGGTCACAAGTAGGCAGAGAGGCAGGTAGAGAGAGAGGGAGAAGCAGGCTCCTTGCCAAGGAGAGAGACCGACGTGGAGCTCGATCCCAGGACCCTGGGATCATGACCTGGGCCGAAGGCAGAGGCTTAACCCACTGAGCCACCCAGGCGCCCCTGCTTTTCCATTTCTTAATGTCCTCCTCAGTTTCTTTTATGAGTAGTCTATAGTTTTTAGTACAGATCCTTCACTTATTTGGTTAGGTTTATTCCTAGATACCTTGTTGTTTGTATGTATTAAAAACATTTTTTTTTAATAGATTTTACACCATGTACTGGATAGGGTCTTTAATGAAATTTCTTCAAAAAAAGCAGAAATCTTCCCCCTCCCCCTGTCTGTTTCTTCTAGAGAAAATATGAGGGCTTATAAGAAGTCAGGGTTCAATGAATTTGTAATGTAGGGGACAAATCCAGTGCACACTGTTCTGTTTTACCTAGGATACAATATGGAATCCCCTTAGCAGAATGGACAAGGAGCCTGTCCTTTAGATTATCTTCCTCGAATATGTGCTCTGTTAAGCTGGTTTTTAGCAGGGACTTGAATGATAGTCAGATGAAGATTAAAACTCTGGTCAACACTTGGTACAATGTTTCATCTTTAAGATATCTTTAGCCCATAACTCTTTTTTTTCCTGTTTTTTGAGGATTTTATTTATTTATTTGACAGAGATCACAAGTAGGCAGAGATGCAGGCAGAGAAAGAGGGGAGGAAGCAGGCTCCCCACCGAGCAGAGAGCCTGATGCAGGGCTCAATGGCTGGACCCTGAGATCATGACCTGAGCCGAAGGCAGGGGCTTAAGCCACTGAGCTATTCAGGCGCTCCTAGCCCATAACTCTATCAGGAATGATCTGTATGTGTTGATATTGTATGCATTGTGGTAATATGAAAAATGAATGGATACATATCAACTATTAAACAAACAAAAACTATGAATTGTTTAACTTTTCATGAGTGTGTCCAGTGGATGGTAAAATCTGCATTTTGTGTTTATGTATAGCTTTATTTGAAGAAAAATACATCATACACAGTCTATTGCCAAGTGCAATAACATACATGAACTCCCTTTCCCCAATCCCACACTGAAGCTGGTAGCCTTTGTTACATAAGAAATTCTTTTGTCAGAGATCAGAAGTATAAATACAGGTCTAGGAGACTTACTGAGAGGTGTTATCTGTGGTTATGTTAGAGAACGTGGAAATGCCTGGTTTTCCTGTCTGTTTCCTTTGCTTTTTCTCCTCTTGGGACTTTGAGTGTTGGTTTGGGGAAGAAGAATGTCATTGGAAATTGTAGAAGTTGCTCTTTTGCTAATATGGAAGATTCCTTCAGAATTCGGAAAGGGGGGAAAACTGGAAAGCTGTATATAAGGTTATTATGAAGTGATTTTCTTACTTTGTGGAACCTTTTTTTTTTTTTTTTAAAGATTTTATTTATTTATTTGACAGAGAAAGATCACAAGTAGGCAGAGAGGCAGGCAGAGGAGAGAGGAGGAAGCAGGCTCCCTGCCGAGCAGAGAGCCCGATGCGGGACTCGATCCCAGAACCCTGAGATCATGACCTGAGCCGAAGGCAGCGGCTTAACCCACTGAGCCACCCAGGCACCCTTTGTGGAACCTTTTGATTGTAATTAGTCTCAGAAGACGCTATCACTAGAGTTTAATTTTCCAATTAGTTCTTTCTGCCATCTCCTGAACTGAAGAAATCCAGGCCAGTTATTATCCCTTTGGCACTCATTAGTGGGTTGTTTTCTGTCCCCTTCCCCTCCATCTCTGAAAGGGTTCTCTGTATTGTTTGGGAAGGCAAGGTGTTCTCTACTTGTATATATCCATTATTTATGTTTGCAGTCAATGATACTCAGCCTTCCTTTCAATTATGGAGATGGCTCTTGAGCATTTTTGTTTCAAGGAATAGGTATCTGTTACAACAGTTAGCTCTGGAGAGAGGGGAATTACCCATAATTCTTGTCCTCAGAAGACATGTGGTACTAATGGATCCCTGGCCTCCTATCTGACTCCTCTGGAGAGTCACTGCTCTTATTTACTCCTTAACTCGGGGTCTTCTGAATTGAAACTGGCAGAAGGAAGGTACTCAGTGTTGTAAACCAGTTTTGAGTCCCCAAGAGGTGCCTGTGCTACAAAGATTCCAGGATTCCAGCTTGAGTTTGTGCTGGTTGTCATGCCCTTCAGAGCCCTTTTCTATCTAGTATTTGACTAAGCCCTCAAAATACTCCAGGGATATTCCATATGTGAAATAAAGATCTACCTCTGCAATGTTTAACGTGGTAGTCACTAGCCAGTTGTGACAAATTAAATTAAAACTAATTAAATAAAATTTAATATTCAGTTCCTCAGTTTTATTAGTCACTTTTCCATTGCTCAGTATCCATGTGTGACTGGGGTCTGTTGTAATGGACAGTATGGATTTATAACATTTATATTGTCACAGAAAGTTCTGTTGGATAGCCCTGGTCTACAAAGTGAATGGCTGATGCTAGTCTCCCTTACTTGACTGCTAATGTGGAAACACAACCTCCTCTCCTACACTATACCTTTTTTTTCTTTTTTTAAAGATTTTATTTTTGAGTAAGCTCTATACCAGTGTGGGGCTCCACTCACAACCGTGAGATCAGGTGTTGCATGCTTTACCGACTGAGCCAGCCAGACACTCCTCCTACACCAAATCTTAAATAGCTGCTTAATGATTATTATTATTATTTTGCTGCTTTATTAATATAACTCATCAAATGAAAATGGCTAGATACTGCTACCTAAAGGCATTAGCAGCAGCGCTTGGTTCTCGACCTCTTGTTGTCTGGCATTTTATATTTGTGTCATGTGGCAGGGGTTTTCCATCTGCTGGGGAGGATGAGTTCACATGTAGGTTGTGAAACTAAGCTTCTCCGAAGAGAAGCCACACCTTATCATGCGGGTGGCCTCTGCAGGTTGATTCTTGACTTGCTGCTCTTTCTTTCTTTCTTTTTTAAAAACAGGGAGGCCTGGAAAAAAGTAGATCTGGTGAAATCTGGAGGCTCAGGTGAGAAGATGCTTGGCTTTTAGGACCTGTGATGTGCAAATCAGGTCCAAAGGGATGTGGAAGAATTCAGATGGTTGTAGAAATAGATTTCTTTTTTCCCTAGAGACCATAATGAGAGATTGGGAAGCTTTTTTTTGTCAATTACAGTGTTGTCCTCTGTAATTCTTTATAATTTTTTTTCAGGCAGGATAGGGTTAGCTAGATATTAGAGCTATAAAGAGTATATGTAACCAAAATGATTTGTAGTGTACCCAGAAATGTGAATGTGAGATTTTACATGGAAAAATAGAGCCACGTTGCCCAAGTGACCCTGGAAGGACATATTTGCTACACTGAGAGTGCCTGGACCCATGTGAAATCTTACCAGATGCCAGATCTAGATACATGCTTCCTTGTTCAGTGCTTTAGTTTGTCTGCGGTGTGTTGGGGGAATGAGGACAGTGGAAAGCACATTCATATACATGCCTCCTCCTACCCTGCCATCCCCTTATCCTAAAGTGCATTGAAACATGTGATTTGTCCTAAGATAAACTGAAGATATGATCTCAAGAGATGACAATCTTACAATGGGATTTGATTAGTAGGATTTGGGAATGACTTTTGGCATTGCACTGACTCCCTCTTAGCTCTCCAGTCCTGGCATATCAACAATTGTTTGGGTGCCTCTTGTGTAGAACTGTGTCCACTGCTGTGCCCTTTCAGGCCAAGTGCAGGTATTTGGGAGAGGAGGCATTGGGGAAAGTTCCTTATGATGTGGTGGCAAAGCCTCGGTTACTGGGCTCAAGAGATATAATGAGAGCTGTTAGGAAAAGTCAAGGGAGATGAAACAGCAAATTCCCAGAGAGAATTAAAAAGATTGTTAGATTGGGATCACAATTTTAGACAAGAATACTTTGGGGAAGATGGACTTTTTTTTTTTTTTTAAGATTTTATTTATTTATTTGACAGAGAGAGAGAGTGATCACAAGTAGGCAGAGAGGCAGGCAGAGAGAGAGGGGGAAGCAGGTTCCCCGCTGAGCAGAGAGCCCAATGTGGGGCTCGATCCCAGGACCCCGAGATCATGACCGGAGATGAATGCAGAGGCTTAACCCACTGAGCCACCCAGGTGCCCCAGAAGATGGACTTTCATTGTAGTTTGGGACTCTGGCCTCCTATTCCTGGATTAGGACCTGTTAAAATTTCAGTTATGGAAGCTGTTGAGAGATCAGAGAAACACCAGTCCCTCTTGATGGATGGTACTTCAGGTGATTGTTTGTTTTTGTTTTGTCCCTCCGCCCCCCAAACCTTGGCATCTCTCTGTAAGTCAAAGAAGGCTCCCTCCATTCCACTGAGCCTGCAGTCAGCTGCTTTTCTTTTTGGAGACATGCTACTGTGCTGCGAACTCTACAGAAATTCAAGTTAAAAAATCATTGTCCCTGGCCACCGTGAGCTTGTAATTGAGAGGCATGGAGAATATTTAACTGATGCCTATGACCAGATAATTAAGCTATCTAAAAATGTGAAATAATGAAGAAGTCTTGAGTATTGGATAATAGAAAATTGAGGGGAAGCTGAGATATATGTCACTTGTATACTTTTTGTAGCTTTGAAGTAATTTATTTATTTTGGAAACGGAGAAGGACTTTACTTTTTGTTCATAAAGGTATCGTGTATTTAGCAACATGAATTCCTGAAAAACTTGATTTTAGATTGTGGAAGAGAGGATGGTTGAAGAATCAGACCTGAGAGGGGAATAGCTTTTTGATCTCTCTCTGGAGGCTCTTTTATTGCTCATTTTGGGTCACAATGGTCTTTGAATAAAAGTGACCATTAGCTATACCAGTTGAAGGGAAATTGGTTTCTTAGTCACTGTGCTGGTTAAAAAAGGGGATGGTTGTAATTCTAACCTTTTTGACATCATGTCCTCAGTTTTCAAATGTCCATCCACCTGTCACAAGCCCTAGGAATAATCATTTATTCTTTTAAATGGAGATGCTCTGAGCCCAGAGATTGATCGCAGGATGGGACAATGTGCAAATAACTCTATCAATACCAAGCTCTTGCTGTTCCCAAGATCTATGTATTCAGCCATTTTAGTGGCTTTCCATGTAATGCATTTGACTTTTAGTTTCTGTTGCTAAAGTAATGGTAACATATTCCGTTTTCCATTTGTTTATTTATGGTCTTGTTTTCTACCCTTACAAAACTTGATATAGGTACAAAGCCTCAGAAATATACATATACCAGAGTAATAGATAACTCTGATTTGGTTACAAGGCAATAATTTAAGTTGACAGGTTTAGCTGATAACATAAAACACAAGAGAGAAATAGGATCAGTTTATAAATGTCAGCAGAACCCCTGAGAGTGAGTTGCTGCCTTGGAGCTGGCTCTGGTACTATTGTTTTGTCTAATATATTATAAAGCAAAATAAACTGATGTCTGTGAAAATCTGGCTGACCAAGATTAAAAGAATAGTGTTGTAAATTAGCTGCTTCCTTTATGTCACTTTTAAGCAACTTTCAGAAAGGACTAAATGACAAGACGTGAGGGTCCTTGCAAAGATCTAGGGTCCAGCTTCTCTGGAATGCCAAGAGACCAAGAGCATTGGATGAGCCTCCCTGTGACAAGTCCAACTGGGAATCACAACTTGCCAGTTCTCCATGCCCCGCTATGCCTCTTTCATGGGAAAATGACATCTTAGAATAGAGGAGACTGTGAAGTCCCACATGTTTAAAAACTGGACCTTGTTGAAGGTCATTATAGGTTCTGTCACTGTGACAGCCATAGCCATCCAAAGTAATGATGTGAAATATTTTAGTAATTTGTAAAAACAAAAATCAATACAGCATAATGAGGTGATGACACACAAGATCACCATCTCCCTCACGGAAAATAAATATTCCTGCTTTACCTTGACATTTATTCCCCATAAATGCACTAGCGTTTATGTGGTGTTATCTTATGGTTGTGTTTTATTCCCTGTGATGTGCTCTTTTATTGATGTCTGCAGAGCCAGGGAGGGTGGTGGGGATTGCTTAGGGCATCTAGGAGTAATTGGTTTTTAGGGAACTAGTTTCAGTTTTGTGTAGTTAGTAGGACTGGACATTAAAAACCAAGCATATGCCTCTGTGGCTTCCATACACTCAGAAGAGTCCTTGGAGTATTGTTTTTACTCTGTAGAGCAGCTTAGTCTCATGTCCTTGTTTTGAGATATCTCCTGCTGCAAAGGAAAACAAAAGTTTAAGGCATAGAACTTTTTAAAAGTCCTATTTCTTTCAATCTGTCTCAAGGCAGAGCTGCCCTGAATCCTGTCTAGAAACCACTTTGAGAGGTTTTTGTGGATGTAGCTCACAAACTCTGGTTGTTGATTTGTGTTTTCGGTCATTATGGGCATTTAACATTGTCTTAGTCTGTTTGGGCTTTTATAACAAAATACCACTGGGTGGCTTATGAACAACAGAAATTTATTTCTCAAAAAAAAAAAAAAAAAAAAGGAATTTACTTCTCACAGTTTTGGAGGCTGAGAAGTCCAAGTTCAAGGCACCAGCAGATTCAGTGTCTGGTGAGAGCTAGCTTCCAGTTCATAGATCACTGTCTTCTTGCTGTGGCCTCACCTGGTGGACAGGGCAAAGGAGCTCTCTGAGGTTTCTTCTACACAGGCACTAATCCCATTCAGGAAGGCCCCACCCTCACCATGACCTCTTGACCTCCCAAAGGCCCTGCCTCCAAATACCATTATGTTGGGAATTAGGTTTCAAGATATGAATTGGAGGATGGGGGGCCATGGGACATGAACATTCAATCCATAGTAAGCATTAAATATAACCCAGAGATGCTTAGCTCTAAAGGCAAGAGGGGATGAAGGGAAATGAGTCCTGTTTTAAAAACTCTTTAATTCTCTCTACTCTTAACTCACCCACCACTGCCAGTACATCTATAAATCCTCCTGAAGTGCCCATCCTCTCCCACTCTTTGGTTTCCCCTCTTCAACCTAGAGGGCAGATTGGTTGGTTGGCTAAGGGCTCTGTTAAAGATCATTTGAGGATAAAGACACCGAGGTCAAACCCAGTATCTTAATTTATGTTTAAACAAGGCTGTTCCTGTTCCCAGCCCTGTGGACCACATTCTTGTGAAGCTATAACCTTATCAAAATACCTGTTAGGTACTCCATTGCAAATATGCAATTTACATTTGATTTGGATTATGTCTACTTAGCAGAATGTGTTAGAATGTGTGAGTACTATATATTGATTATGACGATAGGGTATTCTACATCATTCTTATTTTAGAAAGTGCGTGTGTTGTAGGTATGTAATTTATAGATAGATCCCAATTATACCTGTATACTTAAAGGGATCCCAGATGAACTCATCCTATAGGAAAGGCATGAAATGGTTGGTTGGTTTATTCTTTCCAGCTCCCCTCATTTTTCCTTTTTAAAATATGCCTTTATTTAATTTTCTAATACATGCTCACTACTTAAAAAGTCATAATTACAGAAACATATAACAAAGGCAGTAAAAGTCCTTTTAAGTCCACAGTTTCTTCACCTGAGATAACATATACTAGTGTATATTCTTCTCAAAGCCCTTTTTTATTATAAAATTAAGTACAGATACAGAAAACCGAAAGTATACAGCTTTATTATTAGAAGGTGAACACTTTTGAAATCCTACCCAAGTCAAGAAATAGAACTGGACCAAGTACATCAGAAGCCCCTCCCATGCCCCATCCCAACTACAACATCTCCCTCCCATCAGATGTAATTGTTAGCTTGAGTTTTAGAGTAATTGCATCTTTACATTTTAGAATACTGTGTTACCCAACTGTGTACCCTAGGCCCTTCAGTGTTTACCATTAAAGAAAAGGTTATATCCTTCAAGTTTCTTTGAATCTACAGGTTATTCCTCCATTTCTTTTTTTCCTTTATAATTTGTCTGTTGAGCTCAGGTCAATTCCCACATTGAATTTTGCTGATTTCATACTCGTGATGCAGTTCAACATGTTCCTCAGATCTCAGAATTTCTTACAAATTGTCAGCTGGGTCCAGAGGCTCAATCAGATTCAGGTTCTGTCCCTGTTGCAAAACTATAAATAGTTTTGGGTTCTTGTATTAGGAAGTACATAATGTCTGATTGCCTCTCTTTTTCTCATAGGATTGCAGGATGGTGATATTGAAATTTATCGTTTTCTTTTTATTTTCAGATGAATTACTGTTATAGAGACATTTCACTTCATACACTATTAGGTTGCCCAGTAGTAGAGTTCATAAAGGAAAGACGGAATAAATGTTTGGTTCTTTTTCCTAGTTTATCAGTTTTCAAGATGTGTTTCTAGTCATCCTCTGAGGGTGGTTCCTAGTCATCCTAGGATGAGGATGAGGGTGATTAAGGCCCCCCCCCTTTTATGGAACTCATGGATTAAGTGTATTTGGTATATTTTAATCCCTTGCAATCATCACTTTTACTGAAACTGAAATTGTCCCATCTTTGGTCAGTTGAAGGTTTTCAAGTAAGCTCTTTTGGTATTACCCTAGTAGCATTGATAGGTTTTTTACTTCTGGTGTGATAAGCTATTCTAGGCTCACCTTGTAATTCCTGCTCAGGACTAAAATCAGGCATTGCAGTTGGGAAGCCCTGGATTCGTTTAATAGGAGGTGGTATCTTAAGACTGCAGTCTGACCATTAGGGTTGCTCATTGCCACTGTGTTGATCGTTGTTTCTAGGCCTTTTCTGTTGACAATAGCTGTGAAATATATATATGGTAATACACCTCATGTAGTCAAGTGGATATTCATATTAAGGGGAACAGGATTTTTGTTAAACCTCTTAGATATTAAATCCATATCTCTTCTTCCACACTAAGAATTCTGGTTTTAGGATACAGGGGAGTATACAATTAAAATATCTGATAATTACTCATTTGCTCTGTGTCATTTTGCACATATAACAGTTTAATATTGACGGTGTTACCACCCCTGATGTAGTAACTGAAAAGAATTTAAAAAATCAATGCATGTGTATGTGCACTCATTGTTCTTAAACTGCTGTAATGTATTTATGTTGTCAGAGCATATAGCCATTATATAATTTCTTCTTCTTTTTTTTTTTTTTGTCAGAGAGAGAGAGAGCAAGCACAGGCAGACAGAGTGGCAGGCAGAGTCAGAGGGAGAAGCAGGCTCCCTGCGGAGCAAGGAGCCCGATGTGGGACTCTATTCCAGGACGCTGGGATCATGACCTGAGCCGAAGGCAGCTGCCCAACCAACTGAGCCACCCAGGCGTCCCTATAATTTCTTCTTTTTAACTCTCATTTTGTCTTATTTCTATACCCAACTATATATTTGATACTACCAGTCCTTAAGACAATGTCTGTCTAGTGATTTTTGGTTGTCTGAAATGTGTTTTCTGGTAGATTCTTCAGGAAGGGCTCATTGAAACAATCGTTCTCTGAGTTCTTGTGTGCTAATAAGTTTGTCTGTGGTCTTTATACCAAAAGTCTCTTTGGTAGGTACAAAGTCCTTGGCTCACGTTTTCTTTCTTGGACTATCTTAAATGTGTTATTTCATCTTCTGCTGGCAGTAGGCTTTGCTGTCAAAAACACTGCTGACAATCTAATTTTTAAAATTGTATTAGTCATTTGCTGTTTCTGTTGGAATTTTGTTGGAATCCAACAATTTTCCTAGAATATGTCTTGATGTTGAATAATCCTGGCTATTACTCTCAGATACACAATGTGTTCTTTCGATATGTAGTTTGAAAAAAATTTTTTTTTTATTTTAGGGAATTTATCTTGAATTGGAGTTTTTGATATTCTTTTTGCTTGTTTGGGCCTTATTCTTTATATTGGATCTTCTTTATCTTCACTGTTTATCAGCTACTGACAAATTTTACTTTTTTCCTTCATTTCCTTTAGGTTTTTACATTTTCTTCCTTTCACCTTCTATTTATCTTAAGGTATTTTCTGTTGTGATTATTTTTTTACTTATAATTCTGCTTTGAGTTTTGATACATTGTTTCCAGTTGTTGCTCTTGAAAATCTTATATCATTAAGAAAATGTATTTAGCTCGTTTTGAAATAGCAAGCTCAAGTTTTGATCTGTTTGTGGCCAAGTCTTTCTGGCTTGCTTGGATTGTCTGTAAGCATGTTACTCTTGTCTACAATCTTTTTTTACTGTCTTCTAATAATTTTACTGTATAGGATTTGACCTCAGTGCTTTTCTGTTGCTTATTCTTAGGTGAAATAAGATTTCTTGAACTGTTAGAAAGAAACATGGTTTTAATTACCTTTTCTAAATTCATAGTGCTCCCTCTTCTGTTGTTTTCATGTAGTGTTCACAAACATGGCAGCTTCCTACGTGAGATCTGGCTCTGTTTTCTTCTCCAACTTTTACCTGGACCTCCTCTTTCCTTTATTTCTGTTTCAGTTTTGCTCAGTTTTAATTCCACTTCTGAAAGTGTCTTATTATGGGACCGTGTGCTGTTAAAGAGTGCTGGTTGATTAAACTGAGAGTTCGCTGGGACTCCACTGGTCCAGCCCCTTGAGAATTTACCATGAGTTTCTTGGACTTGCCCACTATTAAACCTGGAAAAATCTCTCCTTGGTTCAACTGCTCTTCTCCTATTCAACCACTGTGTTTTTTTAATGAATACCTATTGACTACATTGGCGTTGTCCTTTCTAAAGTCTAGAAGATACCTCAGTGCTTCCTCAATCCTCACATACTGATACCATTCAGATCTGTGTTGTTTGGTGATTTGTCTTCATTTGCTTCTGTTTTGGGATCCATAGATACTTTTGCACTTAGTTTTCATTTAATGTTGCTTATGGGCCTGGTTTTGCTATCTAGTCACTGTGTCTGTTTTTGTGTGGGGATTTGGATAGATTAGGAAACTATGCTGCTGCGACGTTAACATTATATGTTCTTTAAAAAGAAAGATGAAATTATATATTTGCAATTTTTTCTCTTTGCTTGGTCTTAGTCATCTTTTTATGTCAATACAAATCTCCCTCTTGCTTGTATTCCATTGAAGGGATATGCTGTGTTAGGCTGCAAATCCCATGTGATAGATATATGTATTGTTTGTCGTCATTCACAATGATCAAAAGTTCAGAAATAGGTAAATACAATACTAGTTAGTAAAACTTTATTGTGCACACACCAAATAGACAGTTTACAAACTGGGAATACTCCAACTAAAACAAGTGAAGAGGCTTAGGGTATATTTCTATAATGCAGCTTATACAGTGAGAGACTACCAACTGTTTATTCTTCATGGGGATAGGTTATAGTATTAGAATTTCCTGATCAGGAAAATGGTCAGTGGTCACCTCCCGTCAACCCTGGGACACAGATTCAGGTTTTGCTTATCATGTTCAGAGGCATAAGCAAGAAATGACCTAAGTCAAGTTAGTGCTGCAAAATAAGTTAAATTATGTTGTGTTTGTATGATGAAAGTGGTTTTGTCTGTCCAGAGAATGTTCATGGCTGGTCTCCATTTGTTGCTGGTTTTAACACAGTTTATAAAATGCTATAATGAACTTTCTATCCATATATCATTGTGCACTTCTGTGAATGTCTCCATTGGAGACATTTGAAGTGGAATCTGCTGGGTCAAATGAAATGAACAGTTACAATTTTAATAGATGTTGCCACATGCCCAAAGGTATTTTGAATTAATTTGTATCCTTAATGTACAGTGTAGTAGAATGCTTTTTGCTGAGTGGCCTTGCCAGTATTGGCATAAAGGCTCTCCAAGGTATGCATGTTGATATGTGCATTTGGAGAGTAATGTACACACCTCTTTGAGAAATTGATGAAGGCTGTAGACCTCTTCAGAAATACATAATTGTGTACTTACAGACTACACATACAATTTCAGTCTTCAAAGCTGGTCTCAGGTGACATCGTTCTTGTTGCCTTCCTAACCACCAGCTCTATCTTGCTTCTGTTGGTTTACTTGGGAACACTTGCAGGGTTAAGGTTAAAGAGCAGTTATAGAGTTGTGACCAATAGTTCATTGACTAAAGCTTATCGTTAGAGGTGATAATATTCAGAAGTCTGCAGTGAAGTCTGATGCATGTGTTTAACCGTTAAGAACTAAACTATGATTCCCTCCTATTCTCTTTCAATCTCTTGCTCTCTGGTTTTGTCTGTGTAATTCTTAGTCTTTGTACCTCTCTTTCATTTTTTTTTTCTGGGTATAGCAGTGATACTGTGGAAATAAAACACATTTAAAAATACATTTAAATTAAGTTTTATTTTCCCCTGGTCCCAAATTGAAGACTGTCTTTTCAGCAATACATCCTTCAGCCTTGTGTTTCAGAAAGATGAAATTGTTTGTTTTTCTTCCCATAAAGCTCATTCAGTCATTTTTGTTGTGGAACATATACACAGTGGACATTTACTACATACCAAGCACTCCATTTAGCAGTATAAGGAATATAAAGATGTCCTGACTTCAAGAGGAATATAGCCTACAGGAGAAAATTTGACAGGTATTACAATTTTATGGATTTGTTTCCCTCACTAGACCAGTGATTGCCTTAATTACAGAGAGGCCATGTCTCATCTTTGATTTCCCTAAGACCTGGCATATTGTAAGTGGCCAGCAAATGTCTGTTTAATGAGTAACAAGAACCCAAATGACTAAGAGAAAATAAATAGAATGCCATTAGGTGAGAATAAGCAAGATACTCTGGAGATTGAAAGAAAGGGAGAACAGTAGATAAAACCAGGTGGAGTTGTTCAAGCTAGGTCATTAAAAAAATGGATTCAAATTAGGCTAAAAGCAAGGAAAGAGGTGTATCAAGGACAAAGGAAAGCATTGGGTGTGTTTGGCCAGAGTGTAGGGTACCTGTGGTTGAGGGGAGATGGGCAGAGAAGATCAGACAGGCACATTAGTGGATTAGGTAGGCCTTGGACACCTAAGAGGTGTCCTAAGACACCTAAGACAAGAGCTGACACCTAAGAGGGTGTCAGCTGGGGTATTGGTACTTGGGAGGGCAGCAGAGAACCACTGAAGGTGTTTCAAAAGGAAAGTGCCAAAAGAATTGTCCTTGGGTGATGCTTGCTTTGCCTTTGTGCAATGGCAGGGGGCATGGCACAAGGAGAGACCATTTATCTTTTCGGTGGAGATTAGCTCTCATGATCTCCTAATGTTGCTTCTAGCTCACGTTACTGGCATCCCCGGAGTTTTGAGGGATTTGCCATCTCCCTTATAAATTTGAAATGGGAGATGAAAAGAGGGTGTCAGAGGGTGTCTTAGAGATGGCTCTTTGGGAGATGATTTCTATCACAAGGGATCCAGTCCAGAAATAATCATTTAGTAGTAAATGAATCCAGTTATGAGTGGGAGAGAGTACCAAGGCCAGAACTTTGAAGCACAGCCTGAATGTATGGTGGGTAAAGTGTATGTAATCAAATGATGGTTGCAAAGTTCACATTAAGTGCTTAGGATTGGGAGTAACTTGGGGAGGTTCAGCCAGGGCCAGCACCAGCTGTTTTGATATTGGGGTGGAGGTGTGGAATGGGCTGCTTGTTGGAAGTATACACAAGCGCCAACCTTGTGCTCAGTGGCCCAAAACATTCCAGCCTCCTGGCCCATACTTGGGTGGTACCTGCCAGCATAGTCCCCTGAGGAGCCAGAAGCAAGGCAGCTGCTTTTATCAGTTTTGTGGTGCATTGTTGCAAAACTGGCTTAAGCTTGTGATTGAGTTAAGTTTATCAGGACTCCTGAAACCCTTCTCCCCTATTACTGGTTGGCAGTTCTCATTTAAATCCTCCCCATGTTTGCCTAAGTTATGTTTCTGGATATAACCTCTTTGATTTCTGTTTTGATGTCTTGGGGAGTGGGACAGAGCCCTCTGCATCTTAAATGGATTTGGTTGGCCTGCTTGTTGCCCCAGTCAAGGAAAGCTGTAGTGGGTATTTTCAGTGTGGTACAGACCTGGTTTAACAGGCTCATTTGCTACCCTCTCAGTTTGAATGCCCTGAAGCCTTTATTGTTACTGAACTTTTTGTAGCCTTAATGAGGCAGTTTGATGTTAAAATTCTATAAAAATCATGTACTTGTCTCTTTCTACAGAACTCAATCAGGTATGTACTAAGAGCCTGTTAACACTCAGTGTGACCATCTATCATGGCACTACTACCTGTCTCATAGCTGGAAAAATGGAACAAGTCACAGAGGGGCAAGAGGCACAAAACACCATTACTGAGGGCTCTGGGTACTCAACCCTAAGCTTCCCACGTGTATTATCTCTTAATCCTCACAGTGAACTATATGGAGAAGGTACTCTGAGCCCGTTCTGTCCATGGGTCACAGAGGTTATTTTCCCAAATTGTAGGAGGTTCTAAGAGGTGGAACTGGAACTAGAACCTGGGTCTTCCTGACTCTTTGCCCTCTACCACTAGACTGGACCACTGTCCATGCCCCCCAGATGTCAGGGGCTGTAGCTCCTGGTGAAGTTGGCAGTATAAGTGATTAAAGCAAAGCACAACACTATTAAGTAGGTATCAGTACTGATGACCTCAAATTTTAAGGTAAGATGCAACAAATTGGGATTGTCATCACACTTGGATAGGTGAAAGAAGGCGCAAGTGACCTCATGTTATTCAAGTTGCCTCTATTTAAGGGAGGTCTCCTTCAAATGGTGGGAGAAGGTCTTTGGACCAGTTGTTTCTTTGATTGCCTTCTCTGCACTGTATCTGTTTCCCCATCTGCCTCTAGTCCCACTCTGATTTGCATGCGACCCCACCCCACCCCCAAAAGGGGAGAGATTTAAGTGCTCCATCCCTTAGAGCTGATCTAGAGAGAAATTCTGTCCTAGAAATTTTGTTTCAATCCTTCCTATGGATTTTCCCTCTTTCCACTGCAGGGAGCATCCAAGCTGGGGGGCTACTTCAGCAGGCCCTGGGGAAATTGTGGAGGTTGGGAGTCACTAATACTGTTTTGGAATAATTCATAGAGCCATGTTTGGCCCTTGAGGTAACAGGTGCTGTAAGAGAGAACAAAAAGAGCCAATTATGATGTCAGGAGCCCTGGGGATTGATGGGGTGGGGAAAGAAAAGGATTAAAAATTGGAGTACAATATCTTTGCACTTTGCCTTTTTTAGCCCCTTATTAAATTATGACTTCTGTTTGCAGAAAATAAATGAGAACAAAGGGTATGTTTATAATACAATCTTTGTGTTTTAAATTTGACTAATGAGTGGTTTTAGCACTTTCATTTGGTTCTCAGTCAACCTGTGTTCAAAGTGTCAATTAACAAATAAATATTATGAAAAACAAGAGTCAGGAATGGTTGCCACTCCTGCTAATGAGCTGCTAATGAAATTGTGCCTGGGTGGGAAATGCAGGCACTCTGGAATCCCCAAGAGTCTCCTCCAGAAAATGAGCAGTAGTGGAGCCAAGGCCCCTGACCCTTGGGAAATGGGCACAATTAACTCCTTCACTTCCAAGCTGTCATATCCTCCCTCATTATTAAGCTCATTGCTAGTCTCTCATGGTTAATATCAATTACATGGAGTCTTTTACAGATCCAGTTTTATTTGACTTAATAATTACTAGGTGGGTTTAGAGAGCTGGAAAAACTGTAGGGATATGCTTTGGTTCATTTCTAACTGTGTAACCTTTGATGTCTCAGTGATTCCCTACCTCTTTGAATTTTCTTGAGGCTCTTCTCCATCTCCTCACATGTGAATATGTGCACAGTTGAAAATGGATTAAAGTCTGGATATACTCAGGATTTTGTAGGTTGGGGTGAATATATATATATATATATAATTTGATGTTTCATTTATTTACTCTAGAGAGAGAGAAAGGAAGAGGATGCTCCAGGGAAGGGACAAAGGGTAAAGAAAAGGGAGAGAATCTCAAGCAGAGTCCTTTCAGAGCCCAGAGCCTGACATGGAGCTCAATTCATGACTCCCAGATCACAACCTGAGTTGAAACCAAGAGTCCGTCACTTAACCAACTGAGCTACCCAGGCGTCCTGGGGAGTATATTTTTAAAACGAAAGAAATGGCAGGAATTAGTAGACCATAACAGTTAACAGAGTTATTGAAAACCAGCTTTCCAGCATGGATGCAACATCCCAAGTGCCATGATTAAGAGGCTGTGCTGTATCTACTAGTCTTACTTACTGGGTTGTCTTCTAAGCTAAAGAGGACATGGTACACATTGAGGATAGCTGGAAGGGAACAGAGGCAATCAGGAGGCTAGGAAACAGACATGGAATTCCCAATCTGTGAGTAAAAGTAACCCCTCTGCCCATTACCTCTGTTGTCATTTACTCCACCCATTGTCTTTCTTAAATTTGGGGGGTTCTGACAGGTACTCGGGGCTAGTGAGAGAACTATTGCTTATGCATAAAGATCTGGTGCTTTTGAGGGAAGAAAGATTGATGGCCATGAGAGGATTCCTAGTTTGTCTGGTTAAGATGTGATCATTCCTTACTACTATCTCATTCTACCCATTCCCCTGGTTCAGACTTTATTACATGTGATTAGGACAAGTATCATAGCTTTTCAACTAGTCTCCTTGCTTCTTGTATCCCTGTTTTATATGCTGAGCTCCGAATGCTTCAAAGGGTGTTACTTGTGACCTCTAAATATGTTCATTTCTTTGCTTGCTTTCTGAAAGCCATTCTCTGGACTTGGAACTCCAAATGTTACTACCATTCTCCTTCATTTACTTCCTCCCCTCCGTGGCAGCAGTTGGCCTTGTTCACGTGGTATTCTTCCTAGTGGCCAACACAGCAAGTGGCCCTCAGTGGGTGTGCAGTAAACTGTGATAGAAAGGATGCCTGGCGAAGAGCAGGTTCTTACCTAACCCTCAGTAAATTCTTGTTGAAAAGCCAGTAGGAAAAGAGGCTCACTGTGTCCTACATATGGTTACTTTGAGCCTTTGTCCTGTACCTCTCCGACTCTAACACAGGAAGTTTTCTAAGTAGCATTGCTAGTCCTTGTCTTTGAAGAACACTGCTCCTGTGATTTCTGTATGAAGAGGTTGGTGACCTCCTGTTTGTCCTCCTTGAGGACAGGGAAGGAGACATTGCATAGGTCACAAAAGATGAGATTTTTGGAGCATAGTGCTGGAGGGTGGTGGGAGCTGTCTGGGTAGCTGTTCGCTGAGGAAAATGGTGGTCTCTTGTTCTGAGGAGCTTTAGTGGTGTTAAGGTGATTTTCACCCTGGGAAGCCATGCCAGTTAACTCTCCTGTGGCCCCACCTGGAGTCTTTGACTCTGTAACTCAGAGTGAAAAATCAGTTTGGAGATTATTTTCGTGTTTTTCTCATTTTGTCATTGTTGAGTACTTTAAAAAAATGTATAAATATAACTGCAGTCAAGACTGGTTCGCTGCATGTTTCACTGTTTAAAAAAAAAAAAGAAAAAAAAAGGTCTCTGTTGGTGTTACCCTTCAGAATATAATAACATAAAGCATTGGTTCAGGGTTCAGCACTCTAGAGAGGTTTCTGCACATTTTTTTTTTTTGTTAGTGGTTCAGTTCAAGTTTTGCCTGAGAGACAGGATAGATGCTCATTTGTGTGAGGCAGGGATCTTGCCAGGACTTGTTTGGGGATTTTGAATAAAAAAGCAGGAGGAGAGGGCTGTGGTAGTCATGGCAACCAGGCCTGTAAAGTCTCTGCTCTGACCAGCCCTGGTTAGGGGCTTGGAGGCTGAAGTGAGGTGAGTGGCACCTCTTCCTGTTCCATAATCCTCCTATTCCTTAGGCTCTGGGGGAGGTAGGGGCAGGGGGCTGGCATTGAAGCTGACCTTTCTGGAGGCCTACTTTGTGGCTGGCGTTGAGCCTGAGCCGTAGACACAGGTAATTGGTTCAGAAATATAGCATAATTGGGATTTTTTTTTTACTCTTGTTGACACATACCTATAGGACTTGATAAGTAAGATGTCATTGTTTCATCCTGGTTGACATTTACCTTTTTGGGGCTCTGTTTCCTGAAGCACTTTTAACTTATTTAGAACACTGGCACAGTATTTTCTCATTTGTTCTTCACAACAATCTAACACATGAGGGAATACAGACATAGTAGATTCTTTTCATTTGGCACATAAGGGCATGAATTTCCAGAAAGAAAAGGAATTTGGCTAAATTCACCCAGCCTTGAAAGGCAGAGCTGAGTGGGTCACAGAGTTGGAGAGCTCATGGTTGCATGGTCAGCTTTCATCTGAGGAGGCTGTCAGCCTAACCCTGGATTTCCTGACACTGCACCTGGGGATGACTTGAAAGAGCTTAGAAATCCCTGGAAGGGGAGTTTTCCAGGCAGAAGCCTACAAGGGACAGGCCATACTTGGCACCACTCCCAAAGCCATGTAACTGCTGGGGCATCTGATGGCAAGGCGAGAATGAGCACTATGGCATCCATCTGAGCTGGCCCTGGGTCTGCTGAAGCTGCATAGCCAGGCTGCAGGTTATCCTCACTGTGGGCACGCCCCATGGGGGACCCTACTGTGGTGAGTCCAGGCAGGGCAAATGTCCAATCACTAGAAACTAGGAGGAGTTGGGGCCAACACTAGGTGAAATACCTTTTACAGCAGTCACAAACTGGCTGGAGGACAAATTCCATTTATAGATCTATTTTGTTTGGCTTTTGTATTTCAAAATTTGTTGCTTTTAGAGTGGACATTTTTTTTCAGCCTTCACCACTCAATATTGTCTTAGAGATGGCCCATCTCACTGGTCTCTCTTAATTTGCCGGCCTCCTGTGGGCATTTCTGTTGGCTCCTCCCTCTTGGATCACTGTTTCTTACCTGCCCTTCTGGTAGGGTTCCTCTTGCCCACATGCTTCAAGGCCTCAGGCTTTCTTGGGTCCATTTTCTTCTCCATACCATACTTATAACTATCCTGGGGCTATGTAAGCTCTGTGCTTAGTGCTCTGTCCAGGCCCCTGGAAATATGTGGTGTCACCTTGGACTGTATCAGATACACTAATTGCTGTTCTGGGATTTGAATGGAGAAGGTAATGCTTTATCCAAGAAATGTATTTTTTTAAACAGTTTTATTGAGATATAGTTTATATGGCATAAAATACCCTCACTTAAATTGTACAATGAGAATAATTCTCAAACGTCCTGGAGAATGTTGGTAGAATATATGGGGGGAGTTTCCTGATTGTGGTGTTTGATGGGTAAGAAAAAGTTGAAAAGCAAATTTTGGGGACTAAAGGCCAACTTCTATACTTTGCTGAGTTAAGAGTCTTAACATCGAAACAACCCACCATCATCCATCATTGTCATTTGCTCATTCATAAAGGGACATTTTAACACTAAAAAGATAAGAACTACATAATTTCAGAAAAAAGAACTATTCTTTATATTGGATACTTTTAAATTCCTTGTTTCTGGACCACTGGAATGAATGACCACAATAAACATAGCACCTCCAGATTTAAAAGCCACAGTAATTTCTTTTTGTATAGTTCTGTCTTAGAACTCCAGAAATAGTTCACATACCCTTGAGATGCCCCCCAAACAGACAGTTAAACTAGCCAGCATGTGGAGGAGCGGGAACCACAAAATGAAATACAGACACTAACAAATGAACTAGGCATTACACATTAACAACATAATCATACGACATGGGGGGTAAGGAAGAAAAGAACTAACCTAAGTGACTTTGTGGAAAGATAATCCTGGTAAGATATTGTGAAGTCAGAGACAAAAGAATTGCACGTAAATGCTGCAATCTAGTTTGGTAGCTTTTCTCATAGGGGTATGGGTTACCAATTTTGAAAATATATTCGTGCTAGAATTGAACAATAAAAAAGTACATTGCAGAAAATAAGAGCCAAGTCTCTCTCTGCTGGAGAAAGAAGTTATAAGTAAGGGAAAGGGAAAGACAAATGAACTCTGTGGTGTTAGATTGAAATCTGATATAAAGTTTTAGTTTTTACAAGTATAAACCTGTAGTTTTTAATAAATATAAAAATAGATACCAAAATAGAGATGCGTATATGAGCATATATATAAATTTATACATGTACATAAATTTCTTAGCTCTGTCTGACAGGGGCTAAAAGCCATGGTACTCTAGTAGTAATAAGCATACCTAGCACCCAGATCTTGGTTTCTTTTTTTTCCCCTGATTTCTTATTTTTTATTAACATATAATGTATTATTAGCCCCAGGGGTACAGGTCTGTGAATTGCCAGTTTTATACACTTCACAGTACTCACCATAGCACATACCCTCCCCAATGTCCATAACCCAACCACCCTCTCCCTACCTCCTCTCCACAGCAACCTTCAGTTTGTTTTGTGAGATTAAGAGTCTTTTATGGTTTGTCTCCCTCCCGATCCCATCTTGTTTTATTTTTTCCTTCCCACCCCCTAGCTCCCCCCCACATTGCCTCTCAAATTCCTCATTTCAGGGAGATCATATGATAATTGTCTTTCTCTGACTTATGTCACTCAGCATAATACTCTCTAGTTCCATCCATGTCATCCCAAATGGCAAGATTTCATTTCTTTTGATGGCTGCATGATATTCCATTATAGATATATACCACATCTTCTTTATCCATTCATCCGTTGATGGACATCTAGATTCTTTCCATAGTTTGACTATTGTGGACATTGCTGCTAGAAACATTCGGGTGCACATGCCCCTTTGGATCACTACATTTGTATCTTTAGTGTAAATACCCAGTAGTGCGATTGCTGGGTAGTAGGGTAGCTCTATTTTCAACTTTGTGAGGAACCTTCATGCTGTTTTCCAGAATGGCTGCACCAGCTTGCATTCCCACCAACAGTGTAGGAGGGTTCCCCTTTCTCCATGTCCTCACCAGCATCCGTTTCCGGACTTGTTGATTTTAGCCATTCTGACTGGTATGAAGTGGTATATCATTGTGGTTTGATTTGTGCTTCCCTGATGCTGAGTGTTGTGGAGCACTTTTTCATGTGTCTGTTGGCCATCTGAATGTCATTGCAGAACTGTCTGTTCATGTCCTCTGCCCATTTCTTGATTGGATTATTTGTTCTTTGGGTGTTGAGTTTGGTAAGTTCTTTATAGATTTTGGATACTAGCCCTTTATCTAATATGTCGTTTGCAAATATCTTCTCTCATTCTGTCAGTTGTCTTTTGGTTTTGTTGACTGTTTCCTTTGTTGTGCAAAAGCTTTTGATCTTGATGAAGTCCCAATAGTTCATTTTTGCCCTTGCTTCCGTTGCCTTTGGCGATGTTCCTAGGAAGAAGTTGCTGTGGCTGAGGCCAAAGAGGTTGCTGCCTGTGTTCTCCTCAAGGATTTTGATGGATTCCTTTCTCACATTGAGGTCCTTCATCCATTTGGAGTCTATTTTTGTGTGTGGTGTAAGGAAATGGTCCATTTCGTTTTTCTGCATGTGGCTGTCCAGTTATCCCAACACCATTTGTTGAAGAGACTGTCTTTTTTCCATTGGACATTCTTTCCTGCTTTGTCGAAGATTAGTTGACCATAGAGTTGAGGGTCTATTTCTGGGCTCTCTATTCTGTTCCATTGATCTATGTGTCTGTTTTTGTGCCAGCACCATACTGTCTTGATGATGACCGCTTTGTAATAGAGCTTGAAGTCTGGAATTGTGATGCCACCAACTTTGGCTTTCTTTTTCAACATTCTTCTGGCTATTCGAGGTCTTTTCTGGTTCCATATAAATTTTAGGATTATTTGTTCCATTTCTTTGAAAAAAATGGTTGGTATTTTGATAGGGATTGCATTAAACGTGTAGATTGCTTTAGGTAGCATAGACATTTTTACAATATTTGTGCTTCCAATCCATGAGCATGGAACATTTTTCCATTTCTTTGTGTCTTCCTCAATTTCTTTCATGAGTACTTTATAGTTTTCTGAGTACAGATTCTTTGCCTCTTTGGTTAGTTTTGTTCCTAGGTACCTTAAGGTTTTGGGTGCCATTGTAAATGGGATTGACTCCTTAATTTCTCTTTCTTCTGTCTTTTTGGTGTATAGAAATGCAATTGATTTCTGTGCATTGATTTTATATCCTGACACTTTACTGAATTCCTGTACAAGTTCTAGCAGATTTAGAGTGGAGTCTTTTGGGTTTTTCACATAAAGTATCATATCTTCTCCAAAGAGTGATAGTTTGACTTCTTCTTTGCTGATTGGATGCGTTTAATTTCTTTTTATTGTCTGATTGCTGAGGCTAGCACTTCTAGTACTCTGTTGAATAGCAGTGGTGATAATGGACATCCCTGTCGTGTTCCTGACCTTAGTGGAAAAGCTCTCAGTTTTTCTCCATTGAGAATGATATTCGCTGTGTGTTTTTCATAGATGGCTTTGATGATATTGACATATGTGCCCTCTATCCCTATACTTTGAAGAGTTCTGATCAAGAAAGGATGCTGCACTTTGTCAAATGCTTTTTAAGCATCTATTGAGAGTATCATATGGTTCTCGTTCTTTCTTTTATTAATGTATTGTATCATATTGATTAATTTGCAGATGTTGAACCAACCTTGCAGCCCTGGAATAAATCCCACTTGGTTGTGGTGAATAATCCTTTTAATGTACTGTTGGATCCTATTGGCTAGTATTTTGGTGAGCATTTTCGCATCTGTGGTCATCAAAGATATTCATCTGCAGTTTTCTTTTTTGAAAGAATTCCGGCCTCATGAAATGAGTTTGGAAGTTTTCCTTCCATTTCTATTTTTTGGAACAGTTTCCGGAGAATAGGAATTAATTCTTCTTTAAATGCTTGGTAGAATTCCCCTGGGAAACCATCTGGCCCTGGGCTCCTGTTTCTTGGGAGATTTTTGGTTACTGCTTCAATTTCATTACTGGTTCTGGGTCTGTTCAGGTTTTCTATTTCTTCCTGGTTCCATTTTGGTAGTTTATACCTCTCTAGGAATGCATCCATTTCTTCCAGATTGTCAAATTTGCTGGCATATAGTTGCTCATAATATGTTCTTGTAATTGTTTGTATTTCTTTGGTTTGGTTGTGATCTCTCCTCTTTCATTTATGATTTTGTTTATTTGGGTCCTTTCTTTTTTCTTTTTGATAAGTCTGGCCAAGGGTTTATTGATCTTATTAATTCTTTCAAAGAAACAGCTCCTAGTTTCATTGATTTTTTTCTATTGTTTTTTTTTTTTTAATTTCTATTTCATTGATTTCTTTTTTTTTTTTAAGATTTTATTTATTAATTTGACAGAGAGAAATCACAAGTAGACAGAGAGGCAGCCAGAGAGAGAGAGAGAGGGAAGCAGGCTCCCCGCTGAGCAGAGAGCCCGACGCGGGACTCGATCCTAGGACCCTGAGATCATGACCTGAGCCGAAGGCAGCGGCCCAACCCACTGAGCCACCCAGGCGCCCTATTTCATTGATTTCTGCTCTGAATTTTATGATTTCTCTTCTCCTGATGGGTTTAGGCTTTCTTTGCTGTTCTTTTTCTAGCTCTTTAGGTGTAGGGTTAGGTTGTGTATTTGAGACCTTTCTTGTTTCTTGAGAAAGGCTTGTATTGCTATATATTTTTCTTCTCAGGACTGCCTTTGCTGTGTCCCACAGATTTTGAACAGTTGTGTTTTCATTTTCAATTGTTTCCATGAATTTTTTCAATTCTTCTTTAATTTCCTGGTTGACCCATTCATTCTTTAGTAGGATGCTCTATAATCTCTATGTATTTGGGTTCTTTCCAGATTTCCTCTTGTGATTGAGTTCTAGCTTCAGAGCATTGTAGTCTGAAAATATGCAGGGAATGATCCCAATCTTTAGGTGCTGGTTGAGACCTGATTTGTGACCCAGGATGTGATCTATTCTGGAGAATATTCCATGTGCAATAGAGAAGAATGTGTATTCTGTTGCTTTGGGATGGAATGTTCTGAATAGATCTGTGATGTCCATCTGGTCCAGTGTGTCATTTAAGGCCTTTATTTCCTTGTTGATCTTTTGTTTGGATGATCTGTCCATTTCAGTGAGGGGGCTGTTAAAGTCCCCTACTATTATTGTACTTTTGTCAATGTGTTTCTTTGATTTTGTTATTAATTGGTTTATGTAGTTGGCTGCTCCCATGTTAGGGGCATAGATATTTAAAATTGTTAGATCTTCTTGTTGGACAGATACTTTGAGTATAATATAGTGCCCTTCCTCACATCTTATTATAGTCTTTGGCTTAAAATCTGATTTATCTGATAAAAAGATTGCCACCCCAGCTTTCTTTTGATGTCTATTAGCATGGTAAATTGATTTTCACCCCCTCATTTTAAATCTGGAGGTGTCTTTGGGTCTAAAATAAGTTTCTTGTAGATAGCATATTGATGACTTTTGTTTTTTTATCCATTCTGATATGCTGTGTCTTTTAGATTGGGGCATTTGGCTCATTTACATTCAGGGTAACTATTGAGAGATATGAATTTAGTGCTATTGTATTTCCTCTTCTTTGTAGCAAATTTTCTTTTTTTTTGAGAGGTGCATATGGAAATATTTAGAACTGACTTGTTTCTGTTTGTAACATTTTGTGTATTATGTTTCTGTTTGTAACATTGCTTCTGTGAAGCAGTTATGACAAAAAAGCAACAGTTACGTGATATAGGTGTCTGTATTCATTGTGCCCTGCCTTTTCCTGTGCTTGAAATTTCAATTAACATATTAGAAAGGAAGGAAGTAGAAAATCGCCATTAGACCACCAACACGGTGGTAGTTGTTGCAGAAGAATTTCTCTAATGGTGCGGTTTCAGAAGAAAAGGGATTTCTATAATCTCAAAGAATTTCCCTTGTAATTTTTTTTAACAATTCTCCGGCTTTTGGTATATGCACAGTACTGTACAACAATTAGCATGGTCTAATGCCAGAACATTTTCATCCGCCCCGAAAGAAACTCCATCCTAATTAGCAGTCACATCCCATTCCTTCCTCTCCCTAGCTCCTGACAACCACCCATGTACTGTTGTTTGATTTGCCTCTTTTGGAATTTCATTTAAAAGGAACTGTCTGATATGTGACTTTTCTTACCTGTCTTCTTTCACTGAACATAATGTATCCAAGGTTCATCTACATTGTATTTGTCAGTGTTTCATTTCTTTTAATGGTTGAATAGTATTCTACCATATGTATATACCACTTTTTCTTCATTTATTGGTTGATGGACACTAGGGTTGTTTCTACATTTTAGCTATTGTAAATGATGCTACAGTGAGTATTCATGTACACGTTTTTGGTGAACACATTTTAAAATTTTTTGGGTATACACCTAGGTGTGGAGTTGCTGGCTTCATATGGTAACTTTTAAGTTGTTGAGAAGTGGCCAAGCTATTCTTTTCAGTTTGGTAGTCTGCTCTGATTTTTGTTTACTACAGTATAAAAAGCTCAGTAGGTACTACTTTTTATTAGTTAATCAAGTCCGATATCACTAGTCATAAAATTATTAACACCACAAACTTTGCAATATAATGCACCAAGAATAACACCGTGTCCTGTACTTGGCCATTCTGTCAAGGATGAATGACCTCAGTTTAATCATGAGAAGACACCAAACAGTCCTGAAAAACTGATCAGTATTCCTTGATGATGTCAGGATTATAAAAGACAAGGGAAGGCTGAGGGATTCTTGCATACTACAGGAAACGGGGGAGAAATAACAACCAAAGGTGATATGGAATCCTGGAACAAAAAAGGGCATTGTGGAAACACTGAGGCTTAAAAAAGGATCTTTATAATTTGGTTAGCATTATTGTTAATTTCCCAGTTGGAATAGTTATCTATGACTATGTTATTATGTTAAATTAATGCTATTAACATTGGGAAAGGCTGTGTGAACAATATATGGAAATTGAATTATTTTTGCAGTTTTTGTGTATGTTTAAAGGTAATTCAGAGTAATAAGTTATAAAAGAAGTCCAATCTTTTATTCTTGCTCATGTGTCTGTAGATCAGCTAGACCTGGTTTACCATGGCTAGGCTCAGCTGGGCTTAGCTCCGTTCTGCAGTTGGGGTCCACATTTGCTCCATGGGTCTCATCCTTCTCAGACCAGAATGCTGGCAAACATTTCTCATGGTGATGATAGAATTCCAAAAGACTAGCAAAACATATAAGCACATTTCAAATCGCTATGGCATATTTGCTGACATCCCACTGGCTGAAGCACATCATAAACAAAGTCCAGAGTCAAGGGGTAGGAAAGTACTCCACCATGGTAGGAGGTGCTGCAAGGTCCTGACAAAGGGTGTGGATACAGGCAAAGTGGGGGACAGTTGGTGACAATAATGTAGTCCACCACAGATTTTCCCCCATGGAAAAGCAAGAGTTATTACCTGGGTCTTGGACTATGATTGAAGTCAGTGACAGATTCTCAGTGGGCATCAAAATTCAAGTATGATGTGGCCTTACTTAATTTGGACAGTGTTTCCTTTTGTCAGAGACTGTTTATTCAGGCCATGGTTTGTCCCCAGAGGGCCAGTAGTAGGGACATTGTTACAGTAGGCTTTGCAGGCCTGTTTGAGGGGCCTTTCTGGATCCCTGTCATATTTTCTGCCTTCCCCCTTGCCTTCCACCTTTCAATTGCTGACTCTTGACCTGGATTTACCTTGTGACTTTTTGTATCCATTCTGCTCTTTGAGTGTCCCTGTTCCTTCATAGAGGCTCTGGAAGGATGCAGGTCAAGTTGCATGCTAAATTGGCCTTCTTCCCAGTGGGGTGGAAACATTTAAAATATTCTGTTTTCTGCTGCCTCTGTTGCTGCCATTGTGTATCTTAAATGAGCGTAACCTGTATTTTAAGTTAATGCTATTGTGGTTGCTCTTGCCCCCTGTGGTGGCTTATGTGAAGGGAGTAATTTTGGAATTTTCCCCAAATAAGTGGATTCACATAAGATTCTAGTCTGTTCCTTGGCCACTTTGGCATATTATATAACCTGTTATGTTTTGAAACTATTAGTCACATACTTTTTTTCACCTTGTCCATTTCTAATTTTGATCAAAAGTCTGAAATTTCAAAGTGCTACTCTTGTTTGTATTACTAGTAGTAGTATTACTACAAAAGAAACTATTAACATGACTAATTATTTTGAATCCTCTTGAGCTAGTAAAAATCCTTTTTGGTCTTTCCACACACCTCTAGATGAGCTAGGATTTCTTCTTTTTCATTTTTAATCTTTACTCAGCAAATAATTATTGAGGATTTGCTGTGTACTAGACCATAGGATAGGCCCTGGGGATAAAATGGTGACCATTTCTTTTTAACAGATGAATAAAAACGCTAAACTGTAACCACTGATTGCGGTCCGTGGTGCTGCGAATGAATGTAGGGAGCAGGATCAGCCGGGTCTGGTCTGAGAAAATAGAGGATACCACTCAGAGGAAGTAACTGTTAGCTGGGATTGGGAAGTTGAGGAGATAGGGAGGCTGGGGTTGGAAAGAGCCTTCTGGGCAAAACGAACAGCAAGTGGAATGGCCCCATGGTAGGAATAAACAAGCTTCTTTCATGGAATGGAAAAAGGAGAATAGGGAGTGGACAAGGCTGAAAAGGCAGGCAGGGGCTAGATACTAATGGGCCTCATTGACCACCATGAGGACTTTCAATTTTATTTTGAGAGAAGTCAGAAGCCCCTAAAAGGTTTGAAACAAGGTAATGACATAGTCAGATTTGTATTTAAAAAAACAAACCACCACCACCACCACCACCACCACCGACAACAACAACAACAACAACAACAAAAAACCCTCAAACTGTTGTTTGTAAAGAACATTGGACCAGGAGCTAAGAATAGATTAAGGAGTCCACGGAAAGGCTGTGGCACTGTCCAGAAGAGACATGGTGATGGTTTGGACAAGAGCAGTGGTGAGGAGGACAGAATGAATTCAAGAGATGTTGTAACAGGAAAAATCACTAGGTTTTAGAGATGCATTGGGTATAGGGGATGGTGAGGTAAAGGGAATATCAAGGATGGCCTGCTTATTAGCCTTTAGGCTAGAAAGATACTCTGTTGTTTTGTCAGTTTGGGATCTCTCCAGGTGAGACAACCTCTTGCCTTCACACATGGAGAGATTAATGGTAAAGAAGATACCTCTTGCCCCATGATCCTGGAAAAGCATAGAAGTTGCCAGTTCCTTGTTGTTGCCACCAGTTGGCCTCATCTTGTCCTCAGCTGCCACCGGTCTTTCCAGTTCTCCCTGATTCGTTTGCTCCTGGCTGCCTGAATGTAGCCTGTCAGTTTCTGTGTCTGAGTCTTTGCACGCACAGCTCTATTTTGGATTCCCTATTTTCCCAGCCGTTTTGCCTCATTCAACCACTAGTTTAACCTTATTCAGGAAGCCTCCCCAGAGAAAGTTTTCCCCACTCTACTTTGGGCATGTATTTTTTTTTAACCTTGAAGCATTTTGGTTGATTTTGAGGTTAGAAGAAGATGGTTATGTACATATACTCATGTACTTAATTTCCCATTAATTTTTTTAGCCAAAGATACAGAAACTCTCTACTGAAGTGGGGGCAACAGGATCTGAACAGCTTGTCTTGGCATGGTATTTCCCTGGCTTTTAGTTCTCTGGTAGAGACACAGTGGTCAGTAGAACTTGGAGTTCACTGTGGTTCTGCCAGAATTGAGAAAACTTGAAATCTTGCTACCTCATTACCTTTTTATACTTAAGGTTTACCTGGTCTAAGTTCTGAGAGAACTCATGCTATATGCTTCCCTTAAAGGAATTTTTAAAATATTGTCATCCTTTTTTGATCCTTGGATCAAATTCAACATCAGCAAGGCCATGCCATCCTCTGGCAGGAAAAAGCACAGAGCAGGATTTCATCTAGATTTCTAATATCTTGAACTCTTTCCCTAAAATTTTCTATCCCTGTGGCCATTAACATTCCTCTTTGTATTCTTAGAACCTGCCACAGTAGCTGGTATATAGTAGTTTCTGGGTAACAATCTGTTTGTAGTATGTGATCTTGCACACTTGCTTTTTAAACAATATTTTTAAAAATTCTTCTCTATTTCCAGTATAGTTAACATATGGTATTCTATTAGTTTTAGGTGTACAATATAGTGATGTCTCTATATTACTCAGTGCTCATCATGATGGGTATACTCTTCATCCCCTTTACCTGTTTTGCCTACATCCCCACCCACATCCCCTCTAGTAACTGTGAGTGTGTTGTCTATATTTAAGAGTCTAGTGTTTTGTCTCTTGTTTGTTTTGTTTGTTAAATACCACATATGAGTTGAAATCGTATGGTATTTGTCTTTCTCTGATTGACTTATTTCACTTAGCATTATGTCCTCTAGATTCATGTTGTTGTAAATGGCAAGATTTCATTCTTCTCTATATCTGAGTAACATGCCATTGTATATACATATACCACATCTTTCTTATCCATTTATCTGTTGATGGACACTTGGGTTATGTCCATATTTTGGCCATTGTAAATAATTCTGTGGTAAACATAAGGGTGCATATATCTTTTCAAATTAGTGTTTTTGTATTCTTTGTGTAAATACTCAATAGTGGAATTACTGGATTGCATGGTAATTCTATTTTTAATTTTTGAGGAACCTCTGTACTATTTCCTAATGGCGCTGTGGCTGCAGCAGTTTGCCCCACCACTAGTGCAAAGCTTTCTACCCATTTTCCAAATGGATTATTTGTTTTCTTTTGGTGTTGAGATGTGTAAGTTCTTCATATGTATTTTGGATACTAACCTCTTAGCAGGTATATCACTTTCAATATCTTCTGTTCAGTAGGTTGTCATCTTGTTTTGTTGCTTCTTTTGCTATGGAGAAGCTTTTTATTTTGATCTAATCCCTGTAGTTTACTTTTGGTTTTGTTTCCCTTGGCTTAGGAGACATATCTGGAAAAATGTTCTTACAGCCAGAAATCACTGCCTGTGCTCTGCTCTAGGATTTTTATGGTTTCAGTTCTCACATTTAGGTTCTTAATTTATTTTATATTTATTTTTGTGCATAGGGTAAGAAGGGGGTCCAGTTTTCCCAATGCCATTTGTTGAAGAGACTGTCTTTTTGCCACTGTATATTTTTGCCTCCTTTGTCATACATTACTTGACCATATAATTGTGGGTTTATCTGGACACTATTCTGTTAATCTCTGTGTCCATTTTTGTGCTAGTACCATACTGTTTTAATTACTGCAGCTTTGTAGTATATCTTCAAATCTGGTATTGTTGTACTTCCAGTTTGCTTCTTTTTCAGAATTGCTTTGGGTATTCAGGGTCTTTGTGTTGCCACACAAATTTTAGGATTATTTGCTCTAGCTCTGTGAAAAATACTTTTGGTGTTTTGTTAGGGATTACATTAAATATGTAGATTTCTTTGAGTAGTATGGACATTGTAACAATATTTGCTCTTCCAATCCATGAGCATGGAATGAATAGCTTTTCATTTGTTTATGTCTTATCTATCTATCTATCCATCTGTCTGTCTGTCAAAGAGAGAGAGAAAGAGAGAGTGCACAAACGGGGAGCAGCAGGCAGAGGGAGAAGCTGGCTCTCTGCAAAGCAGAGTCTGTTGTGGGCCTTGATCCCAGGACCCTGGGATCATGACCTGAGTCAAAAGCAGACGCTTAACTGACTGAACCACCAATGGTCCCTTCTTTGACATCTTTCATCAGTATTACAGTTTTCAGAGTATGAGTCTTTCATCTGTTTGTTTAGTTATATTCTTAAGTATCTTATTATTTTTGGTACAATCATAAATGAGATTGTTTTCTTAATTTCTCTTTCTGACCTTCATTATTAGTGTATAGAAATGCATCAGATTTCTGTATATTGATTTTGTATCCTGTGACTTGACTAAACTCATTTATCAGGTCTAGTAATTTTTTAGGGTGGTCTTAAGATTTTCTACATATAGTATCATGTCATCTGCAAATTGTGGAAGTTTTACTTCTTCTTTACTGATTTGGATGCCTTTTATTTCTTCTTCTTGTCTGATTGCTGTGGCTAGGACTTCCAGCACTCTGTTGAATGAAAGTGGCAGCAGTGGATGTTCTTGTCTTGTTTCTGATCTTAGGGGCCAAGCTCTCAGTTTTTTCACATTGAAGATGATATTACCTGTGGGTTTTTCATAGATGGGCTTTATTATATTAAGGTATGTTTCCTCTAGATCTTATTTGTTGAGGGTTTTTATCATGAATGGGTATTTTATTTTGTCATATACTTTTTCTACATCTCTTGAAATGAATTTATATGCTTTCTCTTGTCCATGTGACCTGTCACGTTCATTGATATGCAAATATCGAACCACCTGTGCACCCAAGGAGTAAATCTCACTGGATCATGGTAAATGACTTTCTTAATGTATTATTGGATTTAGTTCACTAATATTTTGTGGAGAATCTTTGCATCTGAGTTCATCAGAGATACCGGCCTGTAGTTCTTTTTTTGTAGTGTCCTTACCTGCTTTTCAGCTGTCTTTGAGTAATTTTGTACACTGTGTATGAATAGCCCATCCATTCACATTACTTGTTTTTTCAGTTAGTGGATTGTCTCTTCTGAGATGGTTGGGCATAGATTTTTAGTTTCTAGTTTCTGTTGATTCCATTCCCTGACTCCTTGGCTTGCTCTATCCTCTTACCTTCCAATCACACCCTGGTCTGGGGGCTTGGGAAATAAAATAGGAAGAGATATAGTCCCTGTGCTCATCAGGGAGAGAGCCTCACAGAAGGAGCCTGATGATGAATAGAAGAAGGTGGTGAGGTCTAAGCTTGGTGGAATGGCAAGCTCGCTGGGGTTGTCTGGGATTGTTGGGGAGGGGCAAGAAGCATGTCATGAAGGATGCAGGGATGTAGCCACATCCTTAAGGGTGAGTAGTATTTACTATTCACCTGCACATTAACAGAAAGACTTATTATAGCTCAGTTTAAAGAAAACAGAATAGCTTAAAGATGCAGGTTCTAACTGGAGTTATTGGTCTCTTGATTGAAGTGCAGATGCCCTTGCCCATCTGCCTCATTCCCTTAATTTGATATGTATTAGCAAAAGGAGAAAATATGTGTGAGGTATGTGTGTGTGTTAGAGAGATGGATGGAGTCAGGCAGTGGAACACAATGTTAGCCAAACATCCCATTGCACTGTCCCTTTGAGGACTGTCTGCCTCATGAGCCCTCTTTCTTCTTGGCTTTTAGGGCAGGCTGTCCCTGCAGGATCCCATGTGCGGCTGAATCTCCAGACTGGGGCAAGAGAAGTGAAACTTCAAGAAGAGGACAAGTTCCGAAGTAATTTGAAAGGGTTGAAAAAAGGCAGAAGGTACAGTGATGACCATAGGGACTGGGAGGTTGACAATATTGATTTTGTAATACTGAAAGTAATGAAAATAAAATGTTTCTTACCCAAATTCCTGTGGCTTTTTCAAAAATTTGAAGTCTAGTAGTCTAGAATTTGTGATAAATCTGTCAAGGTTTTGTGGAAGTTTACTTGTAGAATCTACAGAAAGAATTGGTTTGCAAAGCAAATTGATACTTTAGAAAGGGCTGTAGGGGGAATGCTTAACCTGCTTTAAAAATGAAGCTATTTTTCCCAGTACTTTAAGAGCACCCATTTGAATCCCAACAATTAATGTGCTGATTACAGATGAGTCATCTATTCATTAAAACAGGCCTGTTAGGCCTTCTGCTTTGCAGTAATACTTCCTTGGTGAACAATAAAATTGCATTTTAAAGTCTTTAATTCAGACTAACTTTTCCTCTTGTTAGTCCATATTAAACAGGCTTTCTTGCAGGATAAAAATTCTCCAATGGTAAGAGATTGCTTTATTTTTTAATAACCAGTTTAGAGTATTTGATTTTGGGCAATTTGTCTATTTTTCTATTCTTTGCTTTGAATTAGTAAGTACTACTTGCAAGTTCTTTTTTATGTGAGGGAGGAAGAGACCTGGGGTTTGCAGGGGCTGCTAGATTTGGGTAATTTTAAAGGTCGTAAATACCAATCATGAGGTTTCTAACACAGGGACCAGCAAATTATGGGCTGTGGGCCATACTGGGACTGCTGCTTGTTTTTGTGCAGCCCACAGCTAAGTTGTTTTTAACATTTTTTAATGGTTGGAAAATAGCAAAAGAATGATATTTCATAGCTCTTAGAGATTTCAGTGTCCATAAATAAAGTTTTATTGGAACACAGTTATGCTCATTCATTTATGTATAGTTTGTGTCCACTTTCCTATTAGCTGGCAGAGTTGAGTTAGTTGGGATGATTACCATAAGGCCCATAAAACCTAAAATATTATGTGGTCATAACAAAGAGTTGATGCCCCTATTCTAAATGAATGCAAGTATTGACAGTCAATAATGGATTGAGCTGGGTTAGTGTTACTCAGTCCTTGAATTTTCGTTATTTCAACCATATTCTGCAGTTAGATAAGAGCCAGAAGTTAAAGGAGAGACCCAATTCTTAACCTGAGTCATTTCTTTGATGTACTCAACAAAAGGTTATTTAGCCTGTCCATATGTACCTTCAGTCCTATGGTACCAACAACCCCACAGAGCAACCTGCTCAGATGTGGGTGTTTTTTACTGTTAGAAAATTTGATTATATATTGTGATAAGGATATTTGTCCTCCACACAGTCACTCCTAACTGGGGAGGATCTTTATCTTCCCCATCTCTCTTGACAGGTTTATACCTGGAGGCCCTATGATGATTAATTTCTCACAACCATCGAAGAAAGAATAAAATTTCATTGTTGTAACCCCTGCCAAGCTCCCTCCATCCCTAGCACACACATATATGCACACATATATCAGTGTCTCAGAGTACGTCAGGAGGTCTTTTATCACCTCTGTGCCAAGTCCTATTTTCTAAATAAAAAGCTTATTTTATTCTTGGTTTAAGAATATTGAATTAGGAACTTGATTAACTTGGAATTTGTTGATTTTAGTACTTGTGGAAAGTTCTTTTTCCAGTACCTTACCATAGATCTTCAGTAAGATTACTAAATGCTTTGTCAGTTGCTTTTATCTTTTTAGGCTAGAAATCAAAATTATTCGTGTGGTCTGTAATAGGCACACCATAAGAGAGAGATATCTGTTTTATTTCTGCCTCTTTACTTTTCTCCTTCAGAATGTTTCTGAGGGTTCTGGTCTGGAATAGCCTCCAGGGTATATTGGACATATCCTCTTCCTTCTCCGCATTTATTAGTAGTAGCAAACCTGTCTAAACAGCAACCAGAATCATGGACAAAGTGGTGTGGGTTTCACTGCTGTAAACTCAGTGAATCTCTGGCCACCTCTGATGGTGACTTCTTCCTTCTGCTGTGGACCTCATCTTGGGCTCCTCCAGTTCTACTTAAAATTGTCTTCCTGGCTCTTCAGTACCAGAATGGTAACAGTGGCCAAAGGGCAGGGTTCATTTCCACAATTTTTAGAGTAGTTTGCTTATCTGCTCATTCTGTTCAGGGGACAAGAAGACAAGGCCCACAGCTTTCCATCAGATTGTCAAAGAGGTTGATGATCACTGAGTTTAGAACCACTGGTTAAGGAGAGATGGGTACGGTCCATTTAGCATGCAATGGCAGCCTGTCCATTTAGCATCCATGGCAGCCTGTCCACCAGTTCTGCTGGATATATGACTGGCCACACTGCTAACTAGAGCTGTAATGACTCTGGGCTCTAAAATCTGGGATAAGGCATCTGACTCTGACTTGTTTCAGAGGCCTCTCCTGGCACTGCCTTCAGTGTATATTTGGTTCCTAGCAGTTGGGTTTTCTCTTGCTATTTATGTCTTAGGCATTGTCATCTCCACTGGTTTTAGTTCATATCCCTGTCAACATCCCAACATTGTATCAGTCTTTTTTGCCCTGGAACAACCATCTTCTTTGAATCACTGTCTTCTTCAGTTCAGAGGGATGAAGGACGGTGTACAATCAGGTTTTCCCATCTTGAGTTGAGCATTTAACATGGTAGAATACAGCATTGTGATTAAGGGAGTGGGCCAAAGACAGAGCCATTTTCTTGCTCCATTCATTAATTTCATAAAAGACCTGTTGAGTGCATATGTGCCATGTACTGGAGATACAGTAGTAAATGAAACAGGATGCTAGTGTTAGGCTGGCAGGCAGAAAAACAGAAAAATAAAAATGCAAGAGAAATAATTACAGATAGTGGTAGAAAATAGGGAAGAAATAAGCAAGGTAATTAGTCCCTAGGGAAGTCCAGTTTAAATAGGATGGTTTTGGAAGGTCTCATTAAGGTGATATTTAAAACAAGACCTGAAAAATGACTGGGATTTAGTTATGCAAAGAGTTAATTTTACAGAGTTAAGGTTAGAGCATCTCAGGCAGAGAGAAAAAGGAGAATCTCCAGCTTTGTCAAGGAAGAGACTCCATCAAGTTTGGGAAATAGGAAAATGACCAGAGTGACTAGAGAGTAGGAGAAGAAAGAAGCATAATAGATGGTTTTGGAGAGTGGCCTCAAGAGGGGCCAGATCATGTGAAGTTTGGAGGTGCATGTTGAGCTGTCTTCATTTAAGTAGAATTGTAATGGAAATCCAGTGGAGGATTTGGGGTGGGAGAGTAGTCAAATATGATGTAGTTTAGCAAATTCAGTCTATTGCTGTGTGTATGGAGAGTAGATTGAGGATGGACAAAAGAAGAAGCACAGAGAAACAATTAGGGTGTCATTTCAGTAGATCAGGTAAGTTATAATGGTGGCTTAGTCTAGATAGTGTCATGATGGAGAGTGGTTGGGTGTGGAGATTTAATTTGGAGGTGGTGCCAGGGGGGCTTGCTTATAAAGATTTAGGGGTTGAAGGAAGGCAGTGGGAAGGTATTTGAGATAAAGCTCATTTTGGGATTTAACACAAGTAGGTTCTTAGAAGTACCATTTATTGAAATAGAAAAGATTGAGAAAGGAGCAGATTAATGGGGAGAAACATCAAGACCTCTGTTTTACATGTAGTAAATTTGAGGTGCCTGATGAATATCTGAGATCCATGATACATCAGTCAGTTGTACCACAGTCTGGCTGGTACTCTGGGGAGAGGATTGGTCAAAGATATAACTTTGGACATCATTGCCTGACAGATACTTTATTTTATCTTAATTAATTTTTTTAAAAGATTTTATTTTTTGAGAGACAGCATGAGCAGCGGGTTGAGGAGGGGCAGAGGAAGAGGGAGAAGCAGACTCCCTGCTGAGCAGGGACCCTGACGTGGGGTTTGATCTCAGGACCCTGAGATCATGACCTGAGTTGAAGGCAGATGCTTAACCAACTGAGCCATCCAGGTGCCCAGCCTGACAGGTATTTTAAAAGAACTAGTGGAGAATGTGGAAATAGAGATGGTTGTTCAGGATTGAACTCCAAAGCAATCAAGTATATAGGGTTCAGTAGGAGATGAGGAACCAAGAAAAGAGTCAGAGAAGGAGGAAGGAAGGGGAAGCAGCCGTAGAATGTAGTAACAAGTAGCTAGGAAGGAGGGTATTTCAACAAGGTGGTGGTGAACTTTGTAAATGCCACACAGTAGTTAAGGAGATTGACATGAGTGAAGAGTCCATGGGATCTGGTCGTCAATTACTTTAGTAATCTTGATGAGAAGTTTTAGTAGGCTGTGGGAACTGAATCCGGATTAGAGCAAATGGCAGTGTAGGTAGAAGTCATGAAGATGAGAATAGTGAGTGAAGACAATGTGTTATAAAGTTTTACTCTGAGGAGGAGAAGAGGAATGGCATGATAATTAGAGACCCTGGAGTCAAAAAGAGTGTTGGTATATTCAAAGGAATAATCCAACCAGAGAGAGAAAATGAAGATGCAGACAGGAGAGAGAAGTATAATTATGGGAGTTAAAACTTTTGAAAAGAGAAGTGGAATCTGGAACATAAGTTTAATAGGAGCAGGGACACTGTTACCCTTCGCTGTAGAGGGGAAAGCAGACAGTGTATATTTGGTGTAGGTTGGTGTATAGAGGTGATGAGTGGAATATGAAGATGTTCTTGATGATAGCATCTATTTTTCTGAGTGAAGAATGAAGTGGGCATACCAGCTGAAGATGATTTGATGTCTGTGTGTGCAGTCACACATGCACACACTTGTATGTGTGTATAGGTTGGGCTGAGAATGGATGATGGCAAGTGGCCTGGAAGAGCAGCACTTAAGGCAGTGAATAGAGGTATTAGCATGATGGGATTTGTTCCAACCAAGTCTTAGAGGAGGGAGGGGGTAATCCGTTTAGGCTGTGCCCCCAAATATTTACCTCTGTTTTAGGGATAAGGGGCAGGGCAGTGGCTTCCTCATGCTACTGTCAGTGGGTGATGCTCTTCTGAAAGAGGGGTCATCTTCCCTACCTCGTAGGATTGTGGTAATCAGTTGAATGAAATAATACTTTTAAAGGATTAAAACAATGACTGACACATGGTTAAGTGTTCAATAAATGGGAGTGATTAGCTATTATTAATTAGTTTATGAAGATTGAGGTTTAGAGAAGACAAGCATTTTTCTTAGGGCTCTAAGAGGTTTCTAGGATGAATCAAAGACTAAATGAGCAAAGCCCTAAGAGCATGTGCCTCTCATAGGCACTAAGGCCTGCTGACATCTTGACTTTTAGACTGATATGCTTATCTTGCCCAGAGCAGCCTGTTAGCCCCTTCCTTCCCCACCTGTATATATCTCCTGGGCTATCCTTAAACCACCCCGCCACCCCCTTCCCCTGCCCAGAGCTGGATAGTGTTGTCAAGCACAGACCACATTCCACACTTCCTTTGTTTATGTTACTCTTAGTCTTACCTGTCTGTTCACTGATCAGAAGTCACCATTGGTGGCAAAACCCACCCCATCCCATGAATGCCTTCTCTCAAGAAGAACAGTCATGGCTTGGATCAGCTCCAGGGGGCTTTGAGAAGATGCCACTTGAGTTTTTGCCAAGTTCTTGAAATGACATCCACATTTGTTTCTTTCCTCCCTCTCCTCAGAGGCTGACTTTGGAAGGTGGTTGGCTTTGTGTCTAGTCCTCAGTATCTCAAACTTATTCCTTGGTCAGATTGATACATACCTCCTGCGTTTTCTCTTTGCCCAGGAGTTGGTTTCATTTTTTTTTTTTTAAGATTTATTTATTTATTTATTTGACAGAGAGATCACAGGTAGGCAGAGGCAGGCAGAGAGAGGAGGAAGCAGGCTTCCTGCTGAGCAGAGAACCTGATGCGGGGCTTGATCCCAGGACTCTGGGATCATGACCTGAGCCAAAAGCAGTCTTTAACCCACTGAGCCACACAGGCACCCCTAGGAGTTGGTTTTAAAGGTGTGATTTTATCCAGCCTTTTTTTGTGAAGAAAGATTGCCTTATGAAATCAGGCCAGGCCCATATAGGGGGGTGTTCAGGTCCCCCTTTACTAGAAGAATATAAATAAGGTGCTTGTTATACCCTTTGTGCCCACTATTTCCAGGAGGTCCTCCTGTCACATGCTGCCAGAACAGCATCACACTGACATTCCAGACATACTTCTGCCTGTGTAGCTGGCTGAGAGCTCTCTCTCCATGGTAGGCCTCTGTCTGCCCCATGGCATTTCCTCCTCTTTCATGAAATGACCCCATCTTCAACTGTGTATTTTCTCCTCTAGCTTCAAGGTAAGACTACCTGTTTGCTTGTGGCTGACCAAAGTCAAAGTTAGAGTGGTGCACTCTGAGTTAGAGCTGGCCTGGCTTACCTTGTTTTGGAGTGCCAGCCCCTGTGGTGGTGGGGGGTGTTTTTTCCTTGGGAAAGATGGTGCCTCCTTCCTGACTCTCACCTTCTCTTTGGACAGGCTGGACATCAACACTAACACCTACACATCTCAGGACCTCAAGAGTGCTCTGGCAAAATTCAAGGAGGGGGCAGAAGTGGAGAGTTCAAAGGAAGACAAGGTGTGTGATACTCTTTCCAGGGAGTTAGTAAGCCTACTGGACAGCCTTGAAAGGAATCATTTCTTCCTGCAGCTGTTAAAATATACATGGGGTTATGATAATAATACTGTAAAATAATTCAAAGGGTAGTTAATGCCAAATAAGTAATCCTTATTAAAAAAAATAAACCAATGCTGGGAGCATTTAATTGTTTAGGTTCTAACTTTGCATTTTATGTTTGGGGAAATAGAGGCACAAAGAAGAGATAATCATACTCTTCATTTTTACAGACAAGAGTGAGGGAAGTAGAGATTAAAACACAAATCTCCTCACTTTCACTTGGATTAGACACAAGCTTAAAGAACAGAGGAGCTAAGCTGGGAAGGAGGCCTTGATCCTTGTCCATGTCCTTTGAACATGTAGCAAATGTATTCCCTGTTCCAGGGTTCATGTTCCTAAATGTACAGCACAGGGGTGGAACAAGAGGATGGCTGAGGTTTCCTCCAGTTCTGAATTTGTGTACAAACTAAGGGAATGAGAAGGAGAAAAAGGCAGAAATGCAGCCCAATCTTAAACTTGAGATGGATCATGAACTCATGTGATAGCCAGAGAAATGTCCCACATTATTAAAAAAAATAAATGTGTGTGTGTGTGTGTGTGTGTATTATTTTTAATTTGGCAGAGAGAGAGGACAAGCAAGGGGAGAAGCAGGCTTTTTGCTGAGCAGGGAGCCCGATGTGGGACTTGAGCCCTGGACCCTGGGATCATGAACTGAGCCCAAGGCAGATGCTTAACTGACTGAACAACCCAAGCTCTGCTCCCATATCATTTTTTTGCACTTGCATTTGAGGTCTGTCCTTGAAAGAAGCTCCTCTGATGGCTACTTTAGAGGGCTCTCTAAGTTCTCCCTCTTATCCTCCTCACAGTCCTCTTTTGCTTTGTCTCTCTACTGGTGCCCCAGAATCCAGGCAGTATCTTGGAGGGGCAGCATCAGGTTCTTGACAGCTTGTATGTTAAGTGGAAGGAGCCTTAGGTCCCTCAGATCGTTTAGAGCTAAGCGTTTCTGAGACAAATGAGCCTTTTGTTGTTTTGTTTTTTGGTTTTGGTGTTGAGGAGGACCTAATTAGGATGTGTTAATATGCAGACCATGTCCTACATGTCTTTCCTCATTTTAGTGAAGTCACGTCTCCCAGTATGGAGAGTGTATATGGTATGAGAAGATGAGTAGGATGCAGGATGGCAGTGGTTGTAGGAAGGTAAAAGATAAAATTTCATCATACCACTGGTTAGGAGAGTGGGGAAAATCAAATCCTCTTACCTGATGAAGCAGAGGTCAGCAGAAGAGAGAGGTGTGTGCCTAGGTGCTTAGAACAGAGATTGATGTTCCTATGGCCAGGGGTTGGACTCATTCTCACTTATCATCCCCTCCGGGCTTCATGTGGACCTGATGGGAACATAGCAGTGAGCCCCTGATTCATGTCTTCTCTGTGGGTGATAGACCCATTCTACCCCATCTCTTCTTTTTGTTCTCTTTTAGTGGTGTTCTTTTCCATAGTTAAGTTCGTATAGAAAAGTATGAATATTAAGAAAATATTTTTTAACCTCACAGCTGTCAGAATGGCTAAAATTAACAACTTGGGAAACAAATGTTGCTGAGGATGCAGAGAAAGGGGAACCCTCTTAAACTGTTAATGGAAATGCAAACTGGTGCAGCCAGTCTGGAAAACAGTATGGAGGTTTCTCAAAAAGTTAAAAATAGACCAACCTTATGATCCAGGCATTGCACTACTAGGTATTTACTGAAAGGATACGAGAATACTGATTTGAAGGGATACAGCCCCCCCCCCCCGCCCCCAGTGTTTAAGAAGCATTATTAACAATAGCCAAGTTATTGGAAAGAGGCCAAATGTCCTTTGAGTGATAAATGGTTAGAGATGTGGATCAGGGGCTCGTTGCTATGTTCTTTTTGACAATATCTGTCCTAGTTTAGCCAGAGATGATGGAAATCTCCCACCCCACACTTGTACCAGTAGAAGTTGAATGGGAAACTTGGATTTCCACCTCCTACTTGGTGGTAGCAGGCTGCACTCTCATTCCTACACCAAAGTGGTATCACCAGAACCCAGGTGGGTAGGCTGAACTTCTACCACCTATGAATGGCAGTGACAGGATATGATGCAGTATTCTGCTGCCTTAACCAAGGTGGCATCAGTGAGCCTTGAACAGGGAGCTGGTATTTCTACCCTCTGCCCAATGGTAGGAGACTATTCTCTGTTTCTTCTGCTGGTGTGGTACCAGTAGACACCAAGTGCAGAGCCTGGTTTTCTACCCTCTACATGGGGGTAGCAGGCTGCTTCACCTGCTGGGGTGGTATCGGTAGAGGCCAAGTAGGATATTTGAATGTCTTCCCCTGCCTTACACTACCAAGGTGATTTTTCACTTGGAGCAGAGGTGATGCGATTGTGTGTGTTGGTGGGAGTTGGGGGGGGAATGGGTGATGGTGAATGGAGAATCTATATTCTTACCTTCTACTTGGCACTGAGGTAGTGTGAAGCATCATTTTGCTCCCCACTTTGGGACGTTGTCAGTGAGGGTAAGTGAGGAGCCTGAACTTCCACCCTCATACTAGCATCAGTGAAGCAGTGTTTCAGTTTCCCCAGCAGGGTGGTAAAGAGGCCAAGGAAGGATTTCTGTCCCAATGTAGAGTGTCCAGTGGTGGCAGGTGATGTTCTTCCTCCTAACTAGAGGATGGTGGTAGGATTTTGGAGACAGGAAGCTGGAGAAAGGGATTTCACAAATGAAGCCTTGGCCATATTCTCTGGTGACCCACGTGAGAAACTGACCAGAATTAACAGAGCAGAAGATTTGATAACTGAAACATAGTGTGGAATACTCGCAGGTTTCTAGATGTGCTTTTGGCAGGTTATAAAGGAAACAGACCAAAATAACGCTGCATAGGGTCCGGAAACTAAATTGTCTTAGAGTCACAGCCATATAAGAAGGACAGAACCAGCGTATTAAATGTAAACATTAAAAAAAATTTTTTTAAGATTTTATTTATTTATTTGACAGGGACACACTGAGAGAGAGAACACAGCACGGGGAGTGGGAGAGGGAGAAGCAGGCTTCCCGCTGAGCAGGGAGCCCAATGCAGGGCGGGATCCCAGGACTCTAGGATCTTGACCTGAGCCGAAGGCAGCCGCTTAACCAACTGAGCCACCCAGGTGCCCCAAATATAAACATTTTAACTGCGTGCTTTAAAGGAAGATTCAGTAAGTTAGAGAAATCTTAAAACTAATACCCAAAATGTCCAGAATTAAAAAAAAAAAAAATCAAACCTTGAACCAACAAAACAGTTAATAGATGCCAACAGTGGGATGACACAGAAGTTTGAATTTCCTAAAAAGGATTTTAAAACAGTTACAAAAATCATTCAACAAATGATTCTGAACACTGTTGAAACAAATTACAACCTTAGGAAAGAAGCAGATGATAGAAAAAAGAACCAAATGAAATTTTTAGAACTGAAAAAATACAACTGAAAATGTTCAAAAATCACTGACTAGGGCTCAGTAGCAGAATAGGAAAGAGAAGAACCAATAAACTTGAAGACAGAAATGATTAAATATGGAAAAAAACAAATGAACAGAGACTTAGGGACCTGTGTGATTACAAGGAAGGATCTAACATTTCTGTCTTAGGAAAGGAGAGAGTACTGAAAAATAATGAAAAAATAAACTAAGAAATAAAGTTGGAAAAATCCCCAAATATGATGAAGAGCATAAACAAATAGATTGATGAAACTGAATTTTCAGTAGGATAAACTCAGAGAACTCTGACTCTTCACAGTTAACCTCCTGAAAATTAAATACAGAAAAAATATTGAAAACAGATAGTCAGAAAAAAAAAATACTAGCTAACGGTATAATGATTGACAGTGCATTTTTCATTTGAAACTACCAAGACCAGAGTAAGTAGCACAGTATTTTCAAGTCCTGAAAAAACTGTTCACTCAGAATTCTATAGCCAATGAAAATATCCTTCACGGGTGAAAGAGAAATCAAGACATTCTTTTCTTTTTCTTAAGATTTTATTTAATTATTTGACAGATCACAAGTAGGAAGAGAGGCAGGCAGAAAGAGAGGGGGAAGCAGGCTCCCTGCTGAGCAGAGAGCTCGATGTGGGGCTCAATCCCAGGACCCTGAGATCATGACCTGAGCCGAAGGCCACTGAGCCACCCAGGCACCCTGAAATCAAGACATTCTTACACAAAAGAAAACTGAAAAAATTTGTCACTAGCTGATGTACCTAGAAGAAAGACTAAAGAATATTCTCCAAATAAAAATGAAATAACAGTAGAACAAAACTTGGAATCATCAGGAAGAAGAAAAGAACAATAAAATGAATGAAAATAAGGGGGGAAAGAATAGATTGTCATTCTCTTACGTTTGAAAAATAATGTTTGGAGGCGCCTGGGGTGGCAGTCATTAAGCGTCTGCCTTCGGCTCAGGTCATGATCCCAGGGTCTTGGAATCGAGCCCTGCATCGGGCTCCCTGCTCCGTGGGAAGCCTGTTCTCCCCCTCTCCTACTCCCCTTCCTTGTGTTCCCTCTGTTGCTGTCTCTCTCTCTCTCAAAAAAAAAAATACATAAAATCTTAAAAAATGAAAAAGAAAAAGACTGATAGTTGAAGCAAAAATTGTGGCCTCTTCTGTAGCTCCATATACATTCCATAGGAATTTTACTTTCAGAGTTACCACTGTTAGTTTCTTTGTTGCACTTCTTTCTTGGCTACTTCTTTCTTTTGCATACCCATTTTTATGAAATGTTATGTGGGTTTGTCATTGGAGGATGAGGAAGTCCTACAACTACAACTGCAACTACAACTACACTATACCTCTGTGTATGAACTAATTTGCAGTGGCCTGTCAAAGTTAGAAAGAAGTGGTATAATCAGCTGCTCATCATCGGCAGCATTTATGTTACATTAGTGAGTTGTGGACTGAAGAGCCAGCAACAGAGTTTGTACTTCATGCAATTACAGTTAAATGTAATTTGTGGTAACTGGAATTTGTGTAGTGTTGGGAGTATGGTGTTATTCAAAGTATAGTATTTGAACTTGGTGCATATAAGATCTGTGCAAAGCAAAGACTGTATCTGATTAAAGACTTGAATCTAGAATATAAAGAACTCTGAAAGCTCAACAGTAAAAACTGACAACAAATTTAGAGAATAGGGTAAGGAAATGAACAAATGGATAATTCACCAAAAATGATTTGTGAATGGCAGATAAGCTCAAGAAAAGATGTTTAATGTCTTTAGCCTTTGGAGAAATGCAAATTAAGTCCACAATGAGCTATCACTGTACATCTATTAAAATACCTAAAACAAAAGTGGTGATAATGCTAAATACTAGTGAGGATATGGAGAAATTGGGTGTTTCATACACTGTTAGTGACTATGTAAAATGTAAGTCACCATGGAAAATAGGCGGTTTCTTATAAAACCAAACATGTATCATATGACCCAGCAGTCATACTTGTGGGCATTTATCCCAAAGAAATAAGAACTTGAATTTATATAAAAACCCTTATATAAATATTTATGTGATTTTGTTCATAATAGTCAACACCTGGAAACAACTCAAATATTCAACAGGTGAATGGTTAAGCAAACTGTACATCTATATAATGTAGTACTACTCAGCATTAAAAATAAATGAACCATTGATGTGTGTGGTAACTTGGATAGATCTCAAGTGCTTTATGTTCATATAAAAATACCATCTTCAAAGATTACAGACTTTGTGATTTTTAATATTGTCTAAATGCCAGAATTAGAGAGATGGAGAACAAAGTAGTGATTGCCAGGGCACAGGGTTGGGAGGGAGGGTGACATGTAGCTATAGAGGGGGGTAGCACAGTGGAGTTGTTTGGTGGTGGTGGAGTAGTTTGGTAGCCTGATTGTTCTGGTGGATGCATGAAAAAAAAATATGTATATGTTAAAATTGTATAGAATAATATACATGCATATACATGCACATGTGCACATGTAAAAGCTGATAAAATCTGAGTAAGGTTTATATTCTGTTTAACAGTATTATACTTTGTCATTTTCTTGGTTTTGTTAGTGTACTATTATGTAAGATGCTGCCATTGAGGAAAGCTGAACCAAGGGTACATAGTACTCACTGTATTATTTTTGTAACTTTTTGGGAGTTTATAATTATTGCAAAATAAAAAGGTTTTGTGATTTTTTTTTTTTTCTTAAAAGAGGCCCTCTTCCTGAGGGCCACGTATACATCACTTAGGTGAGATGGAGGTGCTCACCTCCCTGCCATCCCACAATGTGAGGCAGTGACTCAACTTCCCCAGACCTTTTTGCCCTGCCTTTGGCAGCCATCCAGAGTCCTTTAGCTGGATGTAGGGGGAGCATTTCACTGTTGTTTTATTCTGAAGAAGCAGGATGTGACATCCCATAGATGTGATTACTCTGCTAGGAGCTTGGTCTTTTTTAAGAAAGGCTGATTCATTTCAGTACTTGTAACTGGGGAGAAAATCCATAGGTAATAGATGAGCAGTTTGGAGCTGACAGCTGCTCATCATTCTACTTTTTATAAATATTCGTGCCTTTTAATTTTTCTGGGAAGATAGAGACATAAACCACTGTGATCTTCTGGACTCTATTTATAAGCACTGTCCTCTAAAATTGGGAAGAACATGGAAGTGTCACATGTATAAAATATCTAATTAAAGTCTTTTATTCACCTCCAGCATAATTTCATTTTTTAAATTTTTTTGTATGTGTGTGGGGTGGGGAAGAATTGAGAGAAAATTGAGACTTGAGTATAGTACATACAGTAATTTAGCCACTTCAAACAGTTGAACAAATTGTACACCTGTAGTTAGATCGACAGTAATGACAGTGATTTAATTTTCATCAGCAAATTGCTCCCACTCTGACAGCTCTTTACCCGCAGTTGCCTACATCCGGGTTTCCCTAAAATGTTGCTGGACTGGGCAGGGCAGAGCAAAGATATTAAATGATTGTTGAAGATACAGAACCAAGGTGCCGATTACTCCACCTTAGCCCTCAGCCTTTTCAGCTGAGGTTAGGGGTTGAAGGTGAGCTTGCATTACTTCCCCTGACCTCAGCAAGAAGACTTTCCATTCTTCTTGAACATTAGAAGTCAGACTAGAAAGTGAACCTTGGAAAATCTTGAGTGTGTTTCTTCTGTGGGCATCTTAGAAGGTATGGGTGTGCCTTGAGTATGGATTTGGTTCTAGACCACTGCAATAAATCAAGTCAGATTAATTTTCTGGTTTCAGTGCATGTACGAGTTATGGTGACTCCGTACCATGGTCTACTAAATGTGCAATAGCATTATGTCTAAAAAACAATATGTGTGCCTTAATTCAAAAAGTACTTTATTGCTAAGTCAGTCAGGGTAAGGTAATTATCATATGATCTCTCTGATATAAGGAATTTGAGAGTCAGAGTGGGGGTTTTTGGGAAGAGGGAGGGAAAAATGAAACAATGGAACCAGAGAGGGAGACACACCATGAGACTCTCAATCTTAGGAAACAAACTGAGGGCTATGGGGGGGTGGATGAGGAGGGACAGGGTAGCTGGGTGATGGACATTGGGTCGAGTATGTGCTATGGTAAGTGCTGTGAATTGTGTAAGACTGATGATTCACAGACCTGTGCCCCTAAAACAAATAATACATTGTATGTTAATTTTTGAAAAGTACTTTATTGCTAAAAAATTCTAAACACCTCGAGCTTATAAGTGAGTTGTAATCCTTCTGCTTGTGGAGGGTCTTGTGTCAATACTGATGGCATTGACTGATGCAGGTGGTGGCCGCTGAACATTAGTGTAGCTGTGGTGATTTCTTAAAATAAGACAGCAGTGACTTTTGCCACATCAAACAATTTCCTGAACAGTTTCTCTGTAGCATGTGATGTGGTTTGATAATATTATCCCACTGTAGAACTTCCCTTAAAATGGGAGTCAGCTCTCTCAAACCCATTAACTGCTTTATCAACTGAGTTTCTTTAGTATTTTAAATCCTTTGTTGTCATTTCAGCAGTCTTCACAGCATGTTCATCAGAAGTAGATTCCATTTCAGGAAACTACTTTCTTTGCTTATCCATAAGAAGCAACTTTTCATTCATTAAAGTTTTATCATGTTGCAACAGTTCAGTCACATCCTAAGGCTCCACTTCTAATTCTCTTGATATTTCTATCACATCTGCACTTATTTCCCCCACTGAAGACTTGAACTTGTCAAGTCATCCATGAGTGCTAGAATCAACTTCTACTAAACTCCTGTTCATGTTGACAGTTTGACTTTTTCCTGTTATGTTCTTAATGGGATCTAGAATGGGGAATACTTTCCAACAGGTTTTCAGTTTACTTGGCCCAAATCCATTAAAGGAAACACTATCTGTGGCAACTGTAGCCTTATAAAATACATTTTCTTATTATTATAATTAAGACTTGAAAGTCTAAATAACTCCTTGATCCATGGGCTGCAGAATAGATGTTACGTGAGTAAGCATGAAAACAATATTAATCTTGGCTTACAGTTCCCTCAGAGCTCTTGGGTGACCAGATGCCATGCCATGTCCGTAAGAAGTAATAATTTTGAAAGGAGGTTTTTTGGTTTATTTTCTGCCATGTCTCAATGTTGGTCTTTTTTTTTTTTTTTAAGATTTTATTTATTTATTTGTCATAGAGAGAGAAGCGAGAACGAGCACAAGCAGACAGAGTGGCAGGCAGAGGCAGAGGGAGAAGCAGGCTCCCTGCGAAGCAAGGAGCCCGATGTGGGACTTGATCCCAGGACGCTGGGATCATGACCTGAGCCAAAGGCAGCCGCTTAACCAACTGAGCCACCCAGGTGTCCCCTCAATGTTGGTCTTAACATACTCAGTAAACCATGTGGTAAATAGACAAGCTGTCATCCAGGCTTTGTTGTTCCATTTATAGAGGACAGGCCAAGTAGATTTAGCTTAATTCTTATGGGCCCTAGGATTTTTAGAGTAGTAAATAAACATTGATTTCAACCCAATGTCAGCAGTTGCATTAGCCCCTACCAAGAAAATCACTGTGTGCTTTGAAGCCGGGCATTGACTTCTCTGTAGCTATGTAGGACCTAGATGGCATCTTCCTCCAATAGAAGGGTACTTTGTCTTCATTGAAAACCTATTGCTGGGGCACCTGGGTGGCTCAGTGGGTTAAGCAGCTGCCTTCGGCTCAGGTCATGATCTCGGGGTCCTGGGATCGAGCCCCACATCGGGCTCTCTGCTCAGCGGGGAGCCTGCTTCCTTCTCTCTTTCTCTAGCCTGCCTCTCTGCCTGTTTGTGATCTCTCTCTGTCAAATAAATAAATAAAATCTTAAAAAAAAGAAAAGAAAAAGAAAACCTATTGCTGAGTCTAGCCACCCTCATGGATTAGCTCGACCTTCCAGATAACTTGTTGCATTTTCTGTATCAGCACTTGCTGCTTCACCTAGCACTTTTCTGTTATAGAGATGGCTTGTTTTCTGAAACCTCATGAACCAACCTCTGCTAGCTTCAGATGTTCTTCTGCAAGCTCCTCACCTCTTTCTGCTTTCATAGAATTAACAAGTTTTTTAAGACCTCTGGATTAGGCTTTGGTTTAAGGAGTTGTTGTGGCTGGTTTGATCCTCTATCCAGACCACTAAAACTTTCTCCATGTCAGCAATACTATTGTATTGCTTTCTTACAATTTGTGTGTCCATTGGAGTAACTTTTCAGTTTCCATCAGGAATTCTTTGCATTCACAACTTGGCTAACTGTTTGGCACAAGAGGCCTGTCTTTTGGTTATCTCAGCTTTTGATATGCCATCCCCACTAAGACTAGTCATTTCTTAGCTTTTGATTTAAAATGAGACATGAGACTCTTCTTTCACTTGAATACTTAAGAGGCCATTATGAGGTTATTAATTGGCCTAATTTCAAAATCATTGTGTCTTGGGAAATAGACCAGGCCCAAGAAGAAGGAGAGCAGTGGGGGAATTGCCTACCAATGAGCAGTCAGAATACACAAAACATTTATCAGTTAAGTTCAGTGTCTTCCATGGGTGTGGTTTATGGCACCCAAAATAACTACAACAGTAATATCAAATACCACCAATCATAGATCACCATAACAAATATAATAATGAGGGGCGTTTGGGTGGCTCAGTCAGTTGGCGTCTGCCTTCGGCTCAGGTTATGATCCCAGGGTTCTAGGATCAGGTCTAATGTCAGGCTCTCTGCTCAGCAGGAGTCTCTTCTTCTCTCTCTCCTTCTGTGCTCTCTCGCTCTCTCTCTCAACAAATTAAAAAAAAAATCCTTAAATAAAGCACAAATATAATAATGAAAATGTTTGAATTTTGCAAGAATTACCAAGTGTGACACAGACACACAGAGTGAGCAAATGCTGTTGGAAAAAATGATCCTGATAGGGTAGCTAAATGCAGGTTGCCACAACCTAACAATTCTAAGTGTGGCAAAGTGAAGTTCAGTAAAATGAGGTATTTCTGTGGGAGGATTTTTTGATAGTACAGATGAAAGAAGGTTTTGAATCTGGGAGCAGCAGTCCTTTGAGAATGGACATCCATGGTAGATAGCAACTGTCTCGGGGAGATGTCCCCAGTTGATCTACTTAACCCCTTTGCTTCAATTTTTTTCTTAGGCAAGGCAGGCCAAAGTTAAACGACTCTTTCGCCCCATCGAGGAGCTGAAGAAGGACTTTGAGGAGCTGAATGTTATCATTGAGACTGACATGCAGATCATGGTACGGCTAATCAACAAGTTCAATAGTTCCAGCTCCAGCTTAGAAGAGAAGATTGCTGCACTCTTTGATCTTGAATATTATGTCCATCAGGTATTGTATTTCTCTGTCCATAAATCTGACTTTTAAGTAACATCTTCAACAGCAAACCTCCCTGTCCTAAATCCTAAGAAAATAGCACCAGCATCTTTACTCCTCTCTTAGGGCATCTAGTATTTTTAACCTAGGCCAATAGCTACTGTAGTAAGATCCATTCTAGAAGAAAGGGCCAACCTCTTTTTTCATTTGCTGTGTTACGTCCATTATTTTTTCAGTATCTGTTACACAGCAGGGGCGAAACAGCCATGGTCCCTGTTTTATGTAACTTATAGTCTGGAAGAGGGAACAATGAAATCATGAACAACTGAACAATGAACAATTAACAATAAATTTAAACTTAAGATTGTGATAAAGGCTCCAGAGAGTAGTGTGGGAGTTTATAACAGGGGAACTTAGCCTAGTCAGAGGTGTTGAAGAAGGCTTTTGTAGATAAAGTTTTACTGGGACACAGCCACATTTATTTCTTTATGTATTGTTCTGTTGTTTTGGGTTGTTTCTATGCTACAGTGAAGAGTTGAAGGGTTGTGACAGAAACCCCGTGGTTCACAAAGCCACAAATCATTACTGTCAGACCCTTTGGAAGACGTTTGCCAGCCCTTGAATCAGAGTACCACAGGCAGAGGAACAGCATATGCAAAGATTTTGAGGTTGAGAATCATTGAGAAGATATGATAGCATAGATAAAGTGGGAAGGTTAGAGAGTCAGAGAGGTGGAATTGGGAGTATTGTGCTCTTTATGATTTTATCCTTGATTTTAAGACCCATTGGAGAGTTTGCGGCAGGGAAAGGACTGATCACACTTGTGCCATAATTATAATAGTTAATATTTATTGAGCGCTGTTATAGAGAGGGCACTTATTCCAGTGTTTTGTATAAACCAATTTATTGACTTCCACAGCTGCCTTATGAGTGGATGCTGTTACTAGTTCCATTTTATCACTGAGGCAAATAAGACACAGGTCACACCTGATATTGCCCAAGGTCATCCAGTTAGTGAGTGGTAGAGCTGGGATTTGCAAGAGGGTCTGTATGACCCTAACCAGTGCTCTTAACCTTTTGATCACTCTGTCTCTCCTAGGATACTGGGATTATTTGAATGAAGCTCAAAAGTATCTATTAGGTAGATCTAAGGAAAAGGAATAAGAGAAGTCATTTGTTTAAGTAAATTAATTTATTGCATCCCTGTTAAGTTCCAAGAGCTATTCCAGGCACTTAAAATACATCTGTGAACAAAATTGTGGAGCTTAGCTTCTAGTGGAGACAGGTAGATAATAAACATAACTAATAAGTAAATTATGGGTGTTGTGTTTAAAGTTGATAAATACTATGGGCAAATAAAAAGTAGTTAATGGTAAGAATTGGCAGTATTGGAAAGGAGCGTCTCAGGAGATGAGAGAAGGACATAGACGAAACTCAGATAATGAGGGAAGATCATGGTCTGCCTTGTCAACCATGGAAGCGAATATGAAACTGGACGTTATTAAAGGCTTTTGAGCAGAAAAACAACTTGCTCTGACTTACTTTTAAAGGATCCCTCTGCCTGCTTTGTTGAGAATTAGACTGGAGGCAGGGGGTATGGGCACAGAAACCAGATAGAAAGCTAATGCCATAATTCAGACTAGGGACGATGGTGGCCCAGGAAGACTGTGTAATCATAATCAAAAGCTTGTTTGAGATCCTCATCAAGACACAGATCTTCAACATCCTCCCACTCATGACTGCGTCCTTGTTCTCTATAAACTAGGCTAAAAGACATTCTTTCTTTCTTTAGGATTTTGCCAGCCTTTGTGGTTAGAGAGGATGAGTGTATACTGTATCTGCAGGAATTATGATGCAGCCTCTTCATCTTCTTCCTTTGCTCCTAACTGTTTCTCAGGACTCAAATAGCAGGTCTATGATCCTCTTAGAGAAAAAGTGGGCCTGAGTTCTCTTTCCTCTTTCCTGTGTTTCTCTTCAGGGTGAAAAACAAGAATTCCAACAGCTTTTCTGTTACAGATATTTAAAGGATTAAGGATCTTAGGGGTTATTGGCCAACTTAGTCCTGCTCTGATCTTGGCAGCTTTTATTTTTTCTCATTTAACATACTTGGGCGGATCTTTAGGTATCAGGTTTCTACAGACTCTTCCTTTAGCTGAGCATGAAAGGCCAAATGACTAGAGAGCTGATTATACCTAGAGGGGAATGAGTATACAGGAGGCCAGTAGGGCCCTGACAAAATGTTTTTTTTTTTTCATGCAAGTCTGGTGGTTATCTGGCAGTGTTACCTCTAGGGTGACATCCTATTCTGCTTTCATGGATTATGAAGTGGGTAAACAGTTTCTTCAACATCACCTGACTCAGTCCTAGGTCAGACCAAGAACCAGTTCTCTGGTGAGGCTTAACTTGCTCTCTTCAGAGGCTCCTGCCATATCGGAATTATTAAACAGGGTTTATGAAAAATATACTGTGTGTTTAGAAAATGGTTGTGAGTTGCTTATGAGGTGCAGCTTCTCTCTGCCCAACATACCATAGGGCAGTGTGTTTGCCTTTCCTCAATGTCTCCCTTTCTCTATTTACTGTTGTCTGATTGTCTGGTTCTCTCTTTTCTTCTGGAGTGTTGGCACAGTTCCTACTGTGTCCTTCCTCATACACTCCCTCCCTCTACCTTGAGTTTCTATCCACCTGTCTCACCCCATCCTGAAGGCAGCCTGGGGAACCTGTGGCCTTAGACCTAGATGTGGAGCTGCAGACCTGGGCCCTGATCATGACTTCTGTGTGATACTGAGCAGGGCCCAGATTTTGGAGCTTGATCTTCTGTGTATACAGTGGGCAGAATGACTCTTTTCTTCCTCGTTTTCAGTGAAATAACAAGTGAGAAAATGTATTGAAAAGGTTGAGAGGTGTATATAAAAGTTAGAATTTATAATCCCCTGAATTGTCTTTGTAGTAATGAAGATAAACTACATCTGCAACAGAACCTCTGTGACTGTGTTGCTTTGGGGCTGTCAGACTGGCAGCCATTCCATTAGGAGATCCTACCAGCATCGAGAAGTAGCCACCCCAGGCATTTCATGACAGGAGTCTGAGCCATGGCTTTGTTATCCAGAAAACTTGGGGGAGGGGATCAAAAAGAGGCAGTGAGTTTTTAGATTTTAAAGCTGTGAGAAAGGAAGGCTCATGAGGTATTATTGTACTTACCTCAGCAAACACCCAGCTCGGAGTCTCCCTATTTGGCTGGCCTATAGTCCAGTAATAACTCTTCATAAGGACAGATTGAGATGGAAAAATCCCGGCCCTGACTTGGGGGCCCTGATAGCAGAGCAGACTCTAAAGTTCAGGACCCTGGATTGGCCATCTCTTCGGGTTTCTGGTACCAAGGACCCATCCATTTTGTTCGCACAGATACCCCAGGTTGCCTTTTTTACTCATAAGTATATTATACTAAGCATATACCTAAGTATATGCTCAGCACTGTTCTAGTCACTGGGCCTATAACAGTTGACAGGCAGAAAAAACCCCTGTTCTTGTGGAGATTATATCAGAATATATAAAAATGATCTTATAAGTGATGAAAACGGTCTAGGTCTACCCAGAAACAGGCAGAGTCAAAGTCCTTCAAACTCAATTTCTCTGTTACAGTCTTTAGTTTGGAAGGGCCCAATCAGGTAGGAAACAGAGGCATCTGGAGGAAAAGGTGGGTAGCAGTCACGGTGTTGGGCTAGCTTTCTACATTTTCCTGATGATTTGTAGAGTGGGATCAGACTGTGGGCAAGAGGCAGTCTTTGTAGCAACAGAGGTGTTTCCAAGGGAGACTGTAGTACTACATGGAGAAAATAGGATCCAGTGACCTTTCTGAACAAGTTGAGTTTTCTTGTTCCAGGATACTAACTAAGAAAGCCTGGGGAGTGAGATACCCTATAGAATAAAAGGGTAATACTTTAGACTGTCCTTGGAGCTTTGGACCTGAAAGGGTAGCCTAGACCAGTGCCATTTGATAGAATTTTATTTGATTATGGGAATGTTATGCATTCTTCAATAATAGCCACTACCCAGCAACTCGGGCCTAGAGAACCACCTTTGAGAGAGAGAATTCGTGCAAATTTTATCATGAATGTCCACAGAGTCAGTCAGCCTTAGACTGTATGAAGTGAGGAAGAGAGAGGACTTCTTTTTTTTTAAGTGTTTGCTGCTTCCATTCCCCGCACTAGGACTAGACATGAACCGGAAGCATGACACCATTTAGAAGTCCTGATGATGCCAGATCTTTGTGTTAGCAGCTTGTTAGGAGCAAGCTTTGTGATTCATGATGGTTATAGAATTTTTCCAGGACATGTTTGGCATAAGCAAAAGCTAGGTGCCATTTCGGCCATTTCCCATGCAGGTGCTCATCAATCATGTTAGGTGAATTTGGAAGTCTCAAATTTAAGAATATAATTTGTTACTACAGATCTTTTCTAGCTGGTCAGAATGGCCACCATTACTTTTTACTTGACTTTTTAGGGGTTTTTTGAATACTCACCAAAAGAAAGGCAATAAATAAGAAGGGCTTTTCTTTGCTTGATGGCTGTATATACTAAGCCGTGCTTATGTTGCAGATGGATAATGCGCAGGACCTGCTTTCCTTTGGTGGCCTTCAAGTGGTGATCAATGGGCTGAACAGCACAGAGCCCCTGGTGAAGGAGTATGCTGCATTTGTGCTAGGAGCTGCCTTTTCCAGGTGAGCAGCATGGATGGACATCCCATTGGCCAGGATTGTTAGGGCCCTTCAGGTGACGGCTAGCTTTACTTTTGGCCTGATTGGCCTGGAGAAAGGTTACACTTGAAGTCTTGCATATCCCTATCCACATTTCATTGTAATCCTAATGAAACTAGGGTAAGAATTTGATTCTGTCCTTACTCCAGGTAGATAAGCATTTTCACCATGTTGTTACCGTGTGTGACTCTCTGTTCCCTCTCATCTTTTGGACATACAATAATGAATTTTAGGTCATATTCTCTGTTGCATTCAGAGCTAAAAAAAGTTAGACTAGGGGCGCCTGGGTGGCTCAGTGGGTTAAAGCCTCTGCCTTCGGCTCAGGTCGTGATCCCAGGGTCCTGGGATCGAGCCCCACATCGGGCTCTCTGCTCTGCAGGGAGCCTGCTTCCTCCTCTCTCTCTGCCTACCTCTCTGCCTACCTGTGATCTCTGTCTGTCAAATAAATAAATAAAATCTTTAAAAAAAAAAAAAAAAAGTTAGACTACCCATAGCTGGTTGAGTGGAAGGGAATGAACTCTAAGAGTTGATCCTTTTGCAATCTACATCTAGTAGATGTATCTAGAAGCTACATCTAGTGATGAATAAATGTTGAACCCGACCCAGAAGAGCTTTGTGGGGGGGAATATATGCCTTCTCCTTATCATGTTGTACCAATCAACATGCAGTCAGGTATTTGTACTCTTTGGGTTGGGATTTGTTTAAATTTTAGTTAGTTTGGTTTATGTTAGAAGAGTGATAAGGCAAGAGAAATGGGGATACGGCATCACTTAAGACTGGATACAGAAAGATGTTTGGGCACCACATCATAATACTAAAAAAGTCAAGATGTCTTCAAGCTGTAGTTGGTCCATGGAGCCGTAGTTCCTTTAATTTTTGAAAATCTGCTCTTAGGACTATTTGTGCTTCTAAAATAGGAACCAGTCAGTATTCAGATTCTTGGTGTAAGGGCATGGGTAGTAGCTATGAGGGATGCTCTGCTAGGGTGCAGGGATTACGATGTTGCAGGAGAAAGGCTATTGTAAACAGTTTTGCCGTTATAGGCTTTGTTTTTGTTTTTTTTGTTTTTTAATTTTTAAAGATTTTATTTATTTATTTGACAGAGATCACAAGTAGGCAGAAAGCCCAGCAGAGAGGGAGGGGGAGGCAGGCTCTCTGCTGAGCAGAGAGCCCTATGTGGGGCTCGATCCCAGGACCTTGAGATCATGACCTGAGCCAGAGGCAGTGGCTTAACCCACTGAGCCACCTAGGCGCCCCTGTAGGCTTTGTTTTGAAAAGATTTTCTTTGTCTTTCATCCATGCTTATTGTTACTTAATCAGAATCTCAGACTGGTGCCTCCTCACCGTGAAAGGCTGCTGGGTTTTTTCTCAGTAAATTGAGGGGCAGAGCTGGTAAGGCTGGAAGAATCTTTCCATGGGGAGGCTGAGGACTCTGCAGGCCTTCGTGCCCCTTATCACTAATCTGCTTGGATCTTCAGGCCCTGGTTATCCTGTGGTTATGTTCTTGACAGTGTAGGCTGTGGCTTCCAGGGCACTCTGCCTCCCTTGGTCTCACCTACCACACCCAGGCAGTCTCTCAGGAAGCCCAAGGAGATGTTTGCCTGTACATCTACTGGAAGGGTGGAGAATCTGTAAGTTTATCATAGGTCTCTGTGATTTCAGCCCTAGACTGAAGTCCAGGATCTTATCCTTATGGCTTCAGAGGCTTGAGAACTTATGGAAGCTCACTTTTTATTTCTCAAGTCGTGAAATAACTAAATCAAACATTATTAACCTCTCTCCCCAGACTCTTTTCGAAATTCTTTCCTCTAATCCCAAGTACCTTCTTTCCATTTTCAAGATGAGCAAATTATCCTACATGTCCCTTGCCATTGCTTCTGGAAACACATTTCTTGGGGGAAACAGTAACATTTTGATGTTACATCTTATTTAAAGGAGACTAACCAAGTGACTTGAGAAGCATGCATTAGGCCTGCTTAGCAGGCCATAACTCACCCAGGGGTGTGCCAGTATGCAGTGTTATTAAGACTTATCCATGATTGTATTAGCATAAGACCATGTTAACATTTATGTGGCATCACTAAAATTTAAATAGAGATAAATATAAAATACCGCAACTTAGTGTTTTGGTGACAAGCGAGCTGCTGTACTCAAAACATTCTAGCTGGGCTTTTGATGGCCCACTGGAGGGCAGTTACAGTGACAGCATGGTATGGCGCCAGAGCTTTTGGAAGCCAAAAGCAGGCTCCCTAAACATGAAAATGTCAGTGTTTTATGCACAGAGGAAGTTGGTACAAGGTAACTCTTTCCATGCAGAGAAGCAAGCTTCCGTGCTCTAGTCTCATATTCATTATTGACTCCTAATGTCCTAAGGGTTGGTTTTATAGCTCCCTACCTGTCCCGAGCATACAGTGTGTGTGTGTGCACATGCATGCATGTCTGATTGGATGAAGTTGCTCGTTGTCAAGAAGGCATTCAAGGGATAGTGAGCATGGAACCATGGAGTTCCAGGGTTTGGGGGTGTTATTTAGATAGCATTCCTTCTAGTTTTCTGCTAATGGGTAGGAATACTGCTCATTCAGTCCAGATGTTTGAGTATATGGGAGAATGAGGCAGACCACTGCAACAAGAGTCAGAAAATCCAGGTTCAAGTCTAGTGTCTGTTATTTACTGACCGTTTATGCATGGACAAGTGATTTCACTGAGCCTTACCTTTTCATCTCTTAACTAAAGGCAGTGATAGCCATTCTCTGTATTTGGTAAGGTTGAGTGAACATGAAGTAACATACAGGTCCCATGAAAAAGCTTATAGAGCTCCTGTCAGTGATGAGTGGTATTACATCATTGTATTCACCATGTGTTCTTTTTACTATGAGTTTTCATTATAAGGCAATTTTTACTGCTTATGTTTTCACAGTACGAACCTTTATCTTCCTGATTTTCTTTTCGGCTTATGTTCTACCGCATATATTTCTCGGAGCTAATTTTGATGCATCATGAGGGTGTTTACTTGCTTACTTGGGTTAATTGCTTAATAAAGCCTCCACACACAATTCTGTGGATAAAGAGATATCTTGCCTCGTGTTAACCATGAAGCAATTATTCCAAGATCAAGAAGAAAGAGTTGACATAAATGTAATTGGCATGGCCACTGAATGTTACATGGCTCCTGAAATAGTCTGTTCCCTTATTTAAATATTATTCACACTAATTTAGGGGTCACAGACACTCATTTTCTGCTGTTTGTTGCCTTTGTGTAAGGCAGGTCATGCTCTTGCATAAGAAGATATGCAGAGATAAGGAGAATGGGGTCTGATGCCTTTGACAGCTTCATCTTTTCATGGTTCTTTCCTTTCTTACATGCTTCCCCATCTCACTGCCCCTCTCTCACTCCCCACTCTCCATGTCCCTCCTCTTGCCTTCTCTCTCTCCATTCCCTCTCCTTTCTTCTTTAAGTCACTTATTTTCATTGGCCTTTCCCTGACCTGATAACATCTCATGAGGGCACCTGTGTGTACTATCTACAGTCTGACATACCAGGAATCTTGGAGTCCCAGACAAGTCATTGTGCTTCTATGTGTGAGAAGTCTCACAAAGGTCTTGTGAATTTCAGAGGGCCTGCAGCCTTCTGTAATCTGGTTTTGGTTTTATTTCTCAAAGTAAGAGTACTTTGGCTTCTCAGCCAAACTACCAGCTGCCTATTTTTATCTCTTATCTCCCTCTATGTAGCCTTTACCATTTAACTGTCAGGAGTTAAATTATCAAGAAACTGGTGTGCTTGCCCCAGGGAGCCCTGGCTTTTGCTCTCATGCCCCTGTCTCCATCATTTCTCATGTTCTATATCCATCTTTAGTAACTCACATTCTCATCTGCATATGTATGCATTATTATGCAATTAAATGGGATTGTAGGTTCTCACTGAATGCAGTACTTTTGTTTGAACTGTCCACAGTTTGCAGGGGTCATGGACCTGTGCCTGGTGCGAAAAAGGATGTACATGTGCCATCAGTCACACTGCAGTTATGTTCTGTTATGATGGATCTCCAGAATAGGATTCTGTTCTAGCCTCTCTTCTTGGCATCTGCCTTGGAACCTCCTTAGCAGATTCTGTGTTAGTTACATGTCTTTATAAAATGAATGTCTCCCCGACTCCCGACCCTGCACCCCCTTTTCCCATGCTTTGTTGGCTCTCTGGTTTCCTGTTATACTCTTCCCACTAAAGTTTTACCAATTCATTTTTTAACAAAGATTTTATTTATTTATTTGACAGACAGCACAAGTAGAGGGAATGACAGGCAGAGGGAGAGGAACTGAGCAGGGAGCCCGATGTGGGTCTTGATCTGTGGACCCCAGGATCATGACCTGAGCTGAAATCAGGCACTTAACTGACTGAGCCCCCCATGTGCCCCTTACCGATTCATTTTTAACCATTGGGCCAGTGTCCTTTCACCAATTCCCATTTCCATCTATTGACCTTCAACTTCGAGATTTCGTGGTGTCCTTAGTGAATTTTAGTGCTCTCCTTCTTGATGGCTTTTGTGAGTTTGCTGGGCATTAACGCTCTCACCTGTATTGACCTTTATTTTTACTTCTCTTATCTGCTAGATATCTTGAAATTCATTACCCATTTATGTCAACATCTCATGTTCACTGACCACCTCCATATTCATATTTTCATCTCTCCTGTCGAATCTAGTTTTTAGCCTTATCATGACCTTTAGCCTCTGCACATTTTCCTGTTTTCCCATTCCATTAGTGCTCCTCACCCTTTTCCCTCTTTCTAGGCTCCTTTCTCTTTGTCCACAATGTTCCCAGTTACCCACTGACCCCTTCCCACCACTACCTTAACATTGCCTCCAACATGACAACCTATATTTTCCTTCCCTTCCAATGTCCTCGAAAGAATAGGCAAAAAGGAATTCAAGTAAGTGCACATGACCGTTATGTTCCTACTGTTCCTTGAATTTTTCAGGAGTATTTTGGAATCATTAACATCTATGTAGCAGTCGGCAATGTCAACCAGTATATTCCTTTGAAAAATTTACTTCTTGGGCGCCTGGGTGGCTCAGTGGGTTAAGCCGCTGCCTTCGGCTCAGGTCATGATCCCAGGGTCCTGGGATCGAGTCCCGCATCGGGCTCTCTGCTCAGCGGGGAGCCTGCTTCCTCCTCTCTCTCTTTGCCTGCCTCTCTACCTACTTGTGATCTCTCTCTGTCAAATAAATAAATAAATTCTTTAAAAAAAAAAAAAAATTTACTTCTTGAGGTACCTGACTGGCTCAGTCAGTGCAGTATGAAACTCTTGATCTTACGGTTATGGGTTTGAGGGCCACTTCTAGAGATTACTTATAAGCTTTTAAAAAAGAAGAAGAGGGGGGCGCCTGGGTGGCTCAGTGGGTTAAGCCGCTGCCTTCGGCTCAGGTCATGATCTCAGGGTCTTGGGATCGAGTCCCGCATCGGGCTCTTTGCACAGCGGGGAGCCTGCTTCCCTCTCTCTCTCTCTGCCTGCCTCTCCATCTACTTGTGATTTCTCCCTGTCAAATAAATAAATAAAATCTTTAAAAAAAAATAAAAAGAAGAAGAGGGACGCCTGGGTGGCTCAGTTGGTTGACAACTGCCTTCGGCTCAGGTCATGATCCTGGAGTCCCAGAATCGAGTCCCGCATCAGGCTCCTAGCTCCATGGGGAGTCTGCTTCTCCCTCTGACCTTCTCCTCATTCATGCTCTCTCTCACTGTCTCTCTCTCAAGTAAATAAATAAAATCTTTAAAAAAAAAAAAAAAGAAGAAGAAGAAGAAACTTTACTCCTTGACTGCCATGTGATTATGGTCCCTTGGTTCTTGTATCTCTGGAATTAATTAATTAATTATTCCCTCTTCCTTACCTTTTATGGCAACTTCATCATCTTACTGTCTCCTAATTATAGCTGTTCACAAAGATTTTTTTTCTGGCATTTTCCCTTTTCTCTCCCAGTGGTTCTGTCTATTCCTGTGTTTCAAATCCTGCCTCATTGTGGATGATTCCAATATCTATGTTGAAGTCCAGCTTTTCCTCTCAAGTTGTATTCTCCATTTCTACCAGACTGTCTGACTGTACCTCAAACCCAAGGAGAAGAAAGTGGAATTAATTTTTGTCTCTCTAACAAACTAGGTTCTCCCTCCCACGATCTCTTATCTATTTTTGGCAGTATGATTGTCGTAGTTACCCAGGCTGAAAACTTTTGAGGGATATTTGAGTCGTCTTTGTCCCATTTTAGTTGTTTAGTTGGTGAATGAATCTTTGGATTTTTATTTTCACTATTGTGTCTACTAAAAACTATTTGCCTTTTTAAAAATCTGTTTTAAGGAACCTTGATATTGTAAGGATAGCAACATGTTCAGGGAGGGGGTTCCTTCTCCCAGTGCTAGGAAATGAATAATCTGAACCAAAAACAGTAATCTCATTCTTTGTGCATGTAGATTGATTTAGCGATGGGCATGTGACCTGGTTCTGACCAAAGAGATGTAAAGAGATGTTTCTTGAGAAGGTTTCTGGAAAGCTTTTTTTGCTTTCTTATAAAAAGAGAGATAGTAAAGAGACCCTGCCTACTCCTTCATGCCTTGACTGCATTTGTCTTAGAGCCTCAGCAGCTGGCTTAGACCCCTGAGGTGAGAAGCACAAGGACAAAAAGCCAACATGCTGAGGAATATAAACAATAGAGGGGAGAAGACAAGGGAGACTAGGTCCATTATGATATAGTTTAGCCACTACACTGATTTAGGAGCCAGCTATTTCCAGACTTCTGTTGTGAGAGATAAACATCTTTGTTTTTTAGAAATCACTGGTAGTTTTTGTTTTGTTACTTGTAATTAAACATATTCATATTAATAAAATTTCTGAACTGTGGCATAAATTCTTCACAGCATTCATCTCAATTTCCAGTTATATCTTTGTTTGATTACCTGTTTATTTTTATTTATTTATTTAATTTTCTGGGAGGTTGGGGAGAGGCAGAGGGAGAGAGAGAATCTCAAGCAAGCTCCAAGTCCAGCATGAGCCTCATGCAGGGCTTGATCTCAAAACCTCAAGATCGTGACTTGAGCTGAAATCAGGGATCAGATGCTTAACCGACTGAGCCACCCAGGCACCCCTACCAGTTTATTGTTGATGACCTTAGACTGTATGAGAAGAATAGGATTTGTTCTCTATCTTCATCTTCTTGTCTCCCTAGTATATAGTACAGAACCTTGAACTGAAAGCTAGGAAATAATGAATGATGAAATTAAAGGGTAAACTCGTACCTAGGAAATGAAGTGTTTCTCCAGATAGCATATGAGGGCTGAGTGGTAGTGCCGTTATGATTAATGATGCAATAGTGGATGATTCAGATAGCATTGCTTGACCCTTTAAGATCTGAAGTTGTGGAAATAAGTATGTGCACCCCACCCGTCGCTGAAGGTCCAGAAAATTGAAGGTTAGAGATTGGGATGAGGTCAGGCACTGGAGATGCCAACATTTGATAGAAATCCAGGTCTGACCCCCTAGGACTAGTTCTGACCTCTTGACTCCAGGAGCTAACTGTTCACACTCCTCCTGTGACAGGGAGGTGTTCAAACCATTTTATATCTGATAAATTGACCCAGGGAGGTTGGATAGCCATCGCTCTTAAAGCTGCATTCAAAGTCTCATATCTTTTCTCAAATGGCAATTAATGACAAATAGAAAGTGAGCTCTAAGCCTGACCAGCCACCCGGACAACTGCAGAAACCAAGACTTCATTCTGGTGAGGGAGGCACCACTTTGCTTTATGAACTTGTCCTTTCAGTGTTTCTTTTGAATCTATCTCCGTATGTGCCCCTGACTCCTCCATATCCTCTGTGTGGCTGCCTTCAAATATTTTCATTTATTAACTACCTCCTTCTTAATTTGTTCCTTGTGTAACTCCAGCCCACAAAGTTCTAACTTTTCACTTTATTATTGTTTGTTGTCTGGACTTCTTTTTTTTTTTGAATTTTTAATTAATTATTTATTTAATTGACAGAGATCACAAGTAGGCAGTGAGGCAGGCAGAGAGAGAGAGAGAGGAGGAAGCAGGCTCCCCGCTGTGCAGAGAGCCCGATGCGGGGCTCCATCCCAGGACCCTGGGATCATGACCTGAGCCAAAGGCAGAGGCTCTAACCCACTGAGCCACCCAGGCGCCCCTGTTGTCTGGACTTCTAAACTGATTCTTAAATACCTCTAATTCTCTGTGTATGCCAGTTCTTTCCTTTTCCCTAATAGAACTGAAAGCTTCTTGAGATTGGAAACTGGTTCCCAATTCTATGGGACCCACAGAACTTTATAGAGGGTATGTTTTAGAACATTTCGTGGTACAAACTAAATGGTCAACATGAAAGCTGAAACCATCAAAAGTCGGTGGGAGGAATCAAGCTCCTAACAGCAGGGAAGCTTTTTCTTTTCTTTTCTTTTCTTTTCTGTTTTGTTACATTTTTGTTCCAATGAATCTATATTATATTTATAATTAAAATTTAAGTGATAAGTAACAAAACAGAACTGGAGAACTTCTGTATCTAAAGAGTGGTGGTTTATATTTTCGAAGGAGCATTCTTGGTTCAGAATACTGGAAGATGGGGTGCCTGGGTGGCTCAGTGGGTTAAGCCTCAGTCTTTGGCTCAGGTCATGATCTCAGGGTTCTGGGGTGGAGCCCCACATCAGGTTCTCTGCTCAGCAGGGAGCCTGTTTCCACCTCTCTCTGTCTCTGCCTACTTGTGATCTCTCTCTCTCTCTGTCAAGTAAGTAAATAAAATCTTAAAAAAAAAAAAGAAGAAGAAGATTGGAAGATGCTGGATTGAATATTTAAACCTTTCAGGGTGCCTGGGTGGCGCACCTGTTAAGCATCGGCCTTCAGCTCAGGTCATGATCCCAGGGTCCTGGGATAGGCTCCTGCATCAGGTTCCCTGCTTGGCGGGAAGCCTGCTTCTCCCTCTTCCACTCCTCCTGCTTGTGTTCCCTCTCTCGCTGTGCCTCTCTCTGTCAAATAAATAAAATCTTAAAAAAAATTTTTTTTCAATCTTTCCTTAAATACTCAGTTGATCTAACAAACTATAGGGCCACTGTTTTGTATAACTAAAGGGGGAAATTAATAGCATCATAGTATATGTGGTGTGGTGGCCCTGCAAGAAAATGAGAGAAGTCCTGAAGACAAATAAAATGGAAAACAAATCCCAAAAGATACAGAACTTAGAACTCTCCTGGGGATGCTGCCATTCCCTAGTGGCCAAGAGTTTTGATTTCATGGCTCACTAAGCTGGGGGACAGGAGACAAAGGCTACAGTCCATGAAAAGAAGAATTAGAAAAATGAGAATTTCTTTTTTTTTTTTTAAAGATTTTATTTATTTATTTGCCAGAGAGAGAGAGGTGAGCACAGGCAGGGAGAGTGGCAGCAGAGGCAGAGGGAGAAGCAGGCTCCCCGCCGAGCAAGGAGCCCGATGTGGGACTCGATTCCAGGTCGCTGGGATCATGACCTGAGCCGAAGGCAGCCGCTTAACCAACTGAGCCACCCAGGCGTTCCAGAAAAATGAAAATTTCTACCCAAAAGGAGATACTAAGACAATTTGGCTTTGAAGAGAAGGGAGAAAAATTCCCCAGAAAATTCTTCACTCAAGTCAGCCCTACAGTGCCTTTAGGCTGGAACTCCTATTCCTTGTATGGCCTGAAAATAGTCAAGCTATGAATTTAGTCTAAAATGGTTTCAATATGGGGCGCCTGGGTGGCTCAGTGGTTTAAGCCTCTGCCTTCGGCTCAGGTCATGATCTCAGGGTCCTGGCATCGGGCTCTCTGCTCAGCAGGGAGCCTGCTTCTCCCTCTCTCTCTGCCTGCCTCTGTGCCTACTTGTGATCTCTATAAAAAAATAATAATAATAAAATCTTAAAAAAAATTTTACTAAAATGGTCTCAATAAATAATGAACTATAAAAAATGTTTGCAACTTATAAAGCATTAATACTCGTAATATTTATAAAGAGCACCTAAAAATAGAGAATAAACACAATTAATAACCCTATAGAAAATGAGCTAGACACACACAGTTCACAGAATTTAAAAAATGTAAATGGCTTAGCCACGTGGAAAAAATACTCATAAGCAGAAAAAAACAACCAATAAAAACTACACCAAGATACTGTTTGTCACCTATCAGATTGACAGAAATCCAAAAATTGATAGCATACGTTTTTTTGTGAAGTTGTCAGGAAATATGCTCTCTTAAGCATTGCTGGTGGAATTCCACCAAAATGGTACAGTCCTTATCGAAGGAAACTGGACAGTACTTAGCAAAATTGTATATATTTTCTTCGCCTGAAATGATACTTCTATTTCCAGAATTCTGCCTTGAGAATACATTGGTTAAAATATAAAAAGATAAGTGTTTTGAAGGTTAGTCATCATAGTACTGTTTGTAAAAGCAAAAGGTGGCAATGTCCATCAGTAGGAAACTGACGAATGAACTGTATAACTTATTTCATGGAGTACTACATGGTCGTAGAAAAGATCGAAGAATATTTCTATATAATACATACTATTTCTACTGTTACATGTTCTAGGATATATTAAATGACAAAAAGCAGGTCAAGTATGAATAACTGCAATTAATTGTGATATGCTTATATTTTAAAAAATGAAGAATAGAAGGTTTATAGGGAGAGGGACTTTCTAATTATGCTCTATTTTATATAGTCTTAAACGCAGAATGTAAAAATCAAGAGCTAAATGAAATGTTTGGATCTATTTATAGAATTGGTGGCATAAGCCCACAGGGAGAACTATTTTGTATGATTTTACAACCTAATAATTTGTATGTCTCTGTTCGGATATATCCTAAAGACCAAAAAAGCCTGCAAAACTTCAGACATCTTACTGTTGATGGAAGTGTTGGTGTTGTTATTCTGAGACTGAGTTGTGGGATAAAGCAGATGAATAATTATGCTGGTTTCTCTGAGAAGCAGGATTTTCAACACAACAGAAGGGAAATACTAATGTAAAATTGGAGATTGTATAAAATCCCCCTTACTCCTGACTTTGAAATGGAAGTACTAGTAAGAACTCACGATGAATTTTTTCCTTAAAAGTGTATTTGTGGGGATGGGGAGCTCTGTCCTCTGAAAGGATCTAGGTAAAAAAATAAACCCAATACCAATGAGCAACTCTTACTCTACATTGTATTTTCTAAATACCATTTCTGTCTAAAATTGCATTTGCCACTAAAAGGAACCATGATTTTTTGGAGAAATTACTGATGTCAAGTCTGTAGTAAGATGTGTACAGAATGATAGTGAATATCTTATCATGACAGAAAGTAAGGAAGCTCTCAAAGGCTGGTAGGATCTTGTGTGAAGGACTCAGGAGTCATTGTGAAATAGTTTCCATTGACTATAGATGGGATATTTTGAGTTTTAAGAAATGTAACAACTGCAATAAATTGCAGCAAATCAAATATATTTAAATCCCCAAGTTCATCATGATTCTTAAAAAAAAGTTAGGGCACCTGGGTGGCTCAGTGGGTTAAGCCTCTGCCTTTGGCTCTTGTCATAATCTCAGGGTTCTGAGATTGAGTCCCCCGTCGGGTTCTCTTCTTAGCGGGGAGCCTGCTTCCCCTCTCTCTCTGCCTGTCTCTTGGCCTAGTTGTGATCTCTTTCTCTCTCTATCAAATAAATAAATACTTTTCTTTAAAAATTTTCTTAAAAAAAAAAAAGTTAAACCCATCTCATTAGTCTTTAGAGAGTACCGTAGGAAACCAATAATGAAGAGTACCAAATAAATAGAAACAGTGAAGCATTTATCCTACCCTTCCATATGTACTAAACCTCAGTGTACTCAAATAGTTGATGAGGGGAAGTTTATAGAGAAATTCTAGCTAAAAAAGGAAGAATGATGCAATTAGAATATCATCATTTAGAACCTTTTTAAAAATATATTTTATTTATTTATTTGACAGAGAGAGAGAGCAGAAGCAGGGGGAGCAGCAGGCAGAGGGAGAAGAAGAAACAGGCTTGCCATGAGCAGAGAGCCCAATGTGGAGCTTGATCCCAGGACCCTGGGATTATGACCTGAGCCTAAGTCAGACATCTAACCAACTGAGCCACCCAGGCGCCCCGCTGACTTCATAATTTTAAAAGCTGATTTATGGGTCTAGGGAAGATTATTATACTGTTCATTCTCTATTTGAGTCTATATGAAAGTTTATATAAGAAAAAGTTTCTTTCTTTCTTTTTTTTTTTTTTAAGAATAGAGATAGAGAGATAGATAGCAGATAGCACAAGCAGGCAGAGGGAGAGGGAGAAGTAGGCTCTCCGCTAAGCAGGGAGCCCGATGCAGGACTGGATCCCAAGACTCTGGATCATGACCTGAGCCAAAGGCAGCCACTCAACCAACTGAGCCACCCAGGTACCCCATAAAAAAAAGTTTCTAAAGAATGTTCCAAGTTGGCAGAATTTATAGGTTACTAGTAGAACCATATATAAATCCTCTTTTGAGGAACAAATCTTAAATCCAAGCCTGAAAGCATCTCCACAAAGAAAAGAACTCCCAACGATGATGAGCTCATAATCAAAATATCACAGAACAGTCCAAAAAATAAGACATCATCTGTGAAAGACAACAAAAGTAATGTAATCAGAATGGAGAAACTATAGATAGTAAAATTCTGAAAGTACAGAATATAAAATAGTTCTTTTAATATGTTCAGAGAGATAAAAGATTTTATCAGAAGTATGAGTAAAGACGAACACCTGGGTGACTCAGTCAGTCAAGTGTCTGCCTTCAGCTCAGGTCATGATCCCAGAGTCCTGTGACTCCCTCACCCTCTTCTGCTCCCCCTGCGTGTGGTCTCTCTTTCTGTCAAATAAAATCTTTAAAAAAAAAAAAAAAGTATAAGTAAATAATAGTATACCATCAAAAATGGCAACGTCCAAGAAGATTTGGAAAAGAAGTAGAAGATAAAATAATTGCAGTTAAAAATTCAGTATTGCTAATGCAAACAACTGGTCGGACACAGCTGAGGAGTGGTTAAGCAAACTGGAATAAAGAATTGAAGAAATCGGGTGCCTGGGTGGCTCAGTGGGTTAAACCTCTGCCTTTGGCTCAGGTCATGATCTTAGGGTCCTGGGATCGAGACACACATTGGGCTCTCTGCTCAGCAGAGGGGCCTGCTTCCCCCTCTCTCTCTGCCTGCCTCTCTGCCTACTTGTGACCTCTCTTTCTCTCTGTCAAATAAATAAATAAAATCTTAAAAAAAAAAAAAGAATTGATGAAATCACCCAAGGTGCAGGATGGAGAGACAGAAATGGAAAAAGGAAAAAGAGGTTAAGAGATAGAAGAGTATGACTAAAAGTTTAATGTGAGTTCCAGAAGGATAAAGAGAATGGGGGAGAGGCTATATTAAAAGAGGTTTGGTTGATACTTCTCCAAAATTGCCAAAAGACATGAATTCTAATTCAAGAAGCCTACTGAATCTCAAGCAGGATGATTAAGAAAACAATGTTTTCTGGCAACATAGTGAAACTATGGAAATGTGGGGTTATGAAAGCAGCTGGAAAAAAGACAGATTTGCTGAAAAGTACTAGGAGTGGCTCTTGGCAAAAAGGAATATTCTTAGCCTAGTTGCCTGGACTGAAACTTAGGCTCTAATGTTCTTTTCATCAGCTGTATGCAGTAGTTGCCACCATGATTCCATTGCCTTTGACATTCCTTTCTTGGTTCTATATGCATTCCATTAGCATCTGGATTTAAGGAAGATTCTACCAGGCTCCCAAAAATTAGGGGTACTTAAGGTCTGCCACATTTCTTATTAAGTGTTTGTTGATAGGCTGAGATTATTGAAAAGAGGATAATTCAGCTTTTTGAGGAGAGAAGAGTGGAGCTACAGTCTGGTAGAGAGGCAGCCAGCATGGGATTTAAAAAATTATTTCATCCCGAGGTGCCTGGGTGGCTCAGTCAGTTAAGTGTCTTCCTTCAGCCCAGTTCATGATCCCAGGGTCCAGGGATAGAGCCCCATGTTGGGCTCCTGGCTCAGCGGGGCGTCTGCTTCTTCCTCTCCCCCTGCCTGCTGCTTCCCCCTGCTTATGTTCTCTCTCTGTGTCAAATAAATAAATAAAATCCTTTAAAAAATCTATTTCATTCCTACTTATTTATCAGACCTCAGTTTCTCTTTCTCTTTTTTCATTTTTTCTGTTTTTATTTTTTTTTTAGGATTTTATTTATTTATTTGATAGAGAGGTCACAAGTAGGCAGAGAGGCAGAAGGAGAGAGAGGGGGAAGCAGACTCCCTGCCAAGCAGATAGCCCAATGTGGGGCTCGATCCCAGGACCCCGAGATCATGACCTGAGCCAAAGGCAGAGGCTTAACCCACTGAGCCACCCAGGCGCCCCTGTTTTTATTTTTTTTAAGAGTTGCTGGTTTCGTAGAAAATTGTTGAAAATATATAAATTGGGGCATCTGGGTGGCTCAGTGGGTTAAGCCTCTGCCTTCAGCTCAGGTCATGATCCCAGGGTCCTGAGATCGAGCCCCACATCGGGCTCTCTGCTCAGTGGGGAACCTGCTTCTCTCTTTCTGCCAGCCTCTCTGCCTACTTGTGATCTCTCTCTGTCAAATAAATAAAAATCTTAACTTATACATTTTTTTTTTTATGTGGGAGAGATTGATTTCTACCATTATAGTAGTAGGTTTGCTGACCCACTCCCCAGTGAAACTGGTGAAAATCCCTTAAAAAAATTTTTAAATCTTTGGAAATGGTCCTAAGGGCAAACAGGGGAAAAAAAAAAGAAAGAAAGAAACTTTTACTCAAGTAAATCTATGTAAATTCACCAAGAAAGTAGAGAATTTGTATTGTTTGAAACAGGGCATCTCTATTCGTCCCCACTTGGCTACTCTAAACCACTGTGGTTTAGAACCCAGGACTTGCTCTACCCTCAGATCCCAGTTGGCCTTTCTTCTTGGAAGGAGCAGAACTTGATCCTGTCCTGAGCTTTCTGTTGCTGAAGCTAAGCTGTGGAAGAGTACATTTTCCCCTCCCATCCCCAGTTATCTAATTGAAGCGCTAACATGGTTATGAAGCACAGAGGAGCACTAGGACTGCCATTCCCCTCACCCTGGCTCATGAGGTGGTGGTACCCTGCTTGGAGGAGCAAGCCAGGGAGACCTCAGGCTGTTGTCCCCTCAACTCACTAAGCACTCAACTTCTAGGGAGGGGGTGTCACTTGAAGCTTGTCATTGTCACCACTTGAAGTTCCAGAGCCCTGGTTCAGTGATTTTGCCTGGGAAGAAGCTAGGCCTTAAAAGAGATAGTAGCCATCAAAAGAAATGAAATCTTGCCATTTGCAACAACGTGGATGGAACTAGATGGTATTATGAGTGAAATAAGTCAATCAGAGAAAGACAATTATCATATGATCTCTCTGATACGAGGAATTTGAGAGGCAGGGCAGCAGGTTTTGGAGGTAGGGAAGGAAAAAATGAAACAAGGTGGGATTAGGAGGGAGACAAACCATAAGAGACTCTTAATCTCACAAAAACAGAGGGTTGCTGGGGGTGTGGGGGCTAGGGAAAGAGTGGTTGGGTTATGGACATTGGGGAGGGTATGTGCTATGGTGAGTGCTGTGAAATGAGTAAGCCTGATTTTTCACAGACCTGTACCCCTGGCGCAAATAATACATTGTATGTTATTAAAAATAATTTTAAAAAGCGAGAAACCCTTCCCAGTGGAACTGACTTCATTTGCAAGATTGTGCAGAAGTTCAAACAGGACAATCTCATGAACATGGAAGGTTGTAGTAGAAGGCAACTAGGAGAAGATTGATGGAATTAGCAAAGCTACAGGCTAGTTTTCAGGAGGGAGTACATTTGGGAAGTAGCCTTCCTGGGATCAGAGCTAACCTCACACAGGGACCTCAGAAACTATTCCTTCAACGGGGCTGTAAGCTGATTGGATTAGTTTGTATAACAACTCATGCAGCAGCATATGTTCAAATAATAGAGGTCTTTACATTTTAGATATTAACGTTTTTGTGTTAAAAATATTCTTTTCCAAGTTTGTCATTTTTCTTTTAGCCTTATTTATGGTACTTTTCTATATGGAAGTTAAAAATGTCTACTTAGACAAAATTGTTAACTATTTCATGGTTTCTGTTTTTAATGACACACTAAAGCCTTTACTAACCAAGAGTATATAAATTTTTTTTCTTCATATTACTTTAAAAATATGAGCTATTTCATAAAGAGGAGTTCAGAGCATCTTACACTCATTACCCAGATTTAATAAACTAAAAGTTGGTTTGTTGGGACGCCTGGGTGGCTCAGTTGGTTGGGCAGCTGCCTTCGGCTCGGGTCATGATCCCAGCCTCCTGGGATCGAGTCCCACATCGGGCTCCTTGCTCGGCAGGAAGCCTGCTTCTCCCTCTGCCTCTGCCTGCCATTCTGTCTGCCTGTGCTTGCTCTCCCCGCCCCCCGAATAAAAAAAAAAAAAAAAAAAAAAAAAAAAAAGTTGGTTTGTTATTAGCCTCAGATTTTTTAAAGAATAAAATGTTAAATACAGTAGAAAACCATTTCATAATTCTTTCTAATTATATTTCCCTTTCTTCTTCCCCAGAGGTGGCTATTGTGCTGAATTTTATATGTATCATATCCATTTGTCATGCTTTATCATATATCTGTCCTCATAGTGTGTATATATATTTATATTAGTTTTGGGCAATCTAGTGATTGTGAATTGGTATTTTGTTCTTAATTCATTCTTTCCTGACTACTGTAGAGGTTGAGTACTTTTTCCTCCCATAATTGGAATCATACTGTATACACTGCTTAGAAATGTCTTTGCTTCTTCCCTCCCTCACTTTTCTTGGTTGAGTACATTTTTTTTGTATGTTTTTGTCTTTCAGGACTGCCACATTTTTAAATTGCTTGTTCCTTTGCCCATTTTGCCATTGGGTCTTTTGTTTATTGCTTAGTATTTTAAAATATTTTCGTATACTCCAAATACAGTATACTTTGTATACTCCAGATACTTAAGTATGTGTATTTTCATTATAGGATTAGTCTGGATACAAATCTTTTGCCCACCATATGCATAACAAATATTTTCTAGTATGTGGCTGGTTGTTTAACATTGCTCTGTATTGCCTTTTGGTATGGATGTTTAAAATACTTTTGTAAAGTCAGAATTACCACTTTTTATATATAGTCGGTTCTGCTTATGTTTTAAGAAACTCTTCCTTGGTTTGAGGCAATAAAGACATTCTTTATTATATTATAATCTCAGAGTATAAAGTATTGACACTTAGTTTTTATTCTAAAATTTACTTTTTGACCCTGTGATACATAGATTTAATTTTAATTTTTACCATGTGGCCAGCTAGTTGTTATGGCACCATGTAGTGAATAGTCTGTCTTCTCCCCAGGGAATTATAAAGGGTTTTCTACCATGTATCAAGTTCCCTTATTTGTCTGAGTTTGTGTTCTGTTCCACTGGTCTCTTTTTCTGTCCTTGAGAAATTCTCCTGGTATTTCAATTATAATAGCTTTATATGCCTCTGTATCAAGTAAAACAAATCTTTTTTTTTTTAAGATTTTATTTATTTATTTGACAGACAGATCACAAGTAGGCAAAGAGGCAGTCAGAGAGAGAGGAAGGGAAGCAGGCTCCCTGCTGAGCAGAGAGCCCGATGCGGGGCTCAATGAGGGGCTCAATCCCAGGACCCTGAGATCATGACCTGAGCCGAAGGCAGAGGCTTTAACCCACTGAACCACCCAGGCACCCCAAAACAAATCTTTTTTTTTCATATTCTTTACAATTGCCTTGGATATTTTTGGCCCTTTACTCTTCCGTGTGGATTTTAGGTACATTTCGTCCAGATCAACAAAAACTATATTTCCGTCAGAGTTGTAGTACATTAATAGGTTTATTTGTGAGAATTAATATACTTTAAAAATTATCTTCCCCCAGAAAAATTGTTTTCCCATCTTTGAATATGTCATATCTTTCTACTTAGATGTTTTTAAATCTTTTAACTAAGCTTCATGACTTTTCCCTATATAGTTTTTAAATCTCTTTTGTTATTCTCAAGTACCTTACAGCATTTGTTATTGCAAATAGGGTCATTTCAAGTTTTCATCTTCTGATTTGTTGTTGCTGGTGTATGTTTTTCTATTTAACAAACTTACTGAAGTCTTATTACTTTTAATAATTGGTGTTTTTTCTTGGATGTACTTAGTAGATGATCATATTATCTAAAAATAAGAAATTTGTTTCTTTCTCTTCTTTATCCGTCATTTGTCCTTATTGTGTTGTTTAGCACCTTTAATATAACATTCATTGAAATACTAATAATAGATTTTCCTGTCCTGTTTCTGCCTTCAAAGGGAATGATTCTCATATTTTACCAATAAATATTATCATAGGTTTTTAGTAGGCTAAAAACTCTCTTCTGGAGCTTCTGGGTGGCTTAGTTGGTTAAGCATCTGACAGGGTTTTGGCTCAGGTCATGATCTCAGGGTTGTTTTATAGAGCCCCTTTACAGGCTCTGTGCCTGTACAGTACAGAGTCTGCTGATGTTTCTCTCTCCCTCTGCCCTTCCTCATCTCACTCTCTGTCTCTGTCAAATACATAAATCTTTAAAATAAAATTCTCAGTTTGCTGAGTTTTTATAAAAACCATGAATTGGTATTAGATTTTATTGATGATTTTTTGTATCTGTAGAGGAGATTATATGATTTTGCTCTTGTTAATTTGCTGATGTGATTAATTGCATTAAGAGATTTTCTAGTGTTTTACTTGGCTGTGATATTTCTTTAATATTTTGTTGGATTTAGTTAATGTTTTAGAATTTTTTAGTCTGATTATAAGTGATATTGGCCATTTGTTTTTTTTTTTTTGTTTTTGGTCATACTATTCTTGTTTGGTTTTGTATAAAGATTATAGTGGTGTCGTAAAAGAATTTGGAGTGCTTTCCTTCTCTTTATAATGTCTGGAACATTTTCTATAAAATGGGATTGTCAGTTCCATAAAGGCTAGATGAAGCTCAACTATAAAACCATCTGTACTTGGCACTTTTTTGGTGGGCAGATTTAAAATCTTTCTTTTATTCAGTTTTATTAATATTTAAGTGTCTTTAGATTTTATATCTCTACTTGAGTTAGTTTTGGTAATCTTTCATCTCTAAAGTATGTTTTTATTTAATTTTTCAAATTTATTCACATAAAGTTGCGTGAAGTATTATCTTGGATTTTTAAATTTTCTTCTGTATTGTTATGTATATTTATGTCCCCCTTTTCATTCCTAATATTATTTGTCTGTGCTTATCTCTTGTTTTAGTTGGCCAACCTAGCAAGAGGTTTATCTTCTATTAGTCTTTGGATTCAATTTATCTTTTCCACCTTTCCTTCTCAATTTAATTTATTTCTGTCAGTAACTATTATTTTTATTTGTAAGTTCTCTTTGGAGTCATTTTTTTTTTTTTAATTTTCAAGTTGTTTTTGTATTTGAAAATAAATGTAAGGACTTAGTTTCCTATGAGAACATTTTAGTTCAATTTTCCATAATTTTTATCATAATTGAGAGGTTTTCTTTTTAAATCCATGATTTATTTATTTATTTATTTATTTAAAGATTTTATTTATTTATTTGATACAGAGAGAGAGATCACAAGTAGGCAGAGAGGCAGGCAGAGAGAGAGGAAGGGAAGCAGGCTCTCTGCTGAGCAGAGAGCCCGATGCGGGGCTCGATCCCAGGACTCTGGGATCACGACCTGAGCCGAAGGCAGAGGCTTTAACCCACTGAGCCACCCAGGCGCCCCGATCCATGATTTATTTAGAAATGTATTTTCAGCTTCCCAAATACAGTGTCTCCTTTCTGTACATATGCATGTATGTATGTATCTATGCATTTTGCTTTGTAGGCAAAGAGTATGGGCCGTATGATAACAATTCTTTAGTATTTGCTTAGAATTCCTTTTTTGCTTGTCAGGTGGTTAGGTTTGGTGAATGCCCTGTAAGTGTTTCTGAAGAACAAGTGTTTTTTATTTGCTGGGTACATGGATGGATATAGATAGAGATAAAGGTACTGCTTTATATATTTGTGTATGTATGTGAATTCAGTTTTTTATAAGGTATTCATGCCTCTTATTTTCTTATTAATTTGTGGCCAGCCTTGCTTTCTTTTCCAAGATATTAGTAATAAAATCTTTCTATGATTATGTATTTCCATGTCTTCTTGTAATTGTTCAATTTTTGCTTTGAGTTATGGTTGTTAAATTTATATAGATCGAGGATTCTTATAACCTCCTGGTTAATTGTGCCTTACATCCTCTAGTTATAATCAGCTTGACCCCCAAGAAGTCTTTTTTGCCTTTAAGTTTATTTTGTCTGATATTAATAAATCTATCAGCTTTCTTTCTGTTAGCAGTTTTTTGGTATATATTTTTTTCAGTTCTTGTTTTTTTTTCTTTCTCCCATTCTATTTTGAGTATTTCTTTTCTTCTTACAACATATAGCTTGATATTGTTTTATTACTCCAATTAAATATCTTTGTTTCTTATTGGGTGAATTTAATCCAACCCCTTCTACTGTGATTTCTTAACATATTTGGATTAATTTCTGCCATCTATTTCAGTAATTACCTTGAAGTTTTTAACATGCTTGATTGGGCTGCTAAGGTGGAAAGTCTTCTACCTCCTCTCAAGTAATATGAGAGTTCTAAGAGTGCTTTAAGTCCAATTTCTCTAGTTTTCATTTTCCATGATGTTGTTGGCTAATATTTTGTTTCCAACTTGTTTTTAACTGACTTCATAAATTAGTCCTTATTATAGTAATCTTTGCTAATATTTTACAGTTCATGCTTTTTCCTTTGTACCTATATGTCTACTGATTTTTTTGCCCACATTTCCCTCCTGGAGCTCAAGTCTTTTTTTCTTTTTTTTTAAGATTTCATTTATTTAATTGACAGAGAGCACAAGCAGGTAGAGTAGCAGGCAGAAACAGGCTTCCAGCTGAGGAGAGAGCCCAAGGTGGGGCTTGATCCCAGGACCCTGGGTTCATGACCTGAACTGAAGGCAGATGCTTAACTGACTGAGCCACCCAGGTGCTCTGGGGTTCAACTCTTTAATCAGTTCTCTGGGACTGGTAAACTTTTTAATTTTCTTTCATACTATCGTCATTGTGCTTTTCTGTATCATTCCGTATCATTTTCTGTATCATTCTGTAGAATGATACTATATCTAGTTACCCTTCTGTTATCTGTTACTATTGATGAAAATATCTTTTATGAATCTAATAGTATTTTCTTCTGTAGTTTTCCCCTGATTTTTTTTTCTCTTTTCAGGAATATCATTTATTATAATTTTTTTTTAATTTTTATTTTTTATAAACATATATTTTTATCCCCAGGGGTACAGGTCTGTGAATCACCAGGTTTACACACTTCACAGCACTCACCAAAGCACATGTCCCCTGATTTTTTTAAGGTTTTTCAGTTTTATTTGATTATCAGCAAGGTTTACCATTATATATTTAAGTATGATTTATTTTCATTTATCCTGTTTGATAAATGAAAATCGATTTTGAACATTTCCTGGTTCATTACCATTATCTGGTTCATTGGCTCTCCCTCATATTCTCTCTTCTTTTCTCCCTAAACTTCTTTCAGAATTACATTGGACCATGTGTTTATAATACCTGTTAACTACTATTTCATATTTTTCATCTCTTTCTCTCTTCTGATTATTTGTGGGTGATTTCTTCCACTTTATTTTCAAATCTACTGTTTTTTTCCCTCAGTAGTGTTTAATGTGTTTATTATATCCATAAAGCTGGGATTTAAAGGGCTAAACACTTGACCCTTGAACTGCTTGATAGTAAGGGGTTTGACCCACCATGCATTTGGAAATCTACATTTAACTTTTGATTCTCCAAAAACTTAACTACCAGTACTTAACTATATAACTAATTTCATTGTTGACTGCAAGTCTTACTGTTAAATAGTTGACTAATACGGGTACCTGGGTGGCTCAGTGGGTTAAGCTGCTGTCTTCTGCTCAGGTCGTGATCCCAGGGTCCTCAGATTGAGTCCCACATCCCAGGCTCTCTGCTCAGCAGAGAGCCTGCTTCTCCCTCTCGCTCTGCCTACTTGTACTCTCTCTTTCTCTGTCAAATAAATAAATAAATTCTTTAAAAAAAAACAACAGTTGACTAATACATATTTGGTATGTTATATATGACATATGTTATATGTGTGTATATATTATATATAAAAAGTGTTATTTAGAAATTCATAAGGAAAGTACATTTCTAGAACTGTACTATAAAAAATCCGTTTATTCCACCAAAAAAACTGCTGGAGCTGATAAATTATTTCAATAGTTGCTGGAAACAAAATCAATGTATAGAAATCTTGCATTTCTATATACCAATAATGAAGCAGTGGAAAGAAAAATTAAGAAAACAATCATATTTACAATTGTACTTCCAACAGTAAGATTGCTCGGAATAAACCTAACCAAAGAGGTGAAAGACAAGTATTCTGAAAACTATAAAACACTGATGAAGGAAATTGAAGATAGAAATGGAAAAGCATTACATGCTTGTGGATTGTAAAACTAAGTGTGAAAATATCTATACTACCCGAATAAATATACACATGTAGGGCAATCTCTGTCAAAATACCAACAGCATTTTTCACAGAATTAGAGCAATCAGTCCTAGTATTTGTGTAGAACCCAAATAGCCAAAATAATCTTGAAAAAGAAACACAAAACTGGAGGCATCCAATCCCAGATTTTAACTTACACTACAAAGCTGCAGTGATCAACACAGTATTGAGCTGGCAGAAAGATAGACACATAGAGCAATGCAGTAGAACAGAAGAAACCCAGAAAGAAAAGCCACAACTATATGTTCATATAATCTTTGAGAAAGCAGGAAAGACTACCCAGTAGGAAAAAGATCGTCTTTTCAAATGATTTTGGGAAAACTGGATAGCAACATGCAAAAGAAAGAAACGGGACCATTTTATTACACCATACACAAAAATAAATTCAAAATGGATGAAAGACCTAAATGTGAGACAGGAAACCATCAAAATCCTAGAAGAGAACACAGCCGGTAATCTTTTTGACATCACCTGTGCAACTTTTTTCTAGATATGTCTCCTGGGACAAGGGAAACAAAAGGAAAACTATTGGGACTACATCAAAATAATAAACTTTTGCAAAAGCAAAGGAAATTATTAACAAAACTAAATGATATACTAGTATACAGGAGAATATACCTATAAGTGGCATATCTAATAAAAGTTAATATCTGAAGGGCGCCTGAGGTGAAGACTCTGCCTTCAGCTCAGTCATGGTCTCAGGGTCCTGGGATTGAGCCCTGCATCCGGCTCTCTGCTCAGCAGAGAGCCTGCTTCCCTTCCTCTCTCTCTCTGCCTGCCTCTCTGCCTACTTGTGATCTCTGTCTGTCAAATAAATAAAATCTTAAAAAAAAAAAAAAGTTAATATCTGAAATCTATAAAGAACTACAACACTCAAGGGGCGCCTGGGTGGCTCAGTGGGTTAAGCCCCTGCCTTCGGCTCAGGTCATGATCTCAGGGTCCTGGGATCGAGTCCCGCATCGGGCTCTCTGCTCGGCAGAGAGCCTGCTTCCCTCTCTCTCTCTCTCTGCCTGCCTCTCCATCTACTTGTGATTTCTCTCTGTCAAATAAATAAATAAATAAAATCTTTAAAAAAAAAAAAAAAAAGAACTACAACACTCAACACTCACAAAACAAATAATCCAGTTCATAAATGGGAAGAAGACATGAATAGACAATTCTTCAAAGAAGACATACAGATTGGCAGCTGACACATGTAAAGATGTTCATTATCACCATCAGATAAATGCAAATCAAAACTACAGTGAGGGGACTCCTGGATGGCTCAGTGGGTTAAAGCTTCTGCCTTCGGCTCAGGTCACAATCTCAGGGTCCTGGGATCAAGCCTCGATTCCGGCTCCCTGCCAAGCAGAGAGCCTGCTTCCCTCCCACTCTCTGCCTGCCTCTCTGCCTACTTGTGATCTGTCAGTCAAATAAATAAATAAAATATTAAAAAAAAAAAACTACAGTGAGGTATACCACACACTAGTAGTCAGGATGGCTAAAATCAACAACACAAGAAACAACAGGTGTTGGCAAGGATGTGGAGAAAAAGAAAGATTTGTGCACCATTGGTGGGAATGCAAACTGGTACAGCCACTGTGGAGAACATTATGGAGGTTCCTCAGAAAGCCTGTAGTTCAGCAACCACAAGACTGGGTATTTACCTAAAGAATACAAAAACACTGATTCAGAGGGATACATGCTCCCCTCTATTTATAGCAGCATTGTTTACAGTAGGCAAATTATGGAAGCTGCCCAAGGTCCAACTGATGAACGGATGAAGAGGGTGTGTGGCATACACACACACACACACACGTGCACGTGCATGTGCGCACTAGAATATTACTCAGATCTAAAAAAGAATGAAATCTTGCCATTTATAACAACATGGATGGAGTGAGAGTGCATTATGCTTAGTAAAATAAGTCAGAGAAGGACAAATACCATTTAATTTCATTCATATGTTCAAGAAAAAAGCAAATGAGCCAAGGGAGAAAAAAGAGACCAACCAAGAAACAGATTCTTTTTTTTTTTTTTAATATTTTATTTATTTATCAGAGAGAGGGGGGAGAGAGTGAGCACAGGCAGACAGAATGGCAGGCAGAGGGAGAAGCAGGCTCCCTGCCGAGCAAGGAGCCCGATGTGGGACTTGATCCCAGGACGCTGGGATCATGACCTGAGCCGAAGGCAGCTGCTTAACCAACTGAGCCACCCAGGCGTCCCAAGAAACAGATTCTTAAGTATAGAGAACAAGCTGATGATTGCCAGAGTGCATCCAAAAGTTTTGAAACATAGTATTTTAAGCATTATTCATTCACAGTATTTTTTAAAATTTCATTTATGACTTTTTGATTCATTATGTTTATGTTTTCTTATTTTCCAAATATAAGATGGTTCTAGTTTTATTTTTGTTACAGACCTGTAGCTTTTAGTCAGAGAAACACTTGTATTATTTCAGTCATTTGGAAATAGATGAAACTTTATCTTTGTTTAGTATATGATCAGTTTATTTTATTTATTTGGGTGGGGGAGAGGCAGAGGGAGAGAGAGAATCCCAAGCAGGCTTCATACTCAGAAAGGAGCCTGACATGGGGCTCAGTCTCACAACCCTGATATCACGACCTTAGCTGAAATCAAGAGTTGGACGCTTAACCAACTGAGCCACCCAGGCACCTCATCATATAATCAGTTTTTATAAATGTTCTACTTGTGCCTGAATAAATGTGTATTCTGTACTTTGACCATGAGGTAGCCTCCCTGCCTTTCTTTTCTCCCCCTTACCTTCCTCTGTCTACCACTCTCATCTATGATGACATTTGTTTTCTTTTAGCAACTTAAATACATCATTTCATTCCACATCCTGTTGATGTGGAGAAAAGTTAGCTATCAGTCACTTCTTGAAAAAGTCTTTTTTTAACCCCTGTCTACTTTTAAGATTTTCCCTGATTTTCTGTACTTTTTCTAGATGATGTATTTAAGGGGCATGTATGTGTTTAATTTCCTGCTTGGAGTTTGCTGGATTTATTCAATCTGGATTTTTGTCTTTCATCTGTTCTTTAATATTTTCAGCCATTATCTCTTCAGACATTCTCTGCCTCTTTTTCTTTGCTATGTTTTTGAGATTTCAATGAAATACATGTTAGACCTTCTTATTCAGGTTTTCCTGTTTCTTTACCTATTTTCCATATTTCCTGTCTACATGTTACATCTCTGCTGAAGTCTAGATCATTTTGTGTAACTTATCTTCCAGTTTACTCATTTTCCCTTGTGCTGTGTCTAATCTGCTTTGGATCTGTCTATTGAATGCTTAACTATGGATTTGCAGTTACTTGGAGAAGTTTTATTTGTATCTTTCCAAGTCTGATGTGTTCCCCCCCGCCCTTTTTTAGTTGATTTTGCACTACAGATATTATAAAGGATGTCTTTTATTTATTTAATCATTGTAAATGTAATTGTAATTCCAGGTCTGTTTCTGCCAGTTTGCATGTCCTATGCCTTGTTTCCTTATGTGCCTGTTTATTTTTTACCCTACTACTCATTGATTTTTAGTATTGGGGGCCTACAGAGAAGGTGTATTTTTCCAGAGAGGCTTTGGATTTTCTTCTGCCAGGTGCCTGGAGGTAACTAACTGTCTGGAACCATCTCAAGTCAGGTTTACAGCTTGAGGCTTTCCAGTGTGCCCTAAGGAGGTGAACCCAGATTGTAAAACCATATGTAGGCTACATTTTTGTTCTCAAAGAGTGGGTTGGTCTGAATAACCTAACTCTCCATTATTGGAAATGAGAGATGGGTATTCATTTTTTAAAAAAATACTGTGATGTGCCTTAGTTAAACCATCTTTTTGTTTTCAACAGCTTTTCATTTTATTCTGTGTCTGTTTTTGACAGTATTCTTCTTGGTATTTTATGATTTTGCATGATGTTGGCATTTGGTGTGTATGTGTTTGTGTTTTATCTATCTGTGCTTATCTGTTTGTGTATATTAGATAGGTATATGTTAAGTATATTATATTAATGTTAAGTAAATATACAGCAATTTCATTTTCACCAAGGTGAGTCTAAGAGCAATTTGTGGTGAATTGTATGCATTTTGACATCTATTAAGATGACCATGTGATAAACCTCTACTGTGGCTTCTCTTTCCGTGAATTGTATTTATATATTACTTAGTGGTGAATCATTCTTACAAATCTGTAATGAATTGTCTTGGTTGTTGTATTAATTTTTTATTGCTGCAAAACAGATTACCACAGATTCAGCTGTTCAAAGCAATGTACAATTATTATATAATTTTCTATGTATCAGAAGTCCAGCCATGACTTAGTGGGTCCTATGCATTGCTTAGTAACTGGGGTCCAGTCTGAGGGTTGACTAGGGAAACTCATGAGTAAACTTATGTGTCTGTTGACAGAATTCAATTTTGTTCAGGTTATTGTCAGATTACAGGCCTGTTTTTTGCTGGCTGGAGCTTGCCCTCAGTTCCTTGCCACATGGCCATCTCCATAAACAGCTTATGACATGGCAGCTTGCTTCTCCAAGGCCAGCAAAGGGGAGAGTTCTCAGCAAAGTAGGCATTTGAGTGTTGCATAGTTGATCACATACACATAATCACATATGTCCTGTCACCTTTGCTGTATTGTTTAGAAGGAAGTCATACACTCCCACTTAAAGTGAGGGAATTACTCAGTGTTGTGTCTGATTTTTGTCTAGACCTTATGAATTGGCTGCAAGTGATAGAAAATGGCATAGATAAGGTAGACGTTTATTTGTCTCTTGTCTAAACATCATCTTCCAGGTCAGCAGCCTATGTCTGGTGTGGTGGCCTTTTTCCAGGTACACCCAGGATTCTTGAGTTTTTTTTTCCACTCACATTAGGATGCCATCCTTCAGGTGTAACCTTTTCCTGTATAGCACTAAGATATAGCCAGGTATGCATTCCAGAGAGCAGAGTGAAAGAAGGAACCAAAAAAGGAAGCAAATGATGCTTAAAGGGTTTGTTTTTGTTTTTTTGGAGGATCCTAAAAGCTGTCAAGTAGTGCTTCTGCTTATATTCTACTGCCCAAAATGTAGTCTTTATACTTTATTTGCCTAGAAAAAAATTTTGCTGCTGTATAAGAATGGGAGAACAGATCATGAGGGACCACTACCAATTTCTGCCACAGTTAGCTTTAAGCTAAAAACAAAAACAAAAACAAAAAAACCCACAAACATCCCCCCCAAAACTAGTTTATTTGTTTTTTTTGTCCTGGAATAATTAAGCATGTAGTTTTTTTTTTTTTTTTTTTTTTTTTTTTTTTGAGATTTGTAAAGATAATCTGAGAAAATACCAATGACTTGATTTCTCTTTTGTAGAAAGGGCAGGAGTTGAAGAGTTCATTATACTAGAGGGGATTGGACTGACCAGGAGCAGCTCAAGTGTAGATATGAGAGGGGTGGTTGTGGAAAATGAGCCTTCCAGGGGCAGGGGCTTTACATACCATCTCATTTCATCCTTGTAGTAGTTCTTACTGTAATAGTATTCTGGCTTTAGAGGAAAAGGTACTTGCGCAAGGATACTTAGAAGATAATTGATGGGAAGGCTGTAAATTTTGTTGAAGCGCTAACACAAAAAACGCCATCTCTCTAAGGGTCTTAAATGGGAATCCTAGTCTTTTTATTCATCAGTCACACAAGCTTTTGACTTTAATATTTTGAGGTTGCAGGAAATGAGATAGGGAGGGAACAGATGGGATTTATGGAAAGTCCTCCATACTCAGGCTAGTTCCCATAAACAGTCTGAGTGGTGGTCAAGATGTAACTTGATAAAAGTCTCATCTGCATCCTCCTTCCCTTCCATCATCCAATTGTACATGCAGGTATCCAGTGGACATTAACTGGATTGATCCTTATTAGGGATTTCATGCCCACAGGCTCCTGCCCACTGCTAACAAACCCTGAAAACAGCTCTATCCTTTCCCGAAATAGGCCTGGTCAGACTGGACAAGCATGTTTCAATCTCTACTGCTCTAGTTCATTTTTCAGAACAGTCAGGCCCCTTCTCAGTGGTCTCTGTAGGAGATTTGAGTCACAAGGTCATCGATGGGGAGCCTTCCCCCATCATACTTCATCTCTTTTCTCCCTCCTATCAAGTACTTCTGAGTGTTTATTAAATTCTGATTAGTTAGGAGTTTCCACTCCCAGCCTTTCTTCTGCAGGAAATAGTAGTCCATTCCTGAAAGAGGAGAATTCATAAAGGGGAGGGGGAGGGCAATAACTGAAAGATGGCAGGAAACTGCAAGCCTGTCCCCCATTGATGACAGCCATGCCCTGCAACCAGTGCTATACAGGTAGAAGAATGGTGGGGGAGTCTCAGGGCCTTTTCTGGATGTTGGCTGCATCCCATTATCTCTGAATGTGTGCAAAGCGTTTAATGAACAGCACTGAGTAAGAAGCTGTCATGTGGCTGTGGAACAGAAGGATTTCTTCGTTTGGGGCAATCCATAATCCTTTTGTTTCAGGGAAATCTCTAAGATTGACTTTCCAGTCTGCCTCCCAGCCCCCACTGCATTTCATTTGTGTGCACAACCTTGAGGTTTAAAGCTAATTTATTTCTATCTCATTTTCTTTCAGCTTTTATACTGCGTTTAATCAGTTGCTTTGGTCCCACTGCCACTTCAGCCAGACTTGCCGGGAAAGGATTATATCTGGGCCCTGATGCTCTGGCCTCATCCAGAGCTTTTGGCCAATATGCCAGAACCCAGAATGTCTCCTAGGCTTCCTGCTCTCTTTGAGTGGCACATGCAGGGTAATTTAGGGAGCCTTCTTTTTGCAGAGCACCCCAAAAATGGGAAGGCTGAAAGGTGCTTAAGGGTCTTTTTAAAAGCCAGATGGAAAAATGTGTGAAACATTAAATGCAAGCCACCTCCCTCTTCCCAAGAGTTTTCCCCATTTTACTATTTGTAGTTATGTCATTTAGGTTCTCATGGCAAATAGATGAAGGGTAAAGTAGGGTTTTTGCCCCAGTAAGGTTTCTGTTTGGGATTAGACTGGGAGTTCTGGGGGCATCCTTCGGTCATAGTCACTGTGGTGGTACCTTCCCTCTGACCAAATGTCTTTTTACGATCCTCATTGTCTTGGTGAAAAACTTTCTGGGTAAGTTTATGCCCACCTTGTAGCGTATGCTAAAATTCAGAAAAGAAGCAAAGACCAAGGAGATATTGGGCCCAGAAGTAAACTTGTTGGGTAGCACTCAGCTAGGAAGAGCGGACAGGAATAGGCAAGTCCTGATGCATACCTGTGGCATTTAACATGAGAGCCCTGATGCACACATGCTCTTGCCAAGGAGCTTTGGATGGTGATCAGTGGCTGAATGCAGGAGCCTCAGAACCACCTCACTACCTCTGTTGAAGTGATTTGTGCAAGACCACGTGGCCATCTGGCAGCCAGAATGAAAAGATGAGTCAGAACCTTGGAGTTTTCAGGCTAAGATAAGACCTTCAGGTAGCCTTTCCTGCCCAGTTGGAGAATTCCTGGGATCTGGGACAATGTGTTCCTAAAAGACTCAGATAAAGGCCCCCTTTCCAGCTCTGTAACTCACAAAGAACTTGGCCTTAACAAGCTGTTTTGCAAAGGTGAGAAACAGTTGGGGGCTTCTCAAGCTAGAAGGTGCCTCATGGGGCAATGTGTGTCTCATACAAAATTGTCCAGCCTGCCCACCCGCCCGCCCACCCTCCCTCTCTTCTTCTCCTCTTCCCTCCTTTACTACTACAGCCTAGTTTCAGATATTCAATGGTAACCACTTAGGTCTCCATATCTGACTTGCTGTGGCTCAACTTGGCCATTTTCTTGAAGTCTATACCCAAAGGTTCCGTAAAACTGTTTGGCAAAGAGATGCGTAAGACTTGTTTTCTCTATGGAATGTAATTAGACATTTCTAATATTTTGGTAAAGGTTCAGGTAAGTGTCTTTGAGGTGATTCACTTAAATTTAAATTTTATATCTTCAGCTCTGATTTAGTAATATATTCACATGGTTCAGAATTCAAAGGGCACAAAGGGGCATGGTGAAAAACGCTTTGTCCAGCCCTCTCTTTCCTGTCCAGCTCCCCTTCCTTAAGGCAACCAGTGTTGCCAGTTTCTTCTAGAGATATTTATGCATATTAAAGCAAACAGACCTATACAGTGTTTTTCCCTGTTTTTACACAAACAGTATGTTACAATATAGACATCATTCTACAATTTGGTTTTTCCACTTAACAGTGTATCTTGGACATGATTCTTTATCTGTACATAAAACACATCATAGGAGGTGGATTTTGTTTTTAAATAAATGTAGAATGACTCTGGTGGAAGCTTTTGGGAAAATGTATGCATTGACCCGTGTTTAAAAATGACAGTGGTCCAATTAATTAGACTTACTACTTGGCAAAATTCACTGTTTAAACAAAGAATGTATTTGATTGTTGTGTCTAAGAAGTGATTACCGATGACTTTTTAGAGTTAGTATGACTCACCAGGCATCTTTGATGATAAGTTTGGAATGACTGTGTCATTAGTTCTGATTGGGAGTTTGTGCAATTCCGAATTTTAGTTTAAAATATGTTAAGGCAATAAAGCAGCCATGTGCTGGATCTCTTTGATTATACTCTCTCCCCTCTATTGTGTTGGGACAGCTTTCCAACAGTCAGGTGCAGGAGGCTATGGTACATACACCATGACCACTAGATACTTTGGACTCTGGTGATGCCCTGATGCTTTATCCTAGCAACTGTGAAAAGTAAAAATAAAAAGCTTAGCTATTTGCATTTTCTCTACTGAAAGCTGCTGACAAGTTGGGAATGCTTCCAGACCCATGTGGTCGTGGGAAGTGGTCCTTTCCTGATGTTCTTGTGATAAAGAGACCATCCCCACAGGGATTGGGGTTGGGGGTGGGTGGGTAGGAGGGCTCCATCCTGAGTGTTTGCGAGGAAAGCCACTTCAGTGCTGCCAGGAGAGCCAGGTTATTTACAGAAGACAAAAGCCATAGTTCTTGCCCTCTTGGGGGTTGTGAGGGCTTAGAAGTCTCAGGACCAGCTTAAGCTATCAAGAGGTCCTAAACACTGAACACCCACGGCCTCTCCTCTTCTCTCCGCAAATAAGGAACTCAACATAAAAATAATTCCAAATTTTAAATAAGGTCTACCACCCCAGGATGGATGACTAGTTACATTTTTTAAAATAATGTATTAAATACCAGTTGACTCAATTTTTGCCCTCAGGTTTTTCGGGTACCTATGCCTTGCAGATGCCCAAGAACAGATTGAGTATCAGTTTCATGATCCAATGCTGAGAGTTTCTAGTTCTCCTGAGGAGTTGCCCTTTTCTGGGATTTGGGGGGCAGGAATTATTTTACAATGTCAAGAATTTTGAAGCTTTAAAAAAATGTTCTTTTGTTTATTTAGTAATATCTTTACCCCAACTGAACACTAAAATAGCTCTGAATTTTTTCTCCCAGAAATGCATTTTCTTCTTGAGTGCTCCATGATGAAATCAGTCTTAATTTCAGTTCAACTAGTGTGTAAAAACACACAGTGAGTGATTATTAGTCCCCAAAGGAGGCAAGACAGATGGAGCCGAGAATGGAATTGGCTTTATGATTAATTGAATCCTTGAAGAGTTGAATAGAGTTAGAGCTGATTCGGCCCAATCAGCGCCTTGAGACGGCTGGTGCTGTCCCAAGCCTGAGAGAGGAAAGGGTCACAATAACCCAGACTTATCCTCTATTAAAATGGATTGGATGTATGCACCAGACGGTTCACATTTTTAAACCATTGATGCAGGATAATTGGAATGGAAACAAACAAGATTAGAACTAGATTACAGGTATTTGTGCAAGTTGCCTTCTAAATCAATCGGAGTCGATGATTTATTCTGAGGGTGCGTTATCATTAGAGTGAATCATTGAAACTCTGCAACACATCTGGAGCTGTCCAGCCAGAAGGAGAAGAGGGAGGAGGGGGCGCAGAGCACTGCTTGGGGTTGGGAACTAGGAACAACTGTACGTTGCTTTCTTTTCTGGCCCTTTGGGGCAGGCATTTTCCAGAGAGAATTTTCATTCAATTTTGCTCTTTTTCTTTCTAGCATGGTGGTGTAGTGTTTGGGTTTGAAATGACTGCCTCTACTCTACAGTGAATAGATAGATGTGCTCTTTCATAATGTTTGGATCCACTGGTCACCCAGGGCAGCTGCTGCCTGTGGGAACTCTGCAGTTCAGGGAGGTAGAAGAGAGAAGGCCTAGTGCTGTGGGGAAATGCAACCACATTAACCACCAAGTCCATTAGGATGATGGGTGGGTGCCCCCGTGCCTTGCCAGGGGGACTGCTGGTGCAGGCCATCATCTGTGGAGCTGGGAAGCTTGGGTTTGCCCTCATGGACAGGCTATTTTTCCTGGGCCAGGACCTGAGGGAAGAAGCCCAAGTCCTCTCCCAGCCCTCTTCCACCACAGAGTCTAGCCATGGCCATAGGATGGTGTATGGGGTTGAAAGACCCACGGATCCCCTTATCCAAGAAAAAAGCCAAGCGGTTACAGAAAGGCAAAAGAGCAGTTACATTGAATTCAACCCTGGGGGAAGGGTCTTTTCATTGCAAGGGGAGGAGGGGTACTCTTACACAACAAAAGAGCAGTTAATTAGTTAACAACGGTGGGGGGGGGGGGGGTGTCTTTCAGGGTCTTGGTCCTGAGGATGACTGATCTAATCCTGAACTCGGGAGTCTGGACACAGGTCACAGTCTCATGTCTACAGTCAGCTAGCTGACATTTAAGCACTCATTTTGCTTAGAAAAACAAAAACAGGAGGACTAGATATCCAAGGTTCCTTCCGTGTAGAGAAGTGTGCCCCTGTGCCTTTCCTTCTTAAATTGTCTTCCAGGCACTGGTGCCCATACCAAGTCCCTGGCACCATGCTGGGTTAACCTCATGGAGGCCCCATCTGATAGTGAAGCTTCACCCTTACCTTCAAACTGTGCCTTTTTTTTTCTTTTCCTTTTCCTTTTCTTTTTCCATTTTGAGCTCCTGTGAGTCAGGCTGCAGGCAGCTCATTTACATGGGAGTCAGCCAGAAGGAAAGCGGCTTGAAGTCTACTTTCATTTTGCCGTGGGAGGTGTTTTCCTGTTGAATTGCTAACCAGGCAGGTCAGAGGGAATCATAAAGGATCTCAGTCATCCTTAGATGGAAACCAGAATAGCAAAGTACCTCAGAAGCAGGTGAAAAAAATCTTCCTTGATGGCATTTCTCAGCTCTGGCATTCTCCAAACTGAACATACCTAGAAGACACTGTCCCCAAGGGAAGGAGGGGGCGGTTTCTTAGTCCCAGATCAGGGAAGGTAAAAACCAAGGCCCATGACACACCCTCAGGCCACTGTAGAGCTAAGAGCTGAAGCCCTGCTTCTCTTCTCTCTGTTTTCCCACTTCCGTGTCCTGCTGTTACCTTGGTCCTGCTAGCTGCTTTGGCTGTGGCTTCCACCGTTGCCATTGTGTTAGGCACAAAGACCTTTAATTTGCCTATTTTGTTGGAGTCCCCTTTGTGTGGAATAGCGCCTGAAAAGTATGTAATCCCCTTGTGTCCGTTACAGCTTTTGTTCTTGTCAGAGGCATGTCCTCCCTTTCCAGCTCAGCCTCAGCTGGACATTTTGCCCTGCCCTCGCCTGGCCCCCAAGAGCAAGCAGTGCTCAGCAGATTTTCCTTCCTTGCTTTGGGGTGGGGATGGGAGCGAGGAGTGGCTTTCCTGGTTACGGGGCGGCATGCCTGATTCCGTGGACCTGAAAGGCCTCAAGTATGTACAAGAAAGAGGAATTGGTGATACAATGTCAGTCTTGCTCGGGACTGCTTGTCTTTCCTGTAATCCTTGGCGTCTGAGGTCTAAGGAGTATGTTCCACTTTTCGGGCTTGAGTCTGCTTTCTTCCTCCCATCTGTCTAGGGTGTTACTTGTCCTGGAGTCTTGAAAATGCAGCTGCTCTGTTCAGTGATGAGAGGACAGGCTAGACACTTAACCCTGCTGGTTACATAAGATGGGAGAACTCAGCAGTGTCTTTCTTAGCCTTTGATTCTTTAGACTTTAGTTGGAACCTGTCCTCTGGGGTTTGGGAATATTCTAGCCACACCTTTGCTAATTCCCCAGTGAAGCCCAATATGACACGAAGCTCTTATTTTTGCCTCGAGCATGACACACGGTACTTCTTCCTATCATGTCCCATCCGTCAAATGCCCAGTGCTGTGGGTGGGGTCCATATCACGGAGAGGGTTGAGTGAGAGCTGTTCACAGCAGAGGAAGCTCTTGTTTGAGAGTCGTTAGGATCCATTTCTGGGGGGAGGGATGCCAGCTAGGCTTGTGTCTCACAGAGACTTTGTTTTTCTGCTTAGACATCAGCGTAGTTCCCATTCATAGTTTCTGCCAGGCCTCCCTGTCCCTCCTCTTCTCTTAGAGCCAGCATTTTCTGTTCTCACTGGGTGGGTGGACAAGCCCTTTTGGGAAGGACTGGAACATGGGAGGTCCATTAGGGTGGAATGGGTGGCGGTAAGACCTCCTGTATATCTCACGCAGCGTGAAAGGGCCTGTCCTCATCTCCAACCCCTCTCTCTCTGGCACGCCCACTTCTGGACTGCTAGGCAAATGGGATACTGGATGACAAGCTGGAAGGGGAGAACTAAGCCAGGAAGCACTCATGGGGGGCACTATTTTTGGAATAGTGCCTAATGCCATTCCTCCTACCCCTTCCGCCCTTCCGCCATTGGCATGTTCTTAAAAGGTGACTTTGTCCATTAAACATTCCAGAGATACCGTGCTGGGGAAGTACTACAGGGACCAGAGTTGCCATCCAGAGATGCAGAGGAATCCATAGGGCAGGATCCCTAGGGTCCCACTGATGGGCACAGTGACCTTGACCAAAGCCCTTAGCCTCTCTGTGCTCTTACCTGGAAGTACAGACTGTTCTCCTATACCTCCTGGAGAAAAATGAGATTATCCCTATAAAATGCTCTGATTGTCTTGGAAGAAAGATGCTGTATCTATGCCAGTTGTTATTGTTACAAATAGTGACACTTGAAAATCGATAGGGCGACACTGAGGAGCTGCAAATACTACCCATGTACGTTTGTTTTCCATTTTATTTTCACCTCTCCCTAATGAAGGGGAGGGGCCGATGCTGTCAGCCCTGCACACCTCACTCATGGTTGCAAGGATTAGCCTCAAGGTAATGAGCAAAACCAGGGCCATGAATGGGCAGAGACATTTGGCTGCCATGCTCGTTGCCCATGGCAGGCAGGCTCAGAGAGTCCAGCTCATTTGACAAATGTTTACTGCATTTCAACTCTTTTAACACTCTAAGAGGATAGAAGGATGCATTTGGCATACTTACTAACCCCAAATATTTAGAGTCTAGACCAGGGCATGAAGAATGTTTAGAAATAACTGTAGTACTTACAGTATTCCACACTCTGAGCTGAGCGGCTTATATACATTTTCACATTGAATCTCAGTAAGTGCTGTTATGAATAAGTATAGTTACTTCCATTTTACCTCAGGAGGACCCTGAGACCTAGAGAGGTCATGTACTTCCCTAGGGTCACACGGTTGGACTGTATTCGGACTAAAACATGAGCCTAGTGTGACACGAACGCCAAAGCTCTTAACCACTATGTTGTGCTCATGATAATAAATCCTGAGAAACAGACAGTAAGAGGCAGAGAGAAACAGAGAGAAGGAAGGAGGCAGAGGAGAGAAGGAAGGGGGGTAGGGCAGAAGGGCGGGAGGAGGGGAGCATGGGAATGGGAAAAGAGGTTGAAGAGGCTTGGAGAGAGAGAGGTGGGTAGATATCCGGGTTCCTTTTGTTTTCTCTGCCTGTGAGTGATAACCAGCCTTATTCTTCACTTTTATTTCTGACCTTTCTGACCTCTTCTTTTATTTCTAGGATATGCCATAGGTCAGATCCAACCCCTAGAGCAAACTCAGGGTCTATATCAGGTATGGGCTCTAGATAGGAAACTCGATTTGGGTGGCTCACCAGTCCCATGAAATGACCCTCACCAAACACTCTGTCTTGAGGTGCACTCTGATTGTTCCCTGGGGAAGGTTGTTGGGGGTTCTTCCCTCCTTTCTTGATAAATACTGGGTTCTGGTGCCTCTGTAGTTGAATGGTACTCCCTTCAACACCAGTCAGCCTGTCTTCCTAAATGGTAACCCCCACTTCACTAGGGGCTCTTTCTGGAATTATTGAGAGCTTGAATGCTATTTTCAGCATGTGGCCCTGGGCCTAGGATGCTTCTCAGAAGAAATTTGTCTCCTTACTACTAGAGACAGGGCACCCAAGGTGAACCTCTGATACAAACGGGAGGTGGCCATGATAGCATTGAACTCACCACACTAGGAGGGAAATTTGTCTGTTGTCATCAGGCAATAGACAGGGACCCTGCCTTTGGGGAGAGGGTCAAGCATGGTATTTTTAGCAAGCAATCCTTTATCATTTATTCAGCCACTTTAAAAATAGATACCACTCTTTCTTTCTAATTGGCACCATTTGTCATCCTCTGTCCTTGCTTTTCACATGCTGAATTGTTCATGAATATTTATTTACCCTCCTGGAGGCAACTCCCTGTGTGTGTGTGTGTGTGTGTGTGTGTGTGTGTGTGCATGTGTCGCTCAAAAGGCATTCTACCCCTTTTTGCTTTTTTGTCATAAATGTTGACATAGTGGAAGGCAGGGAATGAAAAGCTGGGGCCCTTGTCTTTGAACCCCTGTCTTTGATGGTGCAACTGGTGAGTCCTTGTACCTCTGTCACATTCCTCCATGTCCATGAGGTGACCGCTCCTGGTTGCCCAGAGTGTTGCCTTTTTTTTTTTTTTAAAGAACTAATTCAACCTTAGGCTCCCGTACCATACCTCCACCCTCTCAGCCTGGCTGGTGAAATGCTTCCTCTTGGCAGTCAGATCCAGGATCCCTGAGATTCTTTGATTGGAGTACCGTGGCTTAGACATTCAAATATTCAGATTTGGTGGTGTTGGCAAAAACTGCCTGAGAGAAGGAGCCGGGTTTCACCTTTTTTTCCCCAGTCAAATCTCTGCTTCTCAGCCATACTGATACCAAGGCCTAGCAGTTCTGAACAACAGAGGAGCCTAGAGCTTACCTCAAGGATATTGTGCAGAGCTGAGCCCTCTGGAGAGAATCTCCCCTTTGTGGCTGGGCCTCTCTGCCTGATATGTCCCCATTCCTGAGCCATTGTTTTGTCTTTTGACTCTCCAGAGTGGCTGAAAAGACAGGGTGACAGCCTGAGCAGACTCCTGGCTCAGTCTGGAGCTTGATGTGGGGCTCACTCTCAAGACCCATGAGATCATGACTGAGCTGAAACCAAGAGTCTGACATTTTAGACTGAGCCACCTAGGCGCCTCTGATTTGCATTTTTGAATGATCCCTCTGGTTACCCTGTGGGAAGGAATTCTTCCTATTTTCATAATGTAGAGCCTCCTATCTTACTGTTTTATTGTTTTGTCTTATACCTCCCATGATAGGAAGGCCTTCTTGGTATCTCCTTCAAGTCATCCCTTCTTATGAGGATTCTGGAAGGTAGATCTCATGACCTACCCTGGAGGTAGACCTCATGACAAGATTGTTGCTCTCCAGGGCACCTGGGTGGCTCAGTGGGTTAAAACCTCTGCCTTTTTTTTTTTTTTTTTTTTAATTTGAGTTTTCCCCCCTTTCTTATTCTTTTTTTTTTTTTTTTTTAAAGATTTTATTTATCTATTTGACAGAGAGATCACAGTAGGAGAGAGGAAGGGAAGAGATCACAGAGAGAGAGGAAGGGAAGCAGGCCCCCCGCTGAGCAGAGAGCCCGATGTGGGACTCGATCCCAGGACCCCGAGATCATGACCCGAGCCGAAGGCAGCAGCTTAACCCACTGAGCCACCCAGGCGCCCCAAACCTCTGCCTTTGACTCAGGTTGTGATCCCAGGGTCCTGGGATGGAGTCCCGACTCAGGCTCTCTGCTCAGCAGGGAGCCTGCTTCTCCATCTCTCTCTCTGCCTGCCTCTCTGCCTGCTTGTGATCTCTGTCTGTCAAATAAGTAAATAAAATCTTTTAAATCTGGGGGAAAAAAAAAAGAGAAAGATTGTTGCTCTCCAGATTAGAACATGGAGTCAGAAAGCTTCACATCTCTGCATGGATGTGGGTACTTTGGTTGTGAGGTTTTGACTTTCTGGGCTTAGGACCATGGTGTCTGCTAAGTTTTCCAGTGCTGGGGTTGACTCTGACCCTGGTACCCTGGGACAAGATAAGTAGGGCCATTCTTTTTCCTCCACCAGCTAATAGCATACCCACTTCCTTCCCCTGAGTTAAAGGGTAGTCTTAAGAGGAAGCAGTGCAGGGTGCTGGGTTGATGTCCCACAACCCGGTGGCAGGGTTGGAATGAACTTTTTTATGGCTCCAAGAAACTCTTGAGATGCTGGTAGCACAGTGAATTAGAACATAAGACAAGAGCTCTGTGGCCGGGATTGGATGTTAGCTACATGTTAGCTGTCTAAACTTGGGCAAATTATTAATCTCCTCAGCAGTTTCCTCCTCTGTAAAATGGGAATAATAACACCTATCTCAGGCTCATTATTGTGGGGGATTAAATGTGTTAATACACATGAAACATTAAGAAGAATGCCTAGCAGGGATGCCTGGGTGGCTCAGTTAAGTGGCTGTCTTCTGGTCAGATCATGATTTCAGAGTCCTGGGATCGAGCCCCACATGGGGCTCCCTGCCCAGTGGGGAGTCTGCTTCTCCCTCTGCCCCTCATGGCTTGTGTTTTCTCTCTCTCTCGCATATGAATAAATCAATAAAATCTTTAAAAAAAAAAAAAAGAATGCCTAACAAGTAGTGCTCCGAGTGTTAACCTTTTTCATTATCTTCTCTTTATTCCCCCATGAAATATCCCAGAGTCAGCTCTGGATGGAGGTGTACTTCTCCCGGCAAGGCAGTGGTTGCCCGGAGTCATTAGAGCTTTGCTTGCTGTACAAATACTCTTTTTAAATTTCATGTGTGTTATTTCTTCTGATTCTAAAAGTAATACACACTCAGAATAAGCTTTCCAAACATTAAAGTAATAATATATAATGTAGGAAGTTGAAATTATATTGAAAGGATGTAACTGCCTAATGGTAGTTAATTTGCTCATGTAGCAAATATTTCTTGAGTGTCAATTATGTGCAGAGGTATGGGCATTGTATTTTCTGTAAGCTTTTTCTTGACTGGGGGGTTGGGGCATCTGGGCAGTGAAGATCTTTGTTTTCTCCTGTATAGTGTTCTGGACCTTAAGGGCTTAATCTGATCTTTTTGGTGGCCTGTGGCCCTAACATCAGACCCAGTTCTTTCATTGTAACATCATATGCAGGAAACAGAACACTGTAAAACCTCTCTATCCTTTCCTTCTTACCATTTATTAATTTTTTATTGCTTTTAGCAAATTGCTTCCAAACTGACTGACTTAAAGCAACAGTAATCATTTTATAGTTCAGTTTTTGAGAGTCAGGAATTTGGAAGTATAATCAAGATGTTGGCTACGACTGGGGTTGTGGGATCTGTTTCCAACTTGTATGTCTCACAAGCTGATGTGGGCTGTTGGTGAGAGGCCTCAGTTCCTCTTTAAGTGAGCCTCTCCATAGGGCCATTCAGGTATCCCTGTGTCTCCCTTCAGAGGGAGCAGTGTAAGAAGGGCGTCAAGTGTCGATGCCTTTTTATGACATAGCCTCAGAAGTCAATACCATCACCTCTTCTGTATTATTTTAGTCACATGATTTAGTGTGAGAGGGAACGATACAAAGGCATAATACCAGAAGGCAAGGCATTGGTGGCCATTTTGGAAACGAGCAACCATACCCTGTATCCAAAGACCTTTTCCTTGACACTGTGGGAGGGGACCCCAGGCATCCAGGGCCTGGCCCAGTCACTCTGGAGATAGTCATCTCTGAGGTAGGCAGTGCTCATTGTGGCTTGCAGAGCCTATACCCCTCCCCCATGCTCTGGCCTCAGAGTTCTACACTGCCCGTCTGCTGAAGTAGTGCATGTCAGAAGGACAGTGGTTTCATTTTTCAGGCTTTGGCCATGATGGTAGATGGAATGATAAAAGACTCTGTACTCCTCTAAGTCTGCCAGTGGCTTGGGCATCCAGACTCTGGATTTCTCGAAGTGGACTAACCGGCCTCTTTCTACAGGCTTCTTGGTTTCAGAGGCGGGGAGGCGGGGGGGCGGGGCACAGTTTTGGTATTTTGAAATCTGGTCATTTCAAGATGAGGGTGGATGATATTATACTTGTAAAAATTCGTTTTCATTCCGTATAGTTTCATGCGTTCTATACAGAAAAATCTCACTTACAAGGTGGTAGAGTTATGAGCTGGTCAGCAAAATAAGTTCCCAGGTAAGAGACTCACCTCCAGACAGACAGCTTGACAGTGTTTATATGGAGCAAGTTACTTAATCTCTCTGAGGCTCAGCTTCCTCAACTTGGAAAGGGAGAAGACAGTGCTTCATAGACTGTGAGGAATAAATGAGATAATGTATGTGTAATATAACTAAGTAAACTGCTGGCCCAGAGCACAGCACATGGTAAAGAAATAAGAGCTGTCACTAAAAATATTATTAATGTCTGTTTAATCACTATCACCATCATCATACTCGTTGACCCTAAGTAGGATGGAGAGAAGGGCCCTGACTTAAACAAAGCAGAGGCAATCTGGGCCTGAGAACAAGGTCTCCTTCCCTCTTCTTGCTTTCATACTTCCCATCTTGAATGTTCTTCCATGTGATGCCTGAACCACAAATAGAAGTTTGGGCAACTCCCAATTATCCCTAGTGTGAATAATTCACTCTGAGATAATCTGTGCGACTGGCTAGCTTCCCAAATCAGCTGAGTGGATTATTCTCCTCTTTCAATTATTCAACAGTACAAGTAATTGGGAGCTGGCGTTAGCATATGAAGGCTGTGAGGTCATCTCCTGTTGTTCTCAGTTGCTCAGCCCTGCTAGGGGTGATGTTTCAGAGGAGCAGGGAAGCTGTAGAGCAGGGCCCAAGGGGCGAGGACAGAGGTGGTGACAGGCATGAGGGTGAAGGACAACAGCCCTAGAATGACCTGGTGGGCAAAATGAAGCTGCCAACTACGGAGCAGGAGAGCCAGACAGAATGGTTTACAAAGGCTACCTTCTCTCTCTGGGCCAGAGGAGGGGCCCTGTTGGAGGCAGGGGTGTGCTTCCTTCTGGAGCTCTTGGATTTAAAGTTGACTCTGGAACGTTAGATGTTACTGGAGTCTTTTAAAATAGGATTGGCCACCCTCCTCCATTCTATTTGCTGTTCTCTTTGGCTTTGGGGTATGGCACTAGGAGACTCGAGGAGTCTCTCTTTTCTGTGAATAGGGTCTTGACATATAAATAACATACAGTGATGATGCATTCCTCTACAAAGTAAATGAGTAAAAATTTATGTGTACATTTGTAGTACATGTGTATTTTTAAATATATAATGCAAAAACTGGCTCTGAGGGTGGGAGGAATGAGGTTATGAGAAAAGGATTTTTCCTTTGTGTTCTGTACTCTCTATACTATGTGCATTTTTTTTTTTAACCATGAGCTTGCATTTGTTTCTAATTAATGATATAATGAAAGTAAGACATAGAAGAGGAGCTGCTGTTGGGTTTTGCAGCAGTAGCACTTTAAGCCATCACTGTCTATAACCTTGAATTGGCTTGAGTTTGGGGTGGACCCAGCACCTTGAGCAAGGTGGCGGTGGAGGCATTGTGCATGAATACAATGACCCAGGCTCTCTCAGAGTCTTGTTCTCCTTGTGGGACTGAACAAGCCTGTGTCTGCCCCTAGTCCTCAGTGCCTTGGCCCCGAGGCAGTCATGCTCCTTTTTGTTCTTACTATTCCTTTCTCTTCTCCTTCCCTGAGGACCCAGACACCATTTGCCCTGGATCTGCTGGACTCAGGGTTACCCTGAAATTATCAGCACAGTCTCCTCTTTGCCTCTGGGTGGGAGAATAAACTTCTTGATTTATACACTATTTTGATGTATGTGCATTGTCCCAAGTTCAGTAGTTTGGAAGAGAGAAGAAGGTTAGTTTCCTTTTGAACTGTTTCTCTAGGTTAAAAAATTTATTTCATTTAGTTGGTGGCTCAAGAAAAATTGTTTGAGGGGCACCGGGGTGGCTCAGTTGGTTAAGTGTCTGCCTTTGGCTCAGGTCATGATCCCAGAGTCCTGGGATTGAGTTCCACATTGGGCTTCCTCCTCTGTGGGGAGCCTGCTTCTCCCTCTCCCTCTGCTACTCCCCCGATTGTGCTTGCTGTCTCTCTCTCTGTCAGATAAATAAGTAAAACCTTTAAAATATTAAAAAAAAAAAAAAAAAGAGAGAGAGAGGGGAGGGGGTGAGTTGTTTGAGCTCAGTTTGGGGTTTGTAGTTACTGAGGTTAACTCCAGGTTTTGGCTGATGATTGGTTCCAGTGTGTGCTTAGGAAGGTCAGGGGCAAAGTGAGAGGTGGGAACTTTTTTGTCTCTAGGGCTCTCAATAGCAGCAATAAATTGTGATGTGTGTGGAACAGGAGCAGAGCCAGCTCAAAGAGCTCTGGGCCAGAGGGCCCATCCATGGGCAGGCTGCTTTTCAGCCTGGTGGAGGTTCTTACATCTGGGCCCAGCATGACTGCACTGAACCAGACCTTCAAAAGTGGCTCTGGAGTACCAAGCATAGCTAGAGCATTTAGCTACTCCACATGGGAGCCAAGCTTCATTTTCTCCATTTCTAGAAAAGGCCTCAGTGGCAGAAAGAACTTGGTAGCCACATGTTGGCCAGCATCACTGATAAGAGTAGGCCCCAGGTCAGTGGTGAAGTTGACAGAATCACATGAATGTACAGAGTTTGAGAGCTGAAGCCTAGACTTGAATCTGCTGCATCTGGCTCCTTAGGTTCCCTATGATCTCTTTTCCTTAGCTTGTCTTGGAACAAAGAGACCTTCTGGATATGTCTCAGCTCTGTGTGGCCTGGCAGGGGTCTGAGTTTCCAGAGTCCCTTGAGAAGGGAAGCTGCTTTGATAAAAAGCCAGAGAGACAACTGGGGTGTTCGCTGGAATCTAACTAAGGAGGGAGTTTGAGGAGGGTGCAGGAGTGAGCCCTGCAAGTGAGGGAGGCCAGGGACCTCTCTTCCTTCAGGCACATTAGGGAGAGAGCCCCACTGTAAGCCCTTTGTGCTAGGTGCTGAACAAGTGGTGGCTTTGGTGAGGATGTGGTAGGTTTTCTATTTCTGTACTTGAATACCTGATTCCCTTCTGCAGGAGGTAAGAGTATCTTGGAATAGAGAAACCACCCTCTGGAATCATTGGTGCGAATGGGAGTGGCACTGGGCTGGGAGTAGCACTGGGCTGGGAGTGGCACTGGGCTGAGCCTTATTCCCATCCTTGGGTCCCTACCAAAGGTGCTGAGCTGAGATTTCCCGGTTGAGAGGAGTTTATTCTCTTTGGTTTGTGCTATGGGAAGAAAAGATTCAAGTTAGCAGGTGCAAAAAGCTTCCAAGGAGTTGGCTACCTGGGAACTTGATGCTTTGGCACTATGTGAGTTTCCTAAATATGGAGCTCTCTGGTGTCCACATGGCCCTGTGCTTGGTTACGTCTTGGGGAGAGTCTGCAAAGATGGACTGCTATTAAAGGGACAAGCAGCAGGGCCTTGAGAATGTTCACAGTTGATAGGGTCAGACTGGATCTCTGCAAACAGCCCTGGTCAGATGGTGACAGACCTGGCCTGCCTCCCATTCAAGCCCTTAATAACCAGTTATTACTGAGCATCATGGTTTGAGGTGGTATAAAACAGGGTGGTGAGCTCTGAAGGCTCCTGCCTGAAGTTGTTTTTGGCCCCTTAACTCATTCTTCTATCCTCCACCTTTGGAAAATACTTCCTTTCTTTTGGGACTCTCTTTAGCTGAACCATGTGGTCAGGTAAGGGTGTTCATCTTTCTTTGCCACCTTTTTCAATCCTGGTTGAAGCTGTATGACCTCAACCAGCCACTTGTTTTGCCTCTGCCATCTGTGCAGTCATTGGTCCAGGAGCAGACATGTGACACAAGCAAAGCCAGTGGAAGTGCTGCCCTGAAAGTCTGAACTACTTGATAGAGAGAATGCTTAAGCTGGGATTGACGTATTTAGGAACTGCCAGTGGACACCAGGTTCATCCCTGCCTGGAGCAAGCGGCCTCATCTAGAGAGGGAAGCAGAGCCTAGAAATGCAACCTGGGAGAAGACCCTTGCATATTGCTTGAACCTGTGGTCCCAGTTTGGCTTTGACTTTTGTCATCGTTCTTCATGACGGAACCCAACAAACCAGTCTTTTTCACTTAAATAACTTGGAATTCCATTTTAGTTCCTTAAGAATTAAGTCCTAACTAATACAAAGCAGCTTCTAGCTGATCAGACTATTTGCTTCCAAATAGCTTAAGTCATGTCTAGGGAAGCTTCTCTTCCATGGTGGAGCCCTGTGCCCCACACTGTGCTTCACACACATTGGGGCTCTGTTTCTTAGGAGGGCACATGCACCCTCATCCTCTGCCCCAGCCTTTGGGAAGAGAGTGTGGAGTCCTGAGCCTGGGTTTCCCAGCTTGCCTATTGGTGTCAGCAAATCTTATCTTGGATGCCTGCATTTTTCATCTCCTTCCTCTGCCCGTGCAGAGAAAAATACGGTCTGTCAGTCTTGCTTTCGCAGGGGCCTTGCCAAATATGCCACTGGTGGGGAGTTTATCGGTGTACGGCAGGTGGTCATCTTCCAGACGGAGACAGGGGATCATACTCGCACGGGACTTGCCCGGCACAGCACGGTTCACAGCTGTGGGCCTGACCATCTCTCTTTGAAATCACTCCTCTAGTACCCAACTTGAGTTGGTGCCGACTGTATTGTGTCTGCAACATCAGGGCAGTATTAGACGTTCCTTGCCCACTGCTTTTTTCCCAGACTGCTTGTGCCAGCTGCAGGGCCCTTGTGAGGCTGTTAGGTGTCTCTCTGTGGCAGATTCATTGTTCCATATTTTTATTTAATTACTTACTTTTACAGCTCTTAGAATAAATCTAATTATCCATCTGTTATGCTACATTATGTCACTGCGGTTCATGCAATAATTTCGCGTTGTATGATATTTGTCAACTTGACCTTGCCCTCTTCCAGTGTTTGTGTTCCTCTCTGTGGCTCTGTGCCATCTCCTCAGTGGATTCCCAGCATGTCAGTCTGTCAGGGCCCCCAGGCAGAGCTGACTGCAAATGGCTTTTAGGTGGAGTAATGGTTGGTGTTCCTTGGCGTAGTGTGGAAGAGGAGAATGGCCAAGGACTCATCTCTGATACTATGCTGACCTGACCAAGATCTAGAAAGTTGGATTGGTGTTAGAGTTCCAGAAAAGAAAGCAGGATTTGTAGCTTTAGGGTTTCTGAGCTTTTGCCAGAGGGCTGTTGTCAAGGAGAACAGCCAGGAAAGGTCAGGCTAAAAGGAGATGACCACCTGTAGATAGGTCTGTGACGGTCCCACCATGGCTGTCAGGTGGTACCTAACATTAGGAATGAGTTAGGGCTGATCTTAGACATTGCAGAGGTAAATGTTACCTACTAGAGGTTGATTTCAGAAACCACGTAGAGGATCCCAACTTTCAAATTCTTTTATTCCCCCTGTTACTGCCTAAAATTCTATTATTACCATTAGAAATTAATTTCTTGTTTTTTTTTTTAATGCATCTCTTTGTGAGTAAATGTAGATACTCCCCATAGGGTTACCCCCAGGGGTCACTGAACAGCTCTGCTGTATTCCTTTTCACAAGCAGGCAGGGGATGTGTGGCAGTGGACACATATGAGGGAGTTGTTGAGGGAATCAAACGAGAGGGGGTGAGAAAGAGAATGCAAAACTTAGAACATTGGCTGGCGTCTGCCCTCTCTGGGCTCTTGGAGTAAGATGCTCAGAAAGGGAGGAAGATCATATGCCCTACCCACCCCCACACCCAGGTGTGGGGCTGGGCAGTCTCAGCAGGGGAGGGGCAGTGAGCCAGCCTTGTCCCTTCAGGCAGCTCCTGCCTAACTGAGTATGGGCTTTGGGCTAGACCATGGAAGGTGAGGTTACTGGTGAAGAGACAATAAGGCACAATCTATGTCCTTGAGAGAGTTGACAGTTTAGCAGGGAAAACAGACTCACCAAATCTGTTGAGTGTGATGAAGAAGGAAGAGGGCCTCAGGAATGCATAGCTGGGGCCTTAATGCGGGTCAGGTGGTGATTGAAGCCTTCTCAGAGGCAGTGTTTGGAGTGAGACTTGAAGGTGTAGGCTAGCCTGAGGAAGATAGGGACAGAAATGAGGAGGGTAGGGAAAGGGCACTCCAGGCAGAAGCAGTAAAGAGCATAGCACATCTGAGTAGAGGAATTCATTTGGGAAGAGGAGGCCCACTTTTGGTCCTGACGTAGGGTCAGTTCCAGCAGATTCTTGGGTGGAAGCATTGAGGCAGCTGTTACTGCTTACAAAGCATGCACCCACCAAGGACCAAAGGAAGGCCCATATGTGGCCCATAGGCGTTCTCTGGTGGAGGCCCTTGGGTTAGAGCTCTGTGTTCTACTACCTCCCATACCTAGCTAGGGCAGGGTCTGCTATACTCCTCCTCCTTCCCACCGCCCCTGCCTTCAACCCTGCCTCTGGCTCAAGCCCACATTAAAGGCCTTCCAACTTGGATGTGGGCCCAGGTTGGAGCTCATTACAGCCCTGTGGCCAGGCCCTCCATTTTCTCTTCCAGGTTAAGACTTGGCAGGCATCAAAGACTGCCAGGAACACCCCACAGGCCTTCTCCCTTAATGATCTCTCTCCTTTCCTCGGTCTGCATGGCCTCCCTAGCCAAGCTTTGCTCACCAGAGCCTCTGGTGACTTTTCGCAAGCTTTTCTCCATTCCAACAAGCAGAATTCAGTGACTAATTGCTGGTATTTTTTTTCCCCCTCAAGACTCTATTTATATAGGCTGTCATGTTGGGGGTGGGGAAGAGCAGGCTTTAGTCTTGGGAGGACTGCTGTTTCCTGCTACTGCCATCATTAGACGGAGGCCCATGTGGCATTGATGTCCACACTTTGTCTTTATTCTTGTATTTTTTTTTGTCGTTTCGACATTTGGTTCTTTGAACATCTAACATCCCTTTTATGCTTCTCATCTCCCACGGAAGATTGTTGTATTTTGTCCCCCACCGAAGCTGAGTTTTCCTTTTGTCAGATTTCTCACTTTCTTCTTTAATGTATTTTGATCAGTGCGGCCATGTAGGTCTGGGTTTTATTGGGAGCTTTTCATCTTGGCAGTGGCCCTCCGGGCTTGGGTCTTCTTGCAAAAATCCAACTCTGTTTCAGGCCCCTGAAGCAGGCCTTTCCTGGCCACGGCTACAGAGAGCCCAGCCTGTCACCTGTCCAGGGACATGCTCTAGCCAACAATTCTCAAACTTAAGCATGCATGAGAAGCAACAGGATTTAACTGGGATCTGTTAAAATACAGATTGCCAGGCCCCTCCCCTAAAGCTTTTCATTCAGTAGGTCTGGGTTGGGGCCTGAGAATTTTTATTGCATATTATTTCCCAGGTGATGCTGGTACTGCTACTCCAGAGACCACATTGTAAAAACAAAAACAAAAACAAAAACCACTGTTTTAGTGTAATTTTTCTTTTATCTTATGCCAGAGTATCAAAGATCCTAGAGAGGGGAGAATAGCTGAGGACCAGGTTCTCTTTTCCCCATACTGGGCCCAGCTCTCCAAAATTAGATGATGACAGCTGTTGGCAGTGGCATCGTGATATTTAAACATTTTTACAGTGATTTCACTTGTCCTAAGTCATTTGATACAGCAGATCCTTTGGTTAACTAATGAGTTTTTTCAGTTGAGAAGGTCAGATAAGAGCTCTTTCTTGGCCTTCCAGCTAAGAGTTTGTGGTGTTCCCCCAGCTGAATCCAGGTCTCTTAGCTCCTATTCTTTTTTTTTTTTTTTTAAGATTTTATTTATTTATTTGACAGAGAAATTACAAGTACACTGAGAGGCAGGCAGGCAGAGAGAGAGAAGGAAGCAGGCTCCCTGCTGAGCAGAGAGCCCGATGCGGGACTTGATCCCAGGACCCTGAGATCATGACCTGAGCCGAAGGCAGCGGCTTAACCCACTGAGCCACCCAGGCGCCCCTCTTAGCTCCTATTCTTGAGCTTTCGGTACTCTGCCACTTACTACATCTGTGTGATGTGACCTACTACGGTCACATCATTATCTACTATGTGACACTATCTACTGTGTCACTATCTACTATGTGACCTTGGGAAAAAAGTACTTAACTCTCTCTGACTTAGTTTATTGATTAGTAAAATGGGGGTAAAAATACCTGCCTCATAGAGTTGTCATGAGGATAGTGTGACTTAACATTTTTTTTTATTAGAAAGATTGTAACTCTTTCTGTGGGGTACAGGGGGAAAGGGAGATGCAAACTCTCTGTGGGCATGGAGCCCAACTCAGGTCTTGATCCCAGGTCTCTGGATCGTGATGTGAGCCGAAGGCAGATGCTTAACATACTGAGCTACTCAGGAGCCACTTGACTTAACATTTGAAAAATATATGACAGCTATGAAAGGACAGCACTCCAGAATTCATTCTCCTCTTGACTGTTAGGGACTGCCCTTAGTTTGGCGTTTCTGTTATTACAGGAGCCCCAGAAGAACGTCCCACCACTCACCAGGCAATATTCCTGGCCGTTAGGACAGGGCTCCATCACTTTGGAAGGGCCCTTCTCTCCATGGCCTGCTGTGAAGGAACTGGAGCATAGCAAGCCGGTGGATGGCCTTTGCCTCCAGGAGTTGAAGATGAGGCTGTTGCTGATAGGCTGGGTTGGTGTGAGAAGTTTAAGACCAAAGGGGAGCCCCTAGGAGAGCAGCCCGCATCACCTTATGCCCTCCTGGGGAGCTGCTGCCATTGAGGCCCTGCTGCTGTCTAGACCCTGCAGCACTCTGTTGAAATAGCCCTTGGAGCTTCATTTAGAGGGAAGAGAAGTCAGGCCTGCCTTTTTGGGGTTTTCTCTTTTCCTGCTTCTCTTCTACCTTCTGATGGGGGCATTCATAGAAGTAGCTGTGGTTTTACATAAAAGGCTGGCCCTGATAATGTTGTTATTATTGAACCTATTGAGCTTAATGTCTCAGGAACAGTTATATTCGATATTTCATTTAATCCTTACAACAGCCTTCTGAAATTATCTTCATTTTACAGATGGAGGAGGCTTAGGCAAAGACAGGTTAATTAGGCTGGTCTAGCTCCAGAAGCCATGGTCTTTACCAGTGCGATGCTGCCTCCTGGGACCCTGCCCTGATATTTCCCTCTGTGGTGCCTTGTTTCCCTCCCATGGATTCCTGGCCTTATCCTGTTCCCAGGATCCTTTGCCCCTCAGCTCGCTCCCTAGAGTCCAGGCCTGTGCAAAGTCTTTATTTACCTTTGTACCTTTCATAGAACTTGACACAAAGCCTTATACAGAGGTTGACCATATGCTCCATTTATACTTCTTGTCCTAGTACAGTAATTAATAGTACCTCCTTTCACTCTTTTTAAAGTGTCTCATTTAGACAATAAATTATGTGGTCACTTTACTTACACATGACCGATTCTCCCAATCCAGGGACAGTGGCATTTTAATAGAGGAACCTGAAAGACAGAATTATCGTTAAGACTCAAAGAAATAAATCGCAGATGGTAAAAATTTAAGCACTTTTACAGCCCAGCGGGCAAGAGGATTTGGACAGAGGTTCTGCTCAGCACCCCACAAACCTACCACATAGAACTATTCGCAAGTCCAAACTCGAGGCCTGTGAAGGTCACCAGGCTGGTCTCAGATTTCACAGGGCCAGAGTCCTACTGGGTAGCTTCGTGGAAGTGTCTGACAAGCAAGGCCAGAAAACAGGAAGGAGTGCCAAAAGCATTTGCTTTTCCACCTCTTTTGGGCAGAAGGGAGCCTTGCCTAGAAGCTAACTATCCTCAGCACCTGAGGCTTCTTGCAGAAGACAGCCTCAAGTGGTGGTTGGTGGGGTGGGGGGGACTGGCCCTTTCCAGTGCTGAACTCAAGCTTAGTGGGAGCCTACACTTGGGGTCCCAGTGCTGGGGGTTCTGTTTACCACAGGCTCTACCCCATACCATAGACATGGAACCATAGCCGCCCCTCAGCCTTGGTGTGTGCAAGTCACATTCTAGGCTGTGTCCTTGGCCCATTTGTAGGCAGCTGGAAACTGCTGTGCATATGTCGGTTCACACTTGAACTGGTTTAATGTTTTTTCTTTTAAGCTGCAATCTAAAATTCAGCCAGACAGGCTTTAACGAGCACTAAATCGTCAAGCCTTTTGTTTCCCTTGCTATTCAAGCCATAGAGATTTTGTATTTGATTCAGCAACAATTGCTGTATCTTAAACAAACCATTTACATTTTGACATTAACTATTTTATGAGTGTAACTTTTTTGTTGGCATCAGAATGGTTCCAGCAGAAGGCCTTTTAACGATTTATTAGAAAAAGAGTTTAAAGGGTCTGTGGAAGGTGATTCTTAACATTTTCTTTGGGGACAAGAAAGACTTTTATCTGAATTCATGCGGGTAATACATACAGACGTGTAACCTTTTTCCTCCTATCTTAGTGACTTGATCTCAGGTCATTCTTCTAGGGCACTTTCCTGGTCAAGCCGTCCATTTTTCAGATTACACCTAACACTGGACTCTTGCACAGGGACTTGTCTAATAAACTACCTCTCTGCGTGTCCTGTTGGCTGCTAATTTTGTTTACTAGGGGCAGAGACTGTTTTCATTCTTTGCTCCGGCTCCAAGCTGCTTAGCTGAGGAGCCTGTGCACACTGGGCCCAATCAGGATTGGTCAACCAGCCACTGGGATGAAGAGCCTCAGTCAGATAAATTACATGCTCACAAAGGAAGCATCCATCATTCTGTCTGCAGAAGCTGAGAGAACTGGAGCTGTTTTCTAGTTCTTATACCATCACAGAGTAGGAAGTCTTCTCTTTCCTCCTAGGCCCCCATTCCAGTGCCTGGTGACTCAGTTCTAAGGGCCTCAGGCAAGGCAGGCCTTCTAGTTCGGTTCCTACATTAGGGGAAGCTCTGTGTCCTTCTTCACCTGGAGTCTTAAGCCTGACTAGGGAGTCAGGAGACCCACTCCATCCAGTCTTCTCCTCTGTTATAGTGTGACAGAAGTGGCTAGGGGCAGGGAACCCATGCTTACCTGAGCCAGGAGAAGAACCACACAAACCTTCCCTAGCTGGGGAGGCCCTATTGATCCACCCCCACAGAGAACCAGGAACCTGGGTACTGCAATTCCTTCTCAGAGCTATAACTAATTGTTCATAAAGATCTTTCCGAATACCAATGATGCAAAATATTTGAATGGTTTACCATATTGTTCACCATATTTAAACTGTCAGAAACCTTAAATATCTGAGCAGAACCTCAGCAAACAAAGGATATTTTGGGGACTTGTTATGTATGTTGTACAGCAGAGAGATTTGTAGTCTATATGACTTCCAAATCCTGTAAACGAAGCATTTCAGTGTTGTCATTTTCAGCTATAGACCATCCCACGATTGTTGCTTTTTCTTTTGCTATTAAGAGATGGCTCTGTAAGTCAATTATTTCTCAATAAAACTGGAGGGTAGGGGGAGAAGAATGGCTCATTCATTAACATTTCTGCAGTTTGTGGCAAAAGCCAAACAGGCCCTGCTTGATTCCATTGGCTCTGATAAAGGGGAGGAGGACGTTGGAGGGAAGGGTGAGTGATTGCCCAGCACACACCTCTGAGTCCTTGAGAGCAAGATCTGGGTGAGTAAGGGAATTCCTTCCTGAGCCACCAAGGGACTATCGAGAAGTTGTATAGCCTTCAGTTGGGAACAAAGATTGGCTAGGTGATTTCCCTGCAGCCCTCTCACCCTGTGGATCTGGCCTGCTCTGCCCCCCCCCCCCCAGCATCTTGGGTGACAGAGATAACCCACCAGCTGGTATAGATGACCTCAAGTAACATCCTCTCTGTGTTCTCTAATAAACTTGATAAATCTGACTGTGTGAAAAATCTCCCATATGCTTTAGTCTAAATTTTCTTCTGCTTAACCTTGTTACTCCTACCTTGCCTCCCTCAGACTGCCTGAGACAATTACTGGGAGGCATTTGTTGAATAATTAGAGGCCACAGATAATTTCTCTTTAGCTCTCAGTCTTGCATGTTACCCACCCTGTGGCCTCCCTTTAGCCAGCTCTAATTAGCTTCTTTGATCCCTTCCTCCCAATTTCTCCCTCTAGCTTGTTAATTACCTTTCTCCCCCATGAATTCTTTCTGCCCTGCCTTTGTCCATGTAGCCAGAGGAGCTGAGAATGACAACCTAGGGCCACTCAGTGGGAGGTAGTACTTCTTTGTCTCCAACCACAGGTAACCCCTCCTACTTCTGAGAAGCCTGAAGACCCAGGCTCTCCTTAGCAGAAAAGTAAAAATAGTGATTTTCATTAAATAATATAAATACTTTATGATAAAACAACTATGAATAGAATGCTTAGTATTTGCCAGGAGTTGTGCTAATCTCCTTATATATTATCATATTTCATCCCCATAACAGTCCCAAAGGATAAATACTACTAAGCCCTGTTTACAGATGTGGAAACCAAAGTCCGAAGAGGTTTTGAATAAGTTGTTCAAGTCCTACAACTTGGAAACACCAGAAAGTAGGACTTGAACCCATTTCTCTCTGGTGCCAGAGCAACTTTTATTCACTAGTTTGCTCACTGAGTTTGGGCTTTTGATGAAATAAAAGTTGAGATCATTGGCTCTTGGCCTACCCCAAAACACACAGACTAACCATGGGATAAGATGTCAGCTAGTTACCGTCAGTGTAGAAGAGGCTCTCTGAATTGAGAGGCTAAAGCTGGTGCCGAAGCAAGCCAATGTGGCACTTCGGGTCTCTGTGTATCTAAGCAGCTAGAAATCTCCTTCAGTAGAAAACAAGACCCTGATAAATTCTTGATTTGCTCTAATTCTTAACTCACTTTCCTGACAGTCTCCTCTCTCAGATGATTAAGGGAACCATAAGGAAAAGGGCCTCACTGAAATTATATTCTGAGCAACAGAAAGGATATGTTCAGTGAAGTGGCAGTGTTGGGGACCTTAGCAGGAAGGGGCCATATTTGGAGAAGCCAAGGGAAATGTAGAACTCTCTGGATTTGGGGGAAAGCAGATTGTAGAAGGTCCAGGAGCAGGTAGATAGGATGTTTGGGCAAGAGCTTCAAAAGGAGGATGACTCAGTCTGAGAAGTGAAATCTTCCCTCACGTTGGAGGGAAGGGTGAGTGCTGCAGGAACAAGGCAGGAGACGCCTAGAGGTCAACGTGGCCAAACAGCGAGCAGTTAGAGTGGAGTTTTTTTGGTAAGAGATGAAAAAAGGTGAACAGAGAGGGTGTGAAGCTCTGACAACACTGTCAGGAATATCAGGAGGGTGTGACCTGGGATGCTAGGAACGAAGGGACCTCCCCAAGCAACGTTAAGAGTGAGAGCATGGCTGGGGGGCATCAACCCATTACTTTGGCAGATAAGTCATTGCAGCAGGTGAGGGCATCCCCATCCTCCTTCTTAGGTTTGTTTTGCTTCTCACCTCTCTTTTAAGGAGAATGGTCTTCCTGGGACAGCTGGGTGGCCCAGTCTTCTAAGTGTCCTACCCTTGGTTTTAGTTGAGGTCATGATCTTGAGGTCATGAGATCGAGCCCGTGTTGGGTACAGAGATTACTTAAATATATAAAACTTAAGAAAGGGGGGAGACCTTAAAAAAGGAGGGGAAAAAAGTGAACACACACACACATGCAACTACAACCCAGGTCAAGCAACAGAACTTTGTCAGCACCCCAGAGAGGACTCTCTCATGTTCCCTCCAAGTTTGAACTTCCTTTTCAGAAAGATTTGCCATCCTGGGAGCTTAGGTGAGTGTTACGGACATAGAAGATCTGTGCATTTCAGGAAAGCATTCAGCAGAATCTGATGATTATCTAATAAGTTAGATAGAGAAATGATGTTAAAGATGTGGACTTGTAGCTACTTGAACAGTCAGACCTAATAGATGTTTGTTTACAAATGGTCCGGTGTCTATAATAGAGTCTTGACTGGGTTGTTGTTCTAGAAATCTCATGTCAGACTCAGTCCTGTCCAGGCTGCATTCAGATTCTTACATAAGGACCTGGGGGCAGATGACACAGATCAGAGAGGGCTTAACCACCATGTTGGGCACATAACAGAATGAGGATTCCATAGTGACATGCTAAGGGGGAGGTCTTGGGTAACAAAGTGGTATTTTAAATCTTGTTATTCTTAATTTTATAAAAACCCATATTTGTTGTTTAAAAAAAGAAATCCGGGAGAAGGGGGTGGGGTTATGGACATTGGGGAGGGTATGTGCTTTGGTGAGTGCTGTGAAGTGTGTAAACCTGGCGATTCACAGACCTGTACCCCTGGGAATAAAAATATATGTTTATTAAAAAATAAAAAAAAAATTTAAAAAAATAAAAAAAGAAATCCTACTGGCCAGAGACAAATACATGATGTCATACTACCCATATCCTTTGGTAACTTGGTTTTTGCCTTCTGTACTTCGGTTCAGGGCAATGTTGGAAATCCTTGGCTTATCACGTGAACAGCTTTTAGGGATTGGATCTAGGCAGGCCTAGTGTGAATCAGTTCTGCAGTACCCCTGCCAAAAACCTATATGTGACCTGAGGCATTAGTCACAGCATGATCCTGGGCCAGAGGCAGCTAGGCCCCCTGGACTAGAGGGGTTGGCCAGGCAGGAGCCCTGCAGGTAGGTTTGCCAGATTTTGAGGGGAGCTTTCTCTAGTCAGTTGGCTGCCCCTAAGCTTCAGAAGGGGTAACCTGTCAGGACAGTCAAATGACCTTCTCCACATTGAGAGGGCAGACTTGGGACCAGTGGGTATAAATAAGCTTCATGAAAGCAGATTTCAGTCCTTATCAGAAGACATTTTTCAAGCAATTAGATGAGTTTAAAACTCAAGGCAGCATAAATCGTTTGAGGAGCCCCCTACTGCTCTAGTCTTCAAATACTGGGCTGTCAATTATCAGAGGTGCTATACCAGGTAAGAGGTTGGTGATTGGGTCTAGTTATCCTAAATGTTGGTCCTCACATCAGTGCCAGGCATATTGGTAAGGATCAGGTGGAACGTTTATGAAAAATCAGGTTTTTGAGCCCCATCTCCTGAGGCTTTGATTCAGTATGTATAAGATAATGGTTAGACTCTGTTAGAATTTTGAAACACTGCCCCAAGTGCTCCTTGGTGAAATGGCTGATTCTACAGCTGGTACATCTAAAGTACAGTATCTTGTGCAAGAACGTCTTAGGCCAGAAAGTCAGGAACTGCTTAGAGCATGATGAAAATAAGTAGAAAAGGCACAGAAGCCAGTATGAAAAAGGCTCTGGTGGCTATATAAGGGGGTAATTTGAGCATCAAAATAAATAATGATAGAAATGGATTATAACCCATTATAGATTAATGAAGAGTCCATGAATCCATATTGATAGAAATGAGTAAGTGAGAACATAGGAAAGCCTTTCCTTTCCCGTAGACTGCCAGCACAGACGGGTAGAAGCAGTGATCAAGTTTGAATATCATTTGACAAACATCATGGTAATAATAATTTTATAAAAGGAAGAATGATCAATGAACACCAGAACTAGTGGGTGAAAGTTTGCTGAGGAACAGGCTGTTTTCATATTTCAGAATGTGTCTCTCCACAAAATATGTATTAATTTCAAAGGGCCAGATAACATCTTCATAATGGAGAAATCTGGTAGACGCCACTGTGACCAGTAATCCAAGTAAACATGGCCTTCCTGACAATCATGTGCCTCCTGACAAGATGCACTGAGAAAGACACGACATTGCTTTTTACGGTGATCCTACCAACGTGCACAACCTCAGTCTAAGCATGGGAAACCGTCAGACTCCGGAATATTCTACAACTGGCCTGTGCTCTTCAAAACTGTCTGTGGACAAAAACAGGCTAAGGAGGAAGTGTCAGGACTAGAGGATTTGAGACATGCTGCTGAGTTCATTGTGCCAAGTCCTGGATTGGACAGAAACCAAAATTACTTTATAAAAAGGATAGTTTGGGGACAGTGGATAAAATCTGAATATCTGTAGATCATAGATTGATGTTAATTTCCTCATTTTGATAACTATCCTGTGGTTCTTAAGACATACACTTGATACATTTAGAGGTAAAGAGGCAACTTACTCTCAAATGTTTCAGGAGAGAAAATAATACGTCTAAACATATATATAGAGAGAGAGAAAGAAAATTAAAAAGCAGATGCGGTGAACTGTTAACAATTGATGAATCTTAATGGAAGTCCTTTTACTCTTTTAACTTTTCTGTAAGTTATCTGTGTAATTTTCCTGTAATTTTTAAAGTGCCCAGTCTGAAATCGTTTGAGGGGGAATACAAATCGGTGTCCCTGGTGACTGTGATGCAGTTATGTATGGAGCTAGCAGATGTCTGTTAAGATTCCTTGGGACTACCTTCTCTGAGGCCCTGTTTCTTTTTCCAGAGCTGGGCATTTGATCTCTGTGCATGTGTGCAGAGGACCTCTTAGAGATACTCTTGTGAGCACTATCATTGTGGTGAAGTGTGTGTGCCCCACATTTGCTTACACAACTGGCTTCTGGTTGTGAACTATTTATGAATGGGTCCAGTGATGCTCCTACCCTTCCCCTGTCCTGATGGAACCTCTGAAGTGGCCCAGTGTGGTTCCCATCATCCCAGTTGTGGTATGAGCCTCATGTTATAGGCTGGTTGTTTTGGTTCTCCTGGGGGCTTCACTTTGATGTGGAAGAGTTATATGTGGTATTTATTCTTTACCTGTTCTGTTGTTATTCAAGTTGGTAATTGTCCATCTCTTGATTGACTAATTGATTGCTTACCCCCACTTAATCCCTAGATGGCAGGCTAGTATAGATCCCCAGTGACCTGCCGATTTCAAGATTACACATCCTGCAAATCCTTGTGTTCCACAGATGATCAACGCCACACGCTAGGTCACGGGCAAGGAGAGGCCCGTAGAGAAGGAATCTTTCTTTCTGGGCAAGAAGGTGAACAGTTAACCACCACTTCATCAGGCAGGATTGCAGATGATGAAGCCTGACCACGTCCTCCCCTGAGATATGCCCCCTTTCCACACTGTGTAGATTGTTCTCAGGGAGTATTTCACAACAATGGCAGTTTTTTCCCCTCTGTTTTTAAGAGAATGAAAAAAAGAATCATTATCCTACGTAGAAATATGGTGAGGACTCCTGAGAGAGCTCATACCCCGATGCGTGGATAAGCCTTGAGTCTAGGTTGGGACTGGGACTCTGAATGACGCGAGCTCTGCTTTGGAGGGTTTCCCCTTGGTATCTACTCAGCCCCATGTAATGAGTTAACCTGACCCTTATTTTCCAATCCAGAAGTCTCTGGCTTTTCCGGGTTTTTTTCCTGCCATTTCCAGTTACTCAGATTCCCTTTTCCATCCTTGTTGTTCCACTTCACCCCAAACAGGATCTCTATGTGTTTCCTGTTCCCATGCATATGGCCCCTGATGCTAGCAGCACCTGCTCTGTGGCTCTGTGACCCTGTAGTTGCAGGGACCCTGCCCTGAAGTGGGCCTGTGCTTGGTTTAATGCTCTGCCTGCCCTTTCCATCTTGAAGTTTCTAGTTTCTAATAGTTTTTGAACACGGGCCCCACGTTTCCATTTTGCACTGGCGCTGAAAATTACATAGCTCATCCCGAGTGGCAGAGAGCGAGAAGGGCAACTCGTGGGCGGCACTCTCATGGGGCCTGTGGTGGGGCTTGGCTGTATACCCTGGGATCAGCTGAACCACCCAGACTGCCCCCCAACACTTGCTCAGCTTTGCTTAGCTGAAATATGATCTCTGACCCTTGGCAAATTGCCTACATCAGTCACCCTGACCCAAACTGTTTGGTTTCTGCACATGTAATCATTTCCATTTCTGTGATCTACCCCTCCCCCAGCCCCACCCAAGATTTGCAAAGTAGCAGCTGCTGCCATCCCTTTGCACACAGACAGCTGACTTGCCTGCTGATTGTGAACATCCCAGTAATCCAAGTGCTAATGGTATTTATTCAGTCCAGCCGGCTTAGCCCTGAACAAGGTTTAGTCTCATTTATCTCATCAGAGACAAGCTACGTCCTTAATATCCTTCTGTTGACTTTGAGCACACCAGCTCCACGGATGTCGCTGAGAGGCAAACCAGGCCCCTGCCCTTTTAACGCACTCAAATCCCCAGCTGTCAGGCTCCACACCTTTCCGCCCCGCCCCCTGCATGGGCCACAGCTCCCATCCTGAGCCTGTAGCCTGGGAGGGAGATGAAGCCAGCATATATGTGCCCTGGACATCTGTGTTCCCAGGACAGCTGTGTTCTCGAGGATATGGTCTGGGCTCTTTGTAGCAAACCCACCGTAATTGTAATGTTTCCATCACATTGCATTGGCTGCATTTTGGCACTCGATACCTGTTGTATCTTTAACACAAGGTAGTATTAGTTCTGCCTCATAGGTAAGGAAACAGAAATGAAGGGACTTGCCCAAGGTCATCAACCCTTGTTCATAGGATTCCCACCAAATGTCCTCCAGGCACTGGCCCTTGTACATCCCCTAAACTCACTCAGCTTTCTGGGGCATTTCATCCCCCAAAGCACAGAGTAATGAATATTCAGAGCCCAAGGCTAAGCTGCCAGGGGAGGGAGAGGTTCTGAGAGCATGTTGGTACCTGCCCCTCCACAGTGGATTGCCTGAATGCCCAGCTTACCTATTCCCGCCTGGCTGGACTGAGTGTCATTTGGAAACTCTACCTTCATTGGAAGAACACACCTCTGCTGTGTTCCTTAGCCCCTTGATTGGGCAGGACTAAAAGACTGTTTACAGAAGGTATTGTACAGAACCCCTGACGCATGCATGGTGCCCTTCAACTCGGGAGTAGGGCCCACAGTTACATGGGCACCTTACCTTCATTTAAGTTAGGAGAAAAGGCCCAGGGCTATTGAGACCACACTTGGCCACAGGCCCATGTTTAGCTGATGGCCCTGCTCTCCTCACCCAGGTTCTTTAGGACTTGGCTGCAGGTGAAAAAGTAGATTTATTGGGGCGCCTGGGTGGCTCAGTGGGTTAAGCCGCTGCCTTCGGCTCAGGTCATGATCTCAGAGTCCTGGGATCGAGTCCCGCATCGGGCTCTCTGCTCAGCGGAGAGCCTGCTTCCCTCTCTCTCTCTCTGCCTGCCTCTCCATCTACTTGTGATTTCTCTCTGTCAAATAAATAAATAAAATCTTTTTAAAAAAAAAAAAGTAGATTTATTGCCTTATGAAAGTGATTTCAGTAAGTGACAAAGTATCAGGCTTTCACTTTTTCCCTTTGGTTTCTTTCTGTGTGACTTCTATTTTGTTCTACCTTAATGAGTTTCTCTCCTTGGGGATGGGGTGGGACCCGGCCACTGTTGTCATGACCCTAGGTGCTCCTGGCTTCTAGCAACCTATCTTATGGAGAAGAGGACTTCTTTTGGTCGTGACTCCATTATAGACCCAGGGCTCTGGTTGCCCAGTCCTGGGTGACCCACAGAGGCCATGGTGGTGGCAGGCTATCATGGACCAGCACCCAATCCACAAGCCCTTCCCCGTGGTTTCGGGAGTTGCCATAAGTACCCCATCAGGACCATAAGGAGTGGGAGAGGGAGCAGTGTCTCAGAGGAAGGGAGGCAGGGGTATCACTACTGAGAGGCAGGACAGAGGGATGCTGGGCAGATACAGGTGCACACTGCATAGCCACAGCCAACCTGACCTGGGAGTGGTAAGTTGTGTCTGGTTCAGAGTGTTCTACCATCTCATCTCTTGTCCCCAGGGCAACTGGGCCCTCTCTGGTGTCTGCTCGTCACCAACTTTTCATTTTACTTAGGGTTTGGTATTTGCTGTGGAAGGAGGAGCAGGAGCAGATTCTGCTTGCTGGATGAGGTCTGGGTCCTGCATCACCCTTCCTAGGTCCCAGCCAGCAGACTTCAGTGCTGTCGGTAGCTTGGCCTCCTGACCTGCACCTTTTTGTCAGCTGCACCTCTTGGCCCCATTTCCATGACTTTCCAGGGTAGCTATTCATTCAATGGTCTCACCTCTCCACACACAATCATGCTGTTCCCTGAGCACCTGCCCTTCCTCCTGTCTACAAGCTGTCTTCTTCAGCCTCCTGCAGTGTCTCTTCTCCAGTGCAGACCTCCTGGATCTTCCAGCCCAGACCTTCCTGTTTTTCCTCCGGACCCTCTGCCCGCCCCCAGCCTTAGGTTCAGAGCAACTTGGTCTGGCCTCATGTTAATATCATTCATTCCCTCTGTAACTTCTAAGTAAAATCTGGTGGATGGTCTCTGTCCTGTGTGTGGATCCTGGCTTGTTCAGTGGCAGAGGGCTGGCTGAGCTTCCCCAAAGACCTGTCCTGTATGTGGGGCTGCCCGTACATCATTCCTAAGACAGACTGCTGTCTGACCCTCTGTCACTTACATCAGGGCTCCCGTGGAAAAGAAGCACCCGGGAAGCCATGGGGATTTGCCTAGATGGTACGTGCCCTCCCCTTAAGGCCCTGGTACTTTGTTTCTTGTTGGTGCTTTGGTTCCCTTAGGGGTTTGAGCCTTCTCTCCCCTCCTAACAAGCAAGACATGGGTGAGCACGGTTCCCCTCCCTCCTGACACTGCCTTGCATTGTGACAGGGCTACTCCTCTGGGTGGTGTCCAGGTGGGTCCCGGTACCCAGCATGCTCAAGTGGCTTTCCTAAGGCACCTGGCAGGTGATTCTCTCATCTCTAGGTCTTGTTCTCAGCTCCATGTGCTGTCTTTGGAGGACCTTGCCCCTGCCACCATGTGGGCCCGTGAGCGATGGTGCTTCCTATGAGGCTGATGTGATGTTGGGTCTCACAGCCCCCCTTCCTTGGGAGGCAGCTTTTGACGTCTGTGTGAATTTCTCAACATGGTCGTCTTTTCCTAGAAAAGACCCTGCCTGTTGTGGGTGAGCATTCCTCAGACACATGATGGCAGAGGCAATTCTAATTAGCTCACGCTTTGATGAAGCAGCTGCCTTTCTCAAGTTAGGGGGAACAGTGGGCAGGGGAGAGGCTCAGCTCCACAGCCCTCCTGCATTAGTGCCCACCTGCTTGTCTGGAGAGGAGCTGTCAGCTTCCCTTCCCCAGAGACCCTGGCCCATCTCCAGGCTGCGCCTGAGACACACTGGTGGGGTTGCCATGGGACAGGCTGGCACCCACCCTGCACATCCTTTCTGGCTGAGACGATGCAGAGGGACCCACGCACCTCCCATTTAGAGCAGGGAAACTGGCTCAGTGTGCTGAGTCTTCTTTGAAACTTGAAGCTGGTGCCTGGTAGGATCGGGCCCCATCACCATGCCACTGGGCCAGCTTTCATGGGGCGCCTGCCATGTGGCAGGCTCTCTCTTTCAAGCAGTAGTGTGCACTCTTGTCACCTGCCTCCCATTTCCTCTGGGTCTCAGACCCTGCCTCACTCTGCAGGATCACAAGGGACCCTTGCCAAAGTTGGGGGTTAAGAGGAACAGGTGCTCTTTCAGTCTCCAGGGAGCTGGTGGCCTGGCTTAGGTGAAGGAGCCAGAGCCAAGAAGAGACTCCGTGCCCTTTGTGGGCTGTCTATGCAAGTGTGGCAGCCACTCTGTGACCTCTGGTCTGGCCTCTCCTCTTCCTTCTGGCCTCAGGGTTTTAGGAGCCTGCCACATTTCTTCTCTGAGGCCTCCTAAGTGTCTGGCAAGGGAGCCTTGACCTCCCTCGAATGCCTAACCACCCAGGTCCCTGTACTTGACACTTCTCCCTAACTGATCACTAATTTGATCTTGGAAAGCAAGAGGTTCCCAGTCTTATCTCCTCCCGGGCACCCTGCCCTGTGGAGGCCTCACTGGCAGGGCCCCTATGCTTTCTTCCAGGAGAGTTATGCCTGAATGTTTGAACCTCCTTGCTCTTTTGCCAGCCCAGAATGGGGAGAGGAGCTGGAGAGGCAGCTCTGGGTTTTGAGTGCTACAGTGTTGCTGTGTGTGGGTTGGTTTAGTCCTGGTTGTGCACACATGTTGATTCATTCTGGCCCTCTTTTCCTGGGCCCCATAACAGAGGCTATATGCTGAGTACTGATAACATGGGGGCAATCCCAGCAGCTACTCTCACAGTGGGGAGGCATCTGGGTTGGTCTTGTTTTAGGCTCTGCTCAGGTTCAGAGGCTCCCTGGCTCTCATTCGTTCTTGCGGTCTTTTTCCCCCACAAACATTGACTATATGTTGTCTATGTACTCCAGCCAGAAGAGAAAAGAGGAGTGGGTCCCAGCACATGGCCAAGAGGAGCTCATAATCAGAGAACAGACCTGTCAGTAACTGCCCCCAGTGTATGATTGCTTGGGGTGATGGAGGGAGGAAGACCCAATGTAGGCCTGGGGACTGTGAAGGAAGGCTTTCGTGGAAGGGACACTGAGTAGCACCTTTAGCATCGGGAGATCTTAAAGGGGTGTAGGTGATTTCCCTTCCCAGATCACTCCAGCCCAATGTTTGCTGGGTAGTAGGATGTTGTGGGAGCCGTTGGTCTGTGATTTTGGCCATAGGCTTTGGTACCCAGGTCGATGTATAGTCATTCACCTATTCAGCCAGCTAAGTTCTAGCTTGTCCCAAGGGGGAATGCTCCTTTGGGCACCTTAGTTTTCCCCAAGGGATGGCTGGTACATTATCACCCCCAAACCACCAAGATCCCTGGGCTGTGCACAGTGATGTGTCCCCAGCTTGGTGAGGAGGTATTGTGTCATGCTGCCCTGTACTTTCCCTCCAGCAACCCAAAGGTTCAAGTAGAGGCCATTGAGGGGGGAGCCCTACAGAAGCTGCTGGTCATCCTGGCTACGGAACAGCCTCTCCCTGCAAAGAAGAAGGTATGTATCTGCTCCCTCCCTACTGCCCAGCCCCTAGCACATCTGCAGAGCCTGAGAGACAAGGGTCCCTTTTTTGGCTGTGCGTGTCACCCTTGGGGACCTGAGTGCTCACCCATCCACTGGGTGGCATAGGGGGAGAGGTCCCACTCACCTCAAGCAGCATGACAGCTTGCTGAGGCATCTGGAGGCCTCAGTTCAGCTCCCATCATAGTCTGGGATACCACCCTCTGGCTTCTTGTGTTGTGGTCTCTCTGCCTAGGGGGCGATGTTAAAGGTGTCTCACCCCTCTTCCAGCTTTCACCAAACTGTGTTCTGGGGTATAGCTGGACCTGAGAGGGACGAAAAGAATGGAGGCTGGGCTGGGGTCGTCGGGGCACTTCTGGCTGCGTTTACTGGGCCCTGGATCAGGCTGAGCAGCATGTGGCCCATCACCCTCTGCAGGTCCTGTTTGCCCTGTGCTCCCTACTGCGACACTTCCCCTATGCCCAGCAGCAGTTCCTGAAACTGGGGGGCCTGCAGGTGCTGCGGAGCCTGGTGCAGGCAAAGGGTACAGAGATGCTGGCTGTGCGTGTGGTCACTCTGCTTTATGACCTGGTCACTGAAAAGGTGAGTGCCCAGACCTGGGGTGCCTCCGGGTCACTTTGCTTTGTTTTGCTTCTAGCCTTTTGGCCCTGGCCTCTTCCATGCTACCTTCCATCCTCCTAACAGTGATTCGGAGAAAACGTGCCAGACTGTGCTGGGTAGACCTAGAGGCTGTGGAGGCCCCTCCTTGGGATCCTGAACCCAGAATTTCTGAGGGAGGGTGTCCCATGGGATGTGACAGCTAAACTGAAACCTGAGGGCTGGTGAGGAGGGGGGAAGGGGCCGGGGTGCCAGGGATGGGGGTGTGCCAGAAATGGCCAGGATCGGCCCTTCATGGAATGACAGGTCATTTGGTTAAAGCCTAGGGTGGTGCAGTAGGGAGCAAGGTGGATGGAGCAGCTGTGTCGGGGAGCCCTCGAAGCAGCCAGAACGACAATTAGCCAGAGCCTGGGAAGAGGCTGAATCTTTAGCTTCTAGAAATGGGATCTTTGGATTTTTAAGTTTAGATTTTTAGATTTTGATCTTTAGATTCTAGAAACATGCAGGTTCCTCCTCTGGGAGCTTTGACCCTGGGCAAGGGCTTGGCCACCCTCGAGGGGCTCAGGGACCCTGTTGTTGCCACCTGGCAGGAGACTTGGTGTCCAACCCACTTTGGTCTTTGTGAGCCTGAAAAGTGTCTTAATTAAGAACAGAGTGCAGCCAGCCGGGCCTGGATTCTGAATGCAGCGGCTGCAGAGAGCAATAGCAGAGATCTCAGCTCGCTTTCTGGCCACGCTTTCCCTAGAACAGCCAACTGGAGCAGGCTAGGCAGCCCCAGAGCCACCGCTGAGTCTCGGAGGAGGAGAGGCCCAGGCCTGCCTCCCTGCTCCTGCCTCACATTGAGGGTGGGAGTGTCTGGAAGTTGCTGTTGTGAGTGCGTGGACTCTCTGGTGCTCCCTGTGTCTCCAGGCCTGGCTTGTCCTTCATTCTCTCCTGCTCTCCCCCTCTCTCCCTCTTTTTCTCCCCCCCTCTCTCTTTCCCCTCTTTCTCGTTCTTTCTCTCTCTCCAAGCTGCAGAAACCCAGAACAGCAGGCAGCCATGTGGTGCTCACATCCAATTAATAAGGCCTGGGCACAGTTGACTTCCTGGCAACAGGCCAGCAAGCCTGGAGAAAGACCTGTGTGTTGGCTTGGCATTTCCTGGGAGAAACTGACCTCTTCCCTCTGCTGAATTCGGTGTCTCTTTGCCACCCCTAGTCCTGGCATGGCAGGTACCATGGCATTGGCATGTCCCCAGAGAGCTGCCCAAGTCAGCCGGCCCTCAGGGCTCACCTTGAGGCTTGGGGTGCTGAGAACACTGGTGTTTCTCTGTGGAAAGTACTGGGATAGCTGTCCCTCTGCAGGCGGGGAGGACAGTGGAGGAGTTTCTGCCGCCGGTGAGCGTAGGACAGGTGTCAGCCGAACTGTGTTTGAGGCAGCTGGGGCTTCTCTTTTCTTGTAGTTCCCCGGAAAGAATGAAAACCAATTAACCCTGGGTCTGGGTCTGGAGCTGCGTGAGATGGCAGCGTGTCAGGTTGCCGTTGGAGGTGCCCCACGGCTTGAGGGTGTTGTGGGAAGGGGGCAGCTGCTTGGCAGAATTCCTGTGGGGAGTGCGCCCACCTCTCACGGTCCCTGTCCTCCTGGTGCTTTGGGGCAGACTTTATTGACAGTAGCACCTGGAGCATGTGGGCTGCAGAGGCCTGCTGTTGGGGGACTCTGACCTGTTTGGGCAAGTCAGGGGAGGCAGTGAGATCTGAGGGGTGAGTTAGTCAGGGAGTTGGAGTTAGGTGGGAGTGCACCTCCTAGCTGCACCTTAAGGGCTCTGGGGGACAGTTTGTGTGACAGGTGCATGAGTTAGGGCGTATGTGGGGATGAGGCCCTGCACAGGTTGGGGTGGACCCTGCAGGGCCTTTAAGTCCTTGGGAAGGGATTTAGTTATGAACATCAGAAATGCTCAGTTGTACAGGGTGTAGGGCTGGACAAGTCTACTGTCAGCTGGCTGGAGGTGGTCGTGAGTGGGAGGCAGGGGGCTGACAGGTGCTGTGAGCGGCAGTGGATGTGGGGCAGAGACCAAGGGCCTTGAATGTTCCAGGTGCAGCTGGGGTATGTGGGGTAGCTTAGGAAAGGACTGTCAGAGCCCTCTCATCCTTTTCTGGGCCAGGATGCTGATCCCTGCCCCTCCCTGCTTCCTCCACCAGCCCCAATGGACCTCAAGGCCATCCGGTGGTGCTCTGTGGTCCCTGCTCTTTGCCTGGGCTTTCCTCTTGTCTTCCCTGTCCTTGGCATACCTTGTTCTCCCCTGGAATAAGGGCAGAGCTTCCTCTTCCGTCTTGTAGGTACACTTAGTACAGCCAGTAGCGCATGTCTCCACCCTCTCCCTGCTCATCCTCCACCTCTGACATTCGAGAGAAGCTGTTCACTCACATTTCAGGTGTGTCCTACCCCTGTAGCCTGGCAGGCATGGCTCCCACTGTATTGTGCTGGCGGGGCTGGGTTTCTGTACTTTAGAGCCACTGGCCAAGCTTGTGACTTTCTGCCCAAACTTGTCTCAACTCCCCAGGCCCTTGGCATAAAGGCCACACACAGCCGGGACTCAGCCAGACCCTCACGCCCCCTGGGCCAGAACAGCCTCACATTCTACACACAGGAAGGGGGCCTCAGCCTACTGTTGTGACCTGCCCGTGTGTGGACCCTCCACCCTTGTCCACTTGGACAACTCCCACATAGCCCTCCAGACTCAGGGAAGTGCCATCCTGTTCTCTTGGCTGTGCCCTCTGTCCTCTGAGTGAGTGAATCGTGTGGAGGTGAGGCTGCCACTGCCACGGACGGAGGTGTAGATGGTGTGACTCAACTTGAGAGCTGAGCACCCATTGCTAGGTGTGCTGTGTGCTGGGCACTGGCCGTGTGTGGTCCTGAAGGGGGCACATCATCACATAAGAGATGATGCCGGGCCCATCCAAGGCTGTTCGGCTGTCAGTGGCGGAGCAAGAATTCAAACCCAGACTGCTGGCATCCACCGGGCACTGCTGAATTGCAGTCATTGTGCTCCTCAGGGATTACTCCGTTAATTTCTCTTCTCCTGCTAGACCCTGAGCTCCTCAAGGGCAGGGACCATGTCTCCGTCTAGGTTTCTCCGGCATACTGCACAGTTGTTTTTGATGAATGGATGGAGGGACAGACAGATGGACCTATGGGTGGATGGGTGGGGGAACCTGATTGAAGCTGTGAATCCAGCTGGCCCTCTCCCATGTTGGGCCTTTGAGCGGGTGGACGGATGATGAGCCACATGCCTTCCCATGACTGCTCTCTGTGTGTTCTCTCCCCCAACCCCGTCCCGGGTGCCTGGCCATGCGGACAGCAGAAGTTTGCTGAGGAGGAGGCCGAGCTGACCCAGGAGACGTCCCCAGAGAAGCTGCAGCAGTACCGCCAGGTGCCCCTCCTGCCAGGCCTGCGGGAGCAGGGCTGGTGCGAGATCATCGCACACCTCCTGGCCCTCCCTGAGCATGATGCCCGAGAAAAGGTGCTGCAGACGCTGGGCGCCCTCCTGGCCACCTGCCGGGACCGCTACCGCCAGGACCCCCAGCTCAACAGGACGCTGGTCAGCCTGCAGGCTGAGTACCAGGCTCTGGCCGCCCTGGAGCTCCAGGACGGCGAGGATGAGAGCTACTTCCGGGAACTGCTGGGCTCCATCAACAGCTTGCTGAAGGAACTGAGATGAGGCAGCTCCCTGCCACTGGGACTGGACTGGGACATTAGTGAGGCTGACGGACACCAGCTTGGGTGGGCTCCTCAGGGGACAGTAGCCAGGGGGGAGGACTTCCCTACTGGGGCCAGGGCATCATCTGGGCAGTGCCGGCTTGACCATTAAATGGAGGCATGAGGGCCATTGTCTGTTGTGTGTCTCTGCAGACCGGACACAGTCCTGTGGTTGAGGGACTGTGTCTAGGAGCCCCCAGGTCACTGGGTAGATAGGCACCCCAGAGGCCCCTGATGACACGGTGGATGGTCGGCCTGGGGCATCCAGTAATAGGCCCTATGGGAAGGGTCTGGGCTCAGGAGTTGGAAAGCCCTGGCTGGGACCTTGCTCTTCCCCACCCAGGAGCTCTGTGACCTTGGCAAGTCATTTACCTTTTTGTGGGCCTATTTTCTCAACTGTCAGAGGGGATGCCATTAAGTGCGAGCAAACCTGCAAAAAGCACTGCAGCAGGGCACCTGTGCTTGTTCCTTCCCCCACCTTGCTCTGATGGCAGGTTGGTGCTGGGGTGGGGGGGTCATCTCACTGCCCCTTGTGCATGGAAATAGCTTTGAGGCCCATGGCAGTGGTACTCTGTCAGCCCTGGCAGCTTATGGGTTGGGCTGGAGCGATCGGCACTGGGACCAGGGTGCTGGAAGGATTGGGGGTGACTTGCGGCACTCTGGAGGGCTTGGGTGTGGGCCTCGCTCTTGGAGAGGAGTGAGCTCCCTAAAACTGGAAGTAGGAGCCCAGGCCTGCCTGTCCCACCTGACAGGGCAGAGGTGCGTCTCTGTGCCCTCGCCCCTCCCCTGTATCAGCCGAGGTACACTGCGGAGGAGGCCTCGGAGGCGGGGGCAGCCGAGCCTGGCAAGTCCCGGCCCCCACCCCACAGAGGCTGAGTGCCAGGCTGGGAGCCTGCTGCAGGTTGCCACGGCAACTCCGGCCCTGGGCTTTCCTGATTTGGATTCTGGTGCGTTTGTTTTTGAGCCTTTCCCAGTGCATCACAGCCTCACTCCTGCTGCTTAGGCAGCCCCTCCTGGCCTCTGTGTAGAAATCGACCCCCTTCCTGGCCTGACATGTAGAAATCTCGGTTTCACAGAGCTCGTGGGGAAACCAAGGCCCAGACAAACATAAGGTAATGGGCAGCTTCCTATCTTGCAGTCCTTTTGTTTGGCCTCCCACCTTCTGCCCACCTCGTGCCCCAACACACAGGAAGCTCACAAGAGAGTGGTCACCTGCACACAACCCTCCCAGGAGGGCAGGAGAGAAGCAGCAGTCTGTTTTGCCCGTTGGAAGGCTCATGGTTCAGGCGTCATGGGGATCAGACCCAAAATCTATCGCGTATTGGATATTTTCTGCCTTGTTGCCTTAAAAACCTTTAAATCGCCTTCTAATTGTGTTTTACAGATGAGGAAATCATGGCTCAGAGAGGCTGCATGGTCGTGTGAGGTCACACAGCTTTTGACTGGCAGAGCTAGGATTTGGTTCCAGCATGTTGCAGAAGGCTTGCATATGTGGCTCAGAGGGTGATAGTGTTGAATTTGATAGGCAGGCAGGGGCAGGAAGACCACGATGGATGGCAGAACAGCTGTTCTGTGGTCAAGCAGGGCTGGGTTCAGAAAGGAGGTCCTGGGCCCGGCTAGGACCAAGGTCAAAAATCCCTTTAAAGATGGTGTCAGCAGACTGAGTGAATTTGAGAGAGGAGGGCGGTAGGAGGACACTGTCCTGCACATGCTGGGAATGAGGAGGGCTCAGGGCTGGGGAGAAGTTCAATATGGGCCTCAGCCTGGCAGAGCTGAGAGCTGAGGTTGTGGGAGCAACTGTGCCTTTGAGTGAGGGCTGGCGAGACCCTGCTGAGTTGTGGACTGGGGCCTTTTGTTGGCCTGGGACAGTAGCAGCTGGGGATGGGGTCCTTGAGACCTCTTTGACCACCAGGATCTGATCTGGGTTGTGGGAAGGGGTCCCCATGGAAGGACTAACATGAGTGGAGGCTTAGTTGAGGACCCCAGTATCCCTCCACCCTCAGGCATGCTGCAAAATATAGCATTTAACTATAAAGCAGGGTGGTGTCTGAGGGGGCCCTGCTGGTTGAACGTCTGCTTTCGGCTCAGGTCCTGATCCCGGGGTTGTGGGATCGAGCGCCATGTTGGGCTCCCTGCTCAGCTGGGAGCCTGCTTCTCTCTCTCCCTCTCTCCTTGACCCTCCCCCTGCTCGTGCTCTCTCGCTCTCTCAAATAAATCATTAAAAAAAAAAAAAGAACCTAAAAGGAGACTTTGGACCATGAGCTCTTTGTGAGGAGTAGAGGCAGGGGAGTGTCAGTGGGACTGAAGGAGCATCTGGGGGCAGCGGTGCTGAGCACATAGGCTGGGTGGTGACTGCTGCTACCTTGTTCTCCACTCCACATCCACAAAGACAAGACCTAGCGAAGGGTGAAGTTCAGTCTGTACTCTTACTGGCCTCTGACTTTCTGGATCTTGAAGCAGAACCTCCTGGATGGAGGCAGCAGTGTGACCCAGGGCTTGGACTCAGGCCCAGGCTTCTTGGCTGTGGCTTCTGATTCCATCATCCAGTTTATCGCTGACTGTCTGCAAGCAAAAAGAGGACTTTCTCTGTCCTCCTTTGGATGCCATCCTGGAACCTGTGGCCAAGAAGTAGGACCTGGGCTCAGAGTTAGGCAGAAAGTGGTAATGGGGGCTGTAGCCACCAGAACTCAGGGTGATGTGACTTTTGCCAAGGCCTAGACCCTACTCTTATCTTCTCCCACCCCTGAAATGTACTGGAGCCTTATGGCAGGAACAGGACAGAGAGCTCTGACTGGATGACACCCTCTAGGCCCTGGATGGTTATTGCTTCCCTGCTCCTCAGCAGGGCTGAATGAGGCCCTCTCTGGGAGGATGACAGGGATGGGGAGTGGGGTGGTCATCTACTGTCCTCACCCCAGCCCTCAGCAGACTTGGTTTTCATTAATTCACTTATTCATTTATTCTTTCATTCAGACTGTGTTTGTTGTGCACTTACTCAGGTAGGTTCCAGGGTCCCGAGGTTGGTCAGTCACAAGCCCTGCTGTCAGGGAGCTCACAGTCTGGTAGGGGAGGCAGCAGTGGTATCACATGTACTCTGAGTGGGAGGCCTCTGTCAGTTGGAGCTGAGGGAGGGTCAGAGGAGGCCAGTGATAGCCAAGCTGAGACCTGAAGGACATGTGGAGAATAAGCCAGCTGAGGCAGCGAAAGTGTTCCAAGCCCAAGAAGATAGAGGAAGACCTGTGTTGAGGGAGAGTGGTCTGTTGGAGGACCCACGTGTTTAGTAGAGCTGGAAGAAGTGGTGGGGTGAGCGGCCAAGTGGCCACATGGAGCCATAGGGGTCGAGGGGACCACTTTGTCCAGCACCTCATCAGCCTTGCTAAGGAGTGTGCCCTCATCCTGATGGAGGGGGAAGTGAGGGCTGACTTGCAGGCACTCTCCTGGCTGCTGCTAAGTCGTTTGCTTATTCTTTCATCTTGATTTAGTACAGTTGCTTCTACCAGGTCCTATTCTAGGGCAGGAGGTGGTCAGAAGAACAGTGGCGGGAGGGGCAGACCAGGACAAGTAGGTGAATGCTGAGAAAAATCGCATTCCATAGCATTCAAGCAGCAAATGCCAAGGAAAATGCAGTATAAGGGGAGAGAGTGTTAGGGGCTCCCTTTTTGGACCCAGTGGTCAGGGAAGGCTTCTTTGAGGAGATGCATTGTGAACAGAAGGAGGCAAAACCATGAACCCTGTGGGTGTCTGGGTGGTGCTTTGTAGGCTGGAGAGATGGGAAAGGCAGGTGTCTGAAGAGCGAGGGTCTCAGCACGGTGAGAGGAGTGAGCCCGGGCCAGGACTTGAGGTCTCTCTTGGCAGTGGTGCTGCTAGAGAGCTACGGGCTGAGGAGAGACCTAATGAGACTGACACTTCAGCAGGAGCGCTCTTAGTGCATGGTGAGAACAGACAGCACGGGCGGGGACAGTGGCAGGGTCCCAGCGTCGTGTCCGTGCACAGCTGGGTGGGAGTTGATGTGGTTTAAACCCAGGTGATTAGGGCGAAGGCTGTACAAAGTGCTCAAACCCAGATGTGTTCTAAAGGCAGAGCTGAGAGGACGCGCTCAGTGATGGCCTGTGGCAGAGAGGAGAGGGGTCAGGGCTGGATGCAGTCTCGCTCTGGGGCTGGCTGGCACAGAGGGGCCTGTGGAGGTGCCATCTACGGAAGTGGGAAGGCAGAAAAGCAGGGGAGTACTGGGACCTGGTTACGGACGCTGTTTTGGCCGCATCCATACTGAGGTGGCCATTCGAGCCAGGGATGCTGACTGGCAGCCAGGGCCTGTCTGTGGCCTAGGAGAGAGACGGCCTGTGGAGAGCACGTGCCAGGCAGGGGTCCGAGGCCCTGCAAGCTGCTGGTTCCACAGCTGCTGTGACAAATCGAATTCCACAAATTTATAATTCAATGACATATTAAAAAAATAAAAGTAATTTTTTAAAAACCCAGCAAAAGAAGAGCAATAGAAGAGCTTCTTGTAAACCCACAGAAAGTAGAAGAAAAGGAAGTAATAAAGATAAGGGCAGAAACCAGTGAAACTATAGACAGCAACGTTAGAGAAAATCAAAGGTAGTTCTTTGAAATAAGAAGACACAAATTACCCATCTCAGGAATTAAGAAGAGATTATCACTGACAGCTTGGAAGAATGATGGACCATTTCCTTGAAAATACTGTCTTTCATTCTATTAGTTTACTCCTGCTGCTGTAACAAATGACCACGAATTTCACACCTTAAAACAACTCAGATTTGCTCTACTATAATTCTGTAGGTCAGGAGTCAGACACTGTTCCCATGGGGCAAAACCAGAGTCATCCGCAGGGCTGCATTCCTTCCTGTAGGTGCTGGATAGGATCTGTTTCCTTGCCTTTTCCAGCAACTAGAGACTGCCTGATTTCCTTGGGTTGTGGCCCTGTCCTCCATCTTCAAAAACCAGCAAAGGCCATTCAGCTTCTCATGTGACACTACTCTGAGCTTCTCGCCTGCCTCCCTTTTCCACTTTAAGGCCCCTATGATTATCTGAGGCCCCTCCAGAGAATGAAGGATCATCTCCCTATTTTAAAATCAGCCAATGAGCAACCTTAATTCCCCTTTGCCATGTAATTATTCATAGGTTCCAGAAAGTAGGATGGAGAAATCTTGGGGGAGCCACTGTTCAGCCTCCCACAAGGACAAATTACTAAAACTCAAGAAAAAAACAGGTAATCATTTAGTCTTGTATGTGTTAAATTGAATTCATGGTTTAAAACCTTCCCACAAAGAAATCTTAGACTCAGATAGTTTCCCTGGCAAATCTACCTGATAATATCAGTTCTACAGTCTGTTCCTGAAAATGAGTTCCAAACTCATTGCAGAAGGTCAGGGATCATTGGGGAGGGGAGATCTTACACACAGCGTTAAGGACTTCAGATTTTCCTAAGGTCCCTACCAAAATTCTCAGTGCAGAACTTGTCAACAGAATGTATTAGCAAATTGAATGTATCAGGGGGTTTACCCTGGGAATGCAAGGCTAGTTCAACACAATTCCCTGTATTAACAGACTAAAGAAGAAAAAGCCACACGATCATCTCCATAGATACAGAACAAAAATGACAAAATTCAATATCCATTCATAATAAAAACTCTCAGCAAATTAGGGATAGAAAGGAATTTTGTTAACTTGATGAAGGGAAACCACATAAAAACCTATGGCAAGTATCAAACTTCATAGTCAAAGACTGATTTGTTTTTCCCCAAGATTACAAAGAAGGCAAGAATGCCAGTGCTATCTGCTCTCTTTTTCTCTCCTTTTCAATATTTGTACCAGAAGTTCTGGGCACTGCAGTAAGGCCAGAACATGTATAGGCCTACAGATTGAAAAGAAAAAATTCACAGATGACATGATTGTTGAAGTAGAAAATACCATGGAATGTAGAAAAAAATCTGGAACTGATGGTGAGTTTAGCAAGATCACAAGATACAAGGTAACAAAAATCAATTCTATTTCTGTATACTGGCAATGAACCATTTGAAACAAAGATTTTAAAAACAGTTCGGTTGGGGCGCCGGTCTGGCCCAGTCAGTGGAGCATGCAACTCTTAATCTCAGAGTTGTGAGTTTGAGACCCACCTTGGGTGTTGAGATTACTTAGGAATAAAATCTTTTATTAAAAAAAGTAAATAAGGGGCGCCTGGTTGGCTCAGTGGGTTAAGCCTCTGCTTTTGGCACAGGTCATGATCCCAGGGTCCTGGGATCAAGCCCCACATCGGGCTCTCTGTTCGGCGGGGAGCCTGCTTCCTCTCTTTCTCTCTGTCTGCCTCTCTGTCTACTTGTGATCTCTGTCTGTCAAATAAATAAATAAAATCTTAAAAAACAAAAGTAAGTTAAAAAATCAAGAATGAAAATAAAAACAGTACTATTTACGAATACCACCCCAACAAACGTGTAAATGAAACAAAATATTTGCAGAATTGTTATGCTGGAAACTAAAACACTAAAGAAAGAAGTAAAAATTATCTAAATACACTTGATCCTTGAACAGTGTGGAGGGTTTGGTGTACTGACCGCCGTGCAGTGGAGAATCTGCACAGAACTTTTGACTTCTCAGAAACTTAACTACTAATAGCTTACAGTTGACAAGAAGCTTTACCAAGGACATACACAGTTGATTTACATGTATGTGGTTTATTAAATATATTAGAATAGATGAGAGGAAAGAAAATGTTATTAAGAAAAACCCAAGGAAGAAAAAATACATTTACAGTCCTCATACATATTTATTGGAAAAAAAAATCCACCTATAAGTGGACCTGTGCAATTCAAACCCATGTTGTTCAAGCTCAACTGTAAATGGATTCATAGGTTGGAAGACGAGCCACCGCCCCCAAAATTGATCTGTGAATTCAATTCAATCCCAGCAGGAATTTTGTTGATCTCAAGAGTGTGATGTGAAAATTTGTGTGGAGATGGAAAGGAATCAGAATAGCTAAAACAATCTTGAAAAAGGGAAGAAGTGGGTGCCTGGGTGGCCCAGTGGGTTAAGCTGCTGCCTTCGGCTCGGGTCATGAACCCAGGGTCCTGGGATCGAGTCCCGCGTCGGGCTCTCTGCTCAGCAGGGAGCCTGCTTCCTTCTCTCTCTTTCTGCCTGCCTCTCTGTCTACTTGTGATCTCTCTCTGTCAAATAAATAAATAAAATCTTAAAAAAAAATTTAATCACAAATCATTCATAGACCTAAATGGAAAACTACACAACTTTTAGAGGAAAAGAGGAATGAAATCTTTGTGACCTTGAATTAGGCTAACGTTTCCTAGTAAAACTCCAGATGCAAAATTTATAAAGCAAAAAATGAATAAATTGAAATACATTAAAATTAAAAACCTGTTCTGTGAAGGAAATTAAGAAAATAAAAAGCCACAAACAGGGAAAAAATAAATGAAAAATTACATATCTGAAAAAGGCCTTGTATCCTGATTATATAAAGAGTCCTCAGAACTCATCAAGGAAAAAAGTCAACCATAGGGGCCTGGGTGGCTCAGTCAGTTAAGCGTCGGCCTTCAACTCAGATGATGATCTTGGGGTCCTGGGTTTGAGCCCCAAGTCCCTTGTTGGACTCCCCGCTCAGTGGAGAGTCTACTTCTCCTATTGTCCCTGCCTCTCCCTGGGCTTGTGCTCTCCTGCTCACTCTCAATAAGTGAAATCTTTAAAAAAACAAACAAAAAAACGGCAAGACATTTGAAAACAAATTACCCCCAGAGGAGATATACAAGTGACAGACCAGCATGTGAAGAGAGATGTTCAGCATCAGTAGTTGTTAGAGAAGTATAAATTAGAACCACAAGATACTATGACCTACCTATGCAAATGGCTATAGAAAAGAAAAACACCGAAACACACAGAAAACATGACATCACATGCAGGGAAGGATGCAGAGTGACTGCGACTCCTGTGTTTTCCTTGTGGGTGCAGAATGCTACAGCTACTATGGAAAAGTTTGGTCATCTCTTACTGAATTACATACTTCCCATATAACCTACCAGTCTCACTGCCTGGTATTTACCCAAAATAAACATCTAGGTTCACACAGAAATTGTACATAAATGCTTATGTCAACTTTGTTTAAACACAATGACAAAAACACAACCTAGAAACAAAATGTCCCTCGGATGGACAAACTGTGGTCAGCGCATGTGAGGTGGCAGTCCTCATGGCGGGAAGCAGAGCAGGTGACCCCACGCGGAAGAAACTGGACCCCAAAGACTGCATACTGTGCGATTCCATTTGTGTGACATCCTGGAAAAGGCAAAACTGAGGGTATTTTGCTAGGACTTAAGGGGATATTTCTACAACACTGCAGTAGGACAGGGAATCTGTGGGGGAGACAGCACCGTTCTGTACCTTGATTAAGGTGATTATATGACTCTATACATGAGGCATGTCCATGGAATTATATACCAGAAGTGAGTTTTAGTGTATGTAAATTCAGAATTTAAAAACATGAAGGCAGTAAACACCCAAAACTCTTTCTTTCTTAATTACTTGACATTTGACCATTGTGATCTGTGCTCTTGAGATTATAGGTGGCCCTCGAAAAGTGGGTTTGAACTGCGGGGGTCCACTGTGTTTTTTTTTAAATTACATACATAATACTGTATATTTATTTTCTCTTGTGTCTTTCTTAATGTTTTCTCTAGTTTATTGTAATATGGTGTATTATTCATATAACACACAGGGGCGGCTCAGTGGGTTAAACATCCAGCTCTTGGTTTCAGCTCAGGTCATGATCTCAGAGTTGTAGGATAGAGGATGGAGCCCCGTGTCAGGCTCTGCGCTCAGCAGGGAGTCTGCTTAAGAGTCACTCCTCCTTCCCCCACTGCCCTGTTACCCGACTCGTGTTCTCTCTCAAAAAAAGTCTAAAAAAAAAAGAACCCCAAAACCCCTGTAACACAAAGTATGTGTTCCTCAGCTATGGTATCGGTAAGTCTTCAATCAACAGTAGGCTATTAGTAGTTAATTTGGGGGGGTTCAAAATTTATACGGGGACATTTGGCTGCACTGGGGGCCATTCCCCATTGCCTGAGTCATTCAGGAGTTAGCTGTACTTACATCTGTCTGTCCTATCCAGGTGGTGGAAACTATGTAACACTGTACCCCGGCGCTTCTCTTCCCAGCTCTCACCAACAGGACAACATGCTGGTGGCTGGAAATCTGATGTGGGAGTTCTGACGCCATGAGCTCAGGAAATGCTACAAATCCAGGCTTGATTTATTGTTGTGTTGATTGTCTAGTCTTAAAGTGAGGAAGAAATGTTAATACTGCCTATTAAACTTGAAAGTGGGTCGTCTATAGATAGCCCATAAAAATGGATGTCTCACAGTATTTGACAGGTATTATCTGAGTGAGCAAAGAAGTCACTCCTGGATGAACAAGTGCGATTCTAAGATGTTATCGTTGCTTCACTTCCATCTTACTCCTTAAGGTCAACAAAGTAACAACCAACTTTGATGTCAGAACTAGACTCATTTGTCAGTTGCAACCATAGGTTGGCTATGGATGCAGTTTCAACAAAAATCAGTGAAAGCCTTTTGTGAGAATCACTTGGCTGTTGGGAATTTATGGGAAAGGCTACTGCATACTTGGTTAATTGTGAATTATGTGCTGCAAATTCTTGCGGGAGTGAAACATGTACTAAATGTCTGTACACGTATGCAGCCCCTCCCCTCTGCCCCAGGAAGCTGGTTGGCCAGCACCTGGCAGCATACTAGAGCTGGGAACCATTGTAGACAGGGAGGACAGAAGGACCAAGGTGTGTGGCCTGGTTGCTTCAACATGAGAAGTCAAGAGGAGGAGCTGGGAGAGGAGATGAAGGACAGGGGTCAGGGGTCAGGGATGGGTGTGGGAGACCGGGGGAACAGAGTGGCCCCGGCACCATGTGCTACTAAAGGGGAGGAATGGGCAGAATGGTGTGCACTGTGGAGAAGGGTGGGCAGTGGGCCTGGAGGCTCATCTGAGTTCTGGTAAGGGGGCTGGAGACAGGACTCCGGGAAAGCTCTTTGTATTGTCGTTGGTTTTAAACTTTGGAATCTAGGTGAATGTGTTTTGTCTGCTGCTGAGAAAGATGGGAGGAAGGAGGAGAGCCTGGGAGGCAGGAACTAGAAGGGAGCATTGGGTACAGCCCTTGAGTAGGCTGGGGGCCTGGAGTGGGATGTGGCCGCTGCAGTGGGGAGGAGCTTGAGGCAGCTTCTGGGAGGAAGGCTGGGGGACCGGCCCCTGCCCTGCTCTCTGCAGCCCAGAAGGGATGGTCATCTGAGGCTGTAGGGGGACTGGGTCCTGAAGCTGGGAGGGAAGCTGGGCTCCTTGCCTGTTGTGGACTCTGGACCAGCTTCACCTCTGTGACTCCGTCCCCTCAGCTCTAAGGCCGGACGGGCAGTAATGGCACCAGTGGTCACAGGTGGATAGGATGAGGTGGGGGGCGGGGTGAGTGGCGGCCTGATGGGGGCTCTGGGCCGCGTGTCCAGTACATAGCAGCTCCTCCTTCAGGGGTGGAGCATTCAGTGGTGAGGATTCAGGCTGCAGAGGTGAGGTGTCTGGGGACCTTGGGGGGCACTGCTGGGAAGGAGGAGGGCAGCTGCTGCCAGTGAGCAGAGGGGAGGCAGGCTCTGCAGTCCCTGGCATGCAGGTAGTGGCCAGGCCTCCCCTGAGGGAAGTGACACTGAGGGTCATATCTGCCTTGTCTGAGAAGCAAGAAGCCTCAGGATGCTGAGGGCAAACCACTTTTGTGGCAAAGGAGTGAATACCCGCAAGGACAGGGTGGCATAGGTCTCCCTGGTGCTCAGCCCGGGCTGCGTAGCTTGAGACCACGGTCTCTGATGAGGATGTAGGATTTCGGGATTTCTGGGCAGGGCCTCTCTCTAGTGCCTCCTCACTTGCCCGCTCTGTGCCTTCCAGTATCTTCTGCTTGATTGGTTTACCTCAATGAACGGTTCGACAACTGTTTCTCAAGCATGTGCCAAGCCCTTTGCTGGGCAGTAGGGTGAACGAGACTACCAATGTCTGTTCCCCAGCAGGACACAGGGCGGCCCCCTGGAAGGCCAGCACCCCAACAGTGCAGGTGGAGGCAGGGAGGGCCAGGCAGAGTCCCCGGGGCGGGAGGAAGACCGTGAGCCAATGCTTCCCACTGTGGTGCAGGGGTGACACACGTGAACATTTATCAGAATGTTACGTGACGGTGTACTGGAATAGAAGTAGCACAGGAACATGATTCTGGATATTGCTTTGGAGGTGGATTAAATGAGTTCATCTTTTTAGGTAACAGTATTAACGCCGGGACGATGATATGGCCAAGGATGATCCAGACCCAGGAAAAGCGCTGGGTTGTCCCAGGAATCACCGCCAGGAGGCAGTTTGGGCACAGAGGGCAGGGTCACAGTGCCAGGCCCTGCATACCCACCGGCCTGCAGGAGAGGTGGGAGGTCCCAGAGATTTGACTGGCAGAGGTATTTCCAGAAGATCCTTTTCTACTAGGTGAGAATGGCTAATGGATGCTGGGGGCTGAGGTAGGCCAATTTCGGCAGCTTTGCAGCAGTCAGTCCAGGTGAGGGCTGGGCCCTTGGTCTGTGCAGGAGAGGAGTGGACAGGCTGAGGGGGAAATGGGGATGGGAATGGGGACTGCTAGGGGTAGGCTGTAAGAAGCCAGCAGGTCAGGTGATGAAACAACTGAGGCAGATGTGGATCGGAGCTCAGGGTGGAAGAGAGTTGTGGAGTGAGGCCAGCTGATGGCAAACGGAAGCCATGGGAATGGCCCAAGAATCCATGTGTATTTTGAGTTCGCCAGGAGAGAGACTGAACCACGGAGGCTAGTGCCTCATGGGCTCAGCGATGTCCTGGGGCTGCTGCTCACTCTGTGCCTGGGGCCTTGGAAAGTCAGCGAGGAACGAGGAACGGAAGATTCCCACCCACATGGATGCATACACTGTGGAGAGAGGGCAGGGTACTATCAGGGAGGGGTTTCGGGTTAGAGAACTTTCGGCAGGATACCTGGAGGCCCAGGGAGCTATCTGGGGAGGGTGCCCTGCAGGCAGGCAGCAGGCGCACAAGTGCAGAGGCCCAATGACAGAGACTGGGGAGTAAAGGCCAGATGGGCAAGAGACCAGACCATCACCGAGGACTTTTACTGGGAGATAGAAGCCTCTGTTAGGGATTGAGCTAAGAGAACGACACTATCAGACCTGTTTATCGAGGTTCCTATGACTGTTGTGGGTAGTGGAGTGAGGGAACAGGATGACCGGGAGAGCCTGGTGGCAAGGTCACTGCAGTGGCCGGGATGCACAGGACTGTGGGAGCCGCCGCCGCCCCCCCCCCCCCCCCGCCGGCCATGACATTTACCCCATGTGCTGTCCCTTTTCACAGTGCGCTGGGAGTGAGGGGGCGGGGGTTGATGGGACCGACAAAGTACAGCAGAAGTGATTTATCACTTTTCTAAGATCAGGGTGGGGTTTTTTTGTTTTGGGTTTAAAAACCCTGTAGCTTCCATCTGCTTGCTGTTATTTTTTTTCCAGCTGCCAATTTCTCTGGATCATTCCTTCTGGGGGAAGCCAGCTACCATGTTGTGAGCGGCTCTATGGAAAGGCCCACGTAGGATGGAGCCAAGGCCTTCTGCCAGCAGCCACGTGAAGGAGCTCAGAAGCAGATCCCCCAGCCCATCAAGGCCTCAGACACTGCAGTCCCATGAGTCCCCAAGTCAGAGCTTACCACTGAGCTGCTCCTGGATTCTTATCTTTAGAAACTGAGGTAGTAACTAAGTGTTTGTTGCTTTAGCTGCTAAGTTTTGGGGCAATCTGTTACATAGAAATAAATTAACAGCTTAGGCCAGGTAATATTAAGCAGAAGCGGTTGAGTTACTAGTAGTTGGACCCGCCTACATTTTGAAGAAATTGGACAGCTCAATTATCCAAGTGGATAATTCAGGAGGCAGAGTAGTCAAGTTCTGAGAGCATTCAGCATTTGGACGGTATTTAAAGCCAGGATTCTGCTTAAAATCCAAAGAAAGAGCAGAGCTAGAGAGGAAGTAGCCCAGCTACTGAGCCCTGGGACCACACAACTAGGAAGAGGAGAAGGGGCACATGGTAAGGAAGAACCCAGTCAGGTGTTCCAAGAGTCCCGTGAGGGGCTTCAGGAAGAAGGCTGGGGTGGTGGGGAGGAGAGGTAGTGGGGAAGGAGTGTTCCCCTGGCCACTTGTATGGTGAGATGGAGGAGACAAGGAGGCATGCTACTTAGTGGTAGGATGGACAGCAGCGGAATGGCCAGGACACAGCTGACCAAATTGGAAGGAGGAAGAAAACACAAGCACCATATTGGTCTCTTTGGGGCCCTGTGCTTCAGGAGGGTATGTGTGCCCAGGAAGGACATGAGATTGAAGGGGGACTTTTATATTTAGGGCAGCTATTAGCACAGTTGTAAGTTGGTAGGACAATTCAGAACAGAGTGGGAGACACCCACAGAGATATCATGAATGCCTCCAAGGTTCTGACCTGCACTTGAAGCTCCAACATCGGAGTTCCTGAGGAGGGTGAGGCCCTCCCTGGATTGGGAGGGGAAGCTGGCACGTAAGTGTCAAAGCCCTGACAGCTGTCAGCTTAGAGCCACAGATAGTGTTTCTGGCTGGGCAACACTGTCCCCAGGGCAGAGGGACACCACGAGGGACCAGGGCACCACAGATGCTCTGGGCAAATCCAAGAGATGTTTAATGTAAAACCCGACCCACTAGAAGGCAAAAAAAATCACCTTGGCCTCTCAGACTTGGTTTCATAGTGGACTTTACTGGGAAAAGTTAGTGTAAAAAACATTTAAATTCATAAAATTTAAATAAGACAGCAAAATTATACCTTTTAGCTATAGTAATCGCTATAGTAATCACAAATAAGGTAAAGTCTAAATTATTGCCTAAGCAAACACTATTTTTTGTCAGGCTTCTGTTGCAAAGCCCAAGGTAGGAAACACTGCAATTATTAGAAGTGAGCCCAATGATAAATTTGCATTTGAAGCTGAGGAACGGGAAAAAAAGCATGTTCTGATTGGGGCATCACAACATTCTAGTCTGAAAAAAGCAACTTTATTAATGTCCTGCAGCAGAGTACATTAGTAATTGTAACCAGGCATTAAAATTCTCATTTCATGTCATAAAGAGAGTAATCAGTTTTCTTCATGATGCATTATGTTCTATTGAGCTTCGTGTGGTCTGTCCCCCCAAAACCTTTCTGGGAATGCTCCTTCTCCAGGCACAGCTTCCTAAGATGCCCCAGGTAGCTTACTTGGGAACATCTTTGGTCATGTGACACCAGCCAAACCCCCAGAACCCAGCACTGGTGGAAGCCACCTCCCTAGCCAAGGCGGATTCTGATCCCCGTATCTCAACCCCTAATGACACACTGAGAACTCGGTCAAGAGTATCACTAACAAGTTAATGTGGGTTTCTCTTTGGTTATGGAATTATTTTTATTTCAACTTATAAAAAATATAGCTAGAAATGTGCTCCTGAATTCCAAAAGTATTTCTGACCAATTTAAACACAAGTATGTCCTTGCCAAATTCACCACCTGGACAGGTTTAAAATCTGCCTATTTCCCTGTGGAATCTAATATCAGTGTTCTATTTAGCAGATATATTTGAGTGAAGAGCAGTGACTGATCTTTAGAAGCCCCAAGGGGTGGGGGCAGCTGGCAAGGTGGCCCTAGATGCTGTCCATGGCTTTGAACTCACTTAGGGCCTGCACAGGGTTCACGTGCTTCTTCTGAGATGCCCGTTTAATCTTGGTCTGTGTTTCATCCTGCTTCTCTCTCTTCACTAAGGGCTTTTTCTCAGGTGCCTTCATCTTCCACGACACAGCCGGGAGGTTGAGGGAAGCCATACCCTGAGACTTCTGATATTTGGTAGAGGCCACGTAGGATGCCTTCACTGTCTGCACCACCGCATTCATCAAGTTCTTGGCGGCCTGGATCAGGGACATGGCACTGTCCACCTGAGAGGCACAGACAGGGTGGTGAGTATCACAGGCCTGACCTCCACCCCATGTACACTAGGGATCTGGGCAGTAGCCACATTCCTGGTTTGCTCTCCCAGTGGCTACTGCCCTGATCCAAGAAAGCTTAACATGCCTGTTTCACATACTTAGAAGTCAAGGGAGTAGTATCAAAACCACAAGGCACCATCACCTTGCCTGTCCCCACCCCTTCCCAAATCTTTATTCAGACTCAAAACCCAGAGAAAGATCAGTCTGAGTGACTGCGCAGCTATAACCAGCAGTGACAGGAGGCTTCCTAGACAGAAACCCACCGCTTTCAGCCATGACCTAGGGACCATCGGTATGTCCCACATACCACGGAGTCTTTCAAAGGAAAAGCCCTGAGATAAGCAGAAGATACAGGGAACCCAACAGGCCAAGCAAGAACTCCTCTCCCCCCGGCCCAATGTGATGAGGGGTTCAGAACCGTAGCAGAGGGAGAGATACTGCTTGAATACTCTGTGAAGAAGGGTGGAGGAGGTCTGAGAAAGCCTGGCTAGGTTATCTTTGTAATTTTGGAACAGGTTCAATTTCTCTCTAGAGGGGAGAACAAGAAAGATAAAAATACTTTTTCCCAGGGAGAGAGCAGCCAGGAATTGGCTCCCAGCTGTCACCAGGCACTGTGGTTCATCAGGGTGCCTGACATGCAGCCCATGGTCACCAAGGACTGAGAAGAAACCAATGGTTTTTCCACAGTGCACTTTCCTGGTTTCAGGGCATGTAAGAAGTATATGCGGCCAAGAGGCTACTTTCATTTTGGAGAATCACTTTTCATGGATATAACTTACCCCAGAGACGACAAGCTCCCCTCCTAGATTCTGCACCTCAGCCTTGACTTTGCTGCAGATGTTGAGCTGGTGGCAGTAGAGCGCGATCCGCTGTAGGTAGGCCAGCAGGTCCTGCTTACAGGCTGAGTCTGGACACTGATGGGGGAGCAGCAGGTTCAGCATCCCAACCCAGGCCTGGCCCCAACACAGCCCCCACCAACACCAGGCTCAGCTGGATACAGCTCAGTGTGCCGTGAAGGGCAGGGGAGGGGAGTTACCAGTTAGTGGGGGACTCTGGTCCTAGGCTCACTCTGCTGGGGCCCATGTCCCTCAAAGGGAGAAAAAGCCTCAGCAAGAGCCTGGTTGTGAGAAAAGGGAGAGAATGCTTTGAGCTACATAATAACCACCCAAGTGCTCTTCTGTGATGCACACGGTAAACACCTGATAAAAAGGAGATGTTAACTTTCGGCAAAGATGGGGGATGAGTGAGTAACCTGATGCAAGGGAAAGAACACCTGAGGTCTTGACCAGCTTCAGGGAAACCCAAGGGCAGCCCATTTCCCATCCTGTTGCCAAAGCTGAGGATGGCTTAGGAAGCTTCCCCCCAGCAACAAAATAGAGCACCTCTCTCAAGTGTTTAAAGCAAACCCTTCCCTCCGGTGAGGCTGGAGTGTACTGAGAGGTGGTCTCAACAGAGGCCTGGAAAGCACACTGGGGCTCCCGAATGTTGTGCGAGGAAGCTAGTGAAGAACTGTGGACCCCATCTGGTCTGCCCATTAGGACTGTGCTGATGGCCATGTCCCACATGGAGGGGAGGGCAGGACCAGTGAGGAGAGGCTACAACTGGCTGAGCCTGGGCTGCGGAGGCCTGGACTGAGCTGTGGTTGCAGAGAGGAAAAGACTGGGTGTGGCCAGCAGATATACCAGGGCTTAGTCCTAGATTGGAAAGAGGGGAGTCAAGAAGGACCTCTGCATTTCTGGCTTGAGTGGTGAGGAAACATGGCCACTTGTTCTGCAGCTTGGATCCTTCTGGCAAGGAGGGGACTGCAGGGCTGGACCTGCAGACAGAAACTCTAATGGGCAATAGGGGCTCTGAGAATAAACTTAGAGCATCAAGGGAGATGTAGTGTAAACTTGGAGGAGGAACCACATTTGTTGATACATGCATATGGAAGCAAAGGGATGAAGACTGGGTGCTTGAGAACACATGGTACAGGGGACAGACACATCTGTCCCCAGCGGAGCCCATCAGCTTTCCAAAGCACTACCATGGGGCATCTAATTCTTAGACGAAATACCCCCATGAGCTGCCCAGTTTCAGTGTGGGAAGCTCCCAGAGGCAGCTCCCAGCTGGATCTGAGGCAAGGAGGAGAGAACAAGCAGCAGCCCACAGTAGCGGCTGCCAAGCCACCACCACGGCAGACGGCAGGATACACACACCTGCTCTAGAGAGGTGCTCTCATGCACACTGTGCCTGGATCCTAAGACTTGTCAAAGGAAAGGAGGAATTCAGAAATCCTTACTAATCTCTGCTGGTATTAATCAGGGAGGTTGACAAGTTAAGCACAATGTCAGAGATAAGAAGAGTGTTGTGTCCCCAGAAAAACATTACTGTCACCACCTTGGAATGGTCCAGGTTGGACCATAAAAAACCCAGAGCAAGCCTCTCACTCACATGGTCTGCAATGGTCCGGCCGAGCTTGTCCATCCTGGATCCAGCCTCCGCAATTTTCTTGGCAGCACTGATCACATCTGATGTGTTTTTGAGCGGCCCTTTACCTCTGACGAGAGAGAACAGGCATTGTCATATGTAACTGGAGATGGACAGAAAAAGGAAAGGTCTGCAAAGCAGCACAGGGTCACCTCTGTGCACATGGTGGGGGTGGGGGCGGCTCACCGGGTGAAGTCTGTCATCTCCATCATAATCATGCACATCTGCTTGGCCAGCACGATGATGTCATTACCACTGTCATCCCACTTGGACACTTCGGCATCCAACTTGCTCTTTTCTTCCTGGAAGCTGGCCACCTGTTCTGCAATCTTTGCTTTTTGCTCCTGGGGAAGCTGAGCCATGATCGCCTGGAATCAGAAGCATAGAAAGCTCTTACAGAAAGAGAAGATGAAGTTCTCACAGTGCATTAGCCCAGAGTATTTCTACCACGCAATCTATGACACAGATAAGATAACGCTATAATAGATTTCATTTTTCCTAAAGGTCCATTTCTTCTCATTTGGAGCAGAAGTTTATAGCAGCCTGAATTTCCGACCCACTTTCAAGAACAAGTTTTTGTGTGGAGAAAACACACTGCAAGGGGCAGAAACCTAACATGGAAGCTTCCAGATCACATTTGTACAGGAACAGAAGCTGCTTAATTTTTTGGTAAGTTCATCCTCTGCCTGCTGCCGGGGGAGAGGACATACGAGAAGGGAATGATGCATGGAGCCCTCTCCCTGGTGGGCCCTGCCTGGATACTTCCCATGGCTTCTACTTTTAGCTATGTGACATGGCACTGAAACTGGAGGCCTGGTGCCCACCTCAAGGCCCACGGACACCAAGACTAGAGCTGCTCCCCACTCAGCTTCCCCAAGTGCTCACGATGGAGTGGGGCCCAAAAGCAAGGATGCATTTGTTGTTCAAAATGATTTCTACGGAGTGCAAAAAGACTCCACAGAAATATTTCTTGGCATGCTCCCAAAAACATAAATGCTATTGATTGAAAATTTAATGACTCAAATGAATGCAATGGCTCTGAATGATTTTCTTGAATGTACCACTGTTTTTTTTTTTTGTAAACCATGAATAATTAAATAGTTCATACCCATGATATCATTGAGATGGGCAAAGACAGCAATCTTTTTCGAATTTCACAATCCTTTTAACAAACATTGCATTGACTGGATGCTAGGGCGCTCCCGATGCAGCGCTCTGTCATCAACCAAAGCCCTAGGGCACAGCTGAGGCAGAGGGCTTATTCCTGCCCTGCTCCCAACCAAGGAGGCATTCTAAAGGAACATACAACAGGCTAGCATGTGCCACAATTGAGGTTCACCTCAGTCCTGCTGCCAGAGAGAGAATGGGAAAATGGTATTCTCCATACTGAGTGTTTTCCTAGAAAATAAAAAGCCAAGTTCCTAGTGGCACAGGGAGGAGCTGCAAAGTGAAGTCAAATGTGTCCCTTACCCGGGCACTTTGGCCAGCTATCAGCTGATCATCTTCTGTCTGGACGCTTGTCCTACTTCTGACATCGAAGTCCTCCGTCTCAAAGTCAGAGTCATCCAGTTCCTCGGGGGTCTACCACCAACACAAGAGATCACAAGTCAGACACAACCCCGGGCCTCTGAGCCCAATGTATGAACATTCTGGATTTTCATGTGCCATGTTCCTAACAGTTCTGGGGAATTAAGTTAAAATCATTCATTATTTGTCCAAGACCCCACCTCATTAATGCCCACATTGGAAGCCCACCCAACAAACACCGGGCAAAGACACCACATCAACACTTGCCAAAGGGGCAAGGAGTTTCTTATGGGGGCTGAGGCTTCAACTTCCACTAGAGTCAACACTCTCTTTGAAATCATGTACTCCTCTAGCACCTGTATCCTAACATAAAGGTGATGATTACCCTGCATAGGAAACACACTGTATTAAAAAGAAATATTTTATCCAACATTAAGCATATTTTTATAACCTTCCCAACCTGACGGCAAAAAAAATTAATGAATTACATAATATTGGGGTTTCTCTTAGGATACTGCTTTGAGGAGTACAAATAAGCAATGTATTTCGGTAGACCCTTTTTAATTTTATCAATACAAAAAGAATATGGCAGGTAAGGCCTGAGTATGTACCAAAGGCTCTGATTACCAGTCCTAGCTCTTTAATTATGAAATAAAATTCCTATTTCACATAACCTCCAGCCTCTCATGATTAGCTGCTGACTTGAAACATAATGTTGTCTTCTGGAAGTTATCAGTAACAGGGCAGCAGGCGGAACAGCTGGGGTTGGCTCTTGGCCCAGCTGGCTGGCCTGTGACAGGAGGGCAGTGAGGCGAGTCCCTCATCTGCACCAGGACCTAATCCAAACCCAGCCCAAGGGCTCGCTGTGAAGCCCCCATGTGAGGATGTGTGAGGAAGCATCTGGCCCAGCCAAGACTATCTTGGGTTTGTACACAGGCAAATGCCAAGACTGTCCCTCAGTGAGATGAGGTAGGGATGGCGTGGGGGTAGGGGGGTCACACTAGGCACCAGCAAGCCACAGGGAACACTGAAATGGAAGATCCTGGAATCTCTCTGACCTGGCAACATGAAATACTACACCACCATTGGCCATTTTAAATCCTAGGGTCACAGACACCTGTGCAGGATCTTTCTCAAAGACCTGCCTGCTGGTAATACCTCTGCTTCTATACCCCTTCAGCAGAGACCCAAGAACTGTGCTTGCCAAGAAAACCCAGTGCCTCCTCCTCTTTGATTTTTGTGGAGTATCTGTGTGCCAAGTACTGTTCTGGGCCCTGGAGGTACAAAATAACTAACACACAGCAATGTCCCTGTTCTTGCATATATACAAATGGGAGAAATTACAAGAAACAAAATGAGAAAGTAAATTTTATCACATAAGAAAGTGATGAGTGATAAAAAAGCAGGATATGGGAGGTACCTGAGAGGGAGTGTTCTAGCACAATGGGGTCATCACCAGAACCAAGGCCCAGAGGCAGGAACTTGCCTGGGGAATTAGATGAACAAGGAAGCCATGGAAGAGAAACTCAACTCACTGCCCTCATGTCACAGGTCCACTCTGGTCAACAAGAGCCCCAAGGGAGCAGCAGGTGGTGAGGGCCTGGAAGGCCTGCAGGCTAATGTAAGGACTGGTGCCCCACACAGCCTGCGGAGGGTGCTGAGCAGTGGGTAACATGATCAGACTGAAGCTTAAAAGGATCACTTGGGTTGCTCTGTGGAGAGTGAGACAGCAGGCATCGAGGGATGAGAACAGGGAGGCAGCTGCATGAATCCAAGTGAGAGATGCTAATGGCCTGGGCTACAGTGGGGACTGTTCACATGTGCTTTGTATTATGAAGGTAGATCTGACAGGATGTGCTGACAGATCCATGTGGGACAGGAGACCAAAAGAGCAAGCAAGAGGGAATCTGAGGTTTGGGCCTGAGCAAGTAGAAGGTAGGTTGCCATCACCTAACACATAAGACCAGGTGGCACAGGGTAGGAGTAAAAGATAAGGACATGCCTGTTAGATAACGGAGTGGCAGAAAGGGGCAGGTGAGTGTGGGACTCAGGAGAGTCACCCCGGATGCTTTTCTCAAGTCTTAACCACCAAGGGAATGAGGACAGTTGGAGAAGAGTTTGAGAACTTTGCTACCAGGCATGCCACTGGTCAGAAGCTGAAGAGATGAGGACAAAGTGCCACAAAGAAGGAAGGGGAGGGGACGCCTGGGTGGCTCAGTTAGTTAAGCAGCTGCCTTCGGCTCAGGTCATGATCCCAGCATCCTGGGATCGAGTCCCACATCGGGCTCCTTGCTCCGCGGGGAGCCTGCTTCTCCCTCTGCCTCTGCCTGCCACTCTGTCTGCCTGTGCTGGCTCTCGTTCCTCTCTCTCTCTGACAAATAAATAAATCAAATCTTAAAAAAAAAAAAAAAAAAAAAAAGAAGGAAGGGGAAAGTCTTAGGCAGGAGCACTGGCATAGTCACAGAGAGACGGGAAAGCAGAGTACACTTGCACAGCCAGGGCAAGGAACAGGCAGGATGTCCAGACCATCACCACACCAGAGAAATAGCAGGCCACGCAGGAGGCGAGCAGGAAGGTCTGAAACCGTCCCCATGCGCTAAGATTGGGGGGCAATGCTGGCCGGGTCTAGGACCCCAGGAGGGGCGGTTGCCTGCACTCCTCCGGGCTCAGCAGATGGTGGATTCCATGAGGACCCTACTGTGCGAGGCACCAGAAGGAAGTGAAATGGCGCAAAGGAGAGTCTGTGGACTAACAAGAGATGCAAAGCTAGAAGAGGAGTGAAGCAAAGACCAGAGAGGCCGAGTGATGGTGGCAAGGGAGGAAGATTCAAGGTTGTCACAGTCCTAGAGTGGGAGCTGTGGAAAGCGACACCTGACACTGGTAATGATAAGGAAGGAGCTGAAGGGCTGAGGTAGAGGACGAGACAGCAAGCAGCTGAGAGTTCCCGGGATTGGAAGGATTCTTGAACTGAAGCAGCAACAAAGCTCAGGTACACAGCCATTAACAAGGACCTGCCACATGGCTGCTTCACAGGCCTCTGCCTGCCGCGCCCCAGCTCCAGGGCTCCCAGAGGCTTATGCCTCTCCCCACCAAGGACCCAAGACTGTGCCTCCTGCCAGGCCGCTGCCATACTTGTGTCCCAGCACAGTTCCTTCACAGCCTGGCCCCGGGCACATTACCTACATTACAGTTCATTAAAACCACCAGCACCTCTGGAGATGAGGGCACCTGCCTATAGTCTGAGGGCTGGAAGAGGGGCAAGGGGAAGCTTGCCTGCTCCCAGAACGTGCTTTCCCACAACAGGACTTCAATGCATGCATTTCCTTGCATGTCTGCAGTATCTACCCACTTAAACCCCTCAAACCTCAGCCACCCATGACTCCTCTTTATCATTAAGGTTCCTTTTTATTCTATTTGTCTGTCAGTATGGAAGAGAAGTCTGGAAAAATAGGGCTGTGCTCATTACCGGTGGTGTGAAGGGACTGTGAGTCCCTTCACACCACCGAGCTATGGCTGCTGGGTTTAACCTATCATTCACCCAGGCCAGGTTTCTTCTTGGCCACACGTATGCAGGAATGGAGAAAGCAAATCAATTCCTTGCCCCCAACCCCCACCATGTCCAGGGGATCAGGAGCCAGTAAGAAAAGTCAGCAGCCTACCAGGCAATCCATGAACACTTTTCTTTCCTCCTCACCCCCAGGGAGGAGCAGCAGTGGTCTTGCCCAAGTGTTTCTACACTGCATACAAAATGGGTCTAGCCCCATGCCACTACCTTAGAAATGGCCTCTGTTTCCAGCTGACAATCTGGCTAGATTCTGCATGGTGCCAAGCTGAGAAGATAAAAAGTGGGGCAGAATCCCTGCCTACCTTGAGAGATTTGACTAGCAAACCATGTAAGTGTAAATGAAACTCCCCTGTGCCTACCAGCCCGGCAGCCCAGACCAGCCTAGCTGCTAGCTCTGCATCAAGCAGGCCCCGCAGGGCAACCATGGCTCTGCAATGAGAGTGGGGCCTGGACTAGGCTTGCAGGACACCCAGGGGGCTCTGGGGAGAGAGACGCATACTCCCTGCTCGCAGCTTCCAGACCAAGAGGCATGTGAGAACAGCATGTGAGAGACGAAAAGCTAGGGGAAAGACAGCTCTGAGGGCTGGCCCAGCACCCTGTACTGTATTCGAGGGGACAGTAGTTTCTCAAAACCCCTCTGTTTATGCCACCTCAGAGGGGGTGCTGGCCTTTCCCTCATATGGTAAGAACTGCTGCGTTCCTGGAGCAAGTGGCCAGGAGAAGGTGGCACTTTCAGGGAGCATCAGCAGCAGCCGCCACAGGCTCCCATCCTTCCTGTGCACACCAAGCCCCAGGAGCCTCCCTGCTACTCCTTTAAGGACAGCAGCACTCTATGTGAAGGATAAGGGAGTACTCAACCACAGAGCCTTCATTCGGTGTTTCTTCCCTCTAACTTACCAGAAACCTCCTATTTGTGGGGACGATATGCCTGCAACTAAATCCTCAAAGCCAACTCATACTCGTCCCCCTTCTTGGCCCAAGTTTGGGCTCTAACTTGCAACTAAAAGTCATTTTAGACAACATAATTAAATATATCTCATTTTAACAGCTTTTAGATTCATGGTTTTAATATACTGCCACCGCATCTGGTGAGTTCCAGAATGATGCATTGCTCAAGTTTAGCAAACGATAAGAAAGAAGCTGTTAAATTGTCTAAAATGTAGTTACTCACCCTTATCATCAACACTGCTTTCCTGATGTCCCGGATGCCATCGTACACCAGGCGGGAGGCATCGATAAACTCGTTCTCATCCATGGGCTGGGTGGGGTCTGAGCTGAGGGCTTCCACCGCTGCCTCCACTTGCTCCGTAAAACGTGGCATGACTGTGGAGAAAGAGGTGAGGAAGATCCTGCTGGCCTGGCAGACAGCACCATTCTACCAGCCCTCCCTTAATCCCTCAGTGACACAGGAGGCGGCGAGGTATGTGATGAAGAGCCTCTGCCTCTACCTTTGTGAGCAATATTTATAGTGGAAATAAATTAAACGCTGTATTTTACCAAGACTCAAATCATCTTTGTCTCTGACCAGATTCTGCAATACTAGGTTTGGATGGATGAGCCACTGAAGTGAGACAAAGTGGAGGCCTTGCTTGAGAACAGGACCGCCGCCCACCCTTAATTTAGTATTTATTCACTAACAAGACTCAACAAAGAAGTTCATCTCAAATATGTTCAGAACTATTTCCATCATAAGCTGTGGGACGCATGGGAAAGAAAGGTGAAACACTTAACTTGGCGGATCAACTTCTCAAAGTCTGATGTTTGACCCAGACATGTCGTGGGCAGACCCGCGCTGTGCCCTGATCTTGCCCTTCCTCACCACAGAGTCTGGACTCACAGAGCGGCCCAGCCTACCCAGGCCATCTGTGTGGGGGAAGCACAGTAAAGGGAGGGAGTCCCCGAACCTGTGTTGGAGAGCAGCTTCGTGGCTTCCAGCACCTTCTCTGTGTAGACCCCTGGCTCATAGTTGTCCATCTCTGAGGTCACTACATGAATGACCCGAGCAGCCCGGCCTCGAATTGCACCAGCTGTGCGGTCCAGCCCATCCACATCTTTCTCCTGGAGAGCAATGACGCATTTGTTCACATCTTCCAAAATGTGATTTTCTGAAGAACAAACAAAAACCTGAATGAGGGAAAAGGTATTCCACTAGAAGGGGACAACTACAGGCTGGCATCTATCACTCACTCAGTGCTCGTTCTGGGTCAGCTGCAGGGCCAAAGCTCAACATGTATCATTTCACTGAAGGGACCAGACTCACGACTGGATTAACTGTCCCACAGAAACTCAACCTGCAATCACCTCCAAGAATAACAGCCTTCAATTCCAGGTTTATAGGAAGAGGGAGAGATGAATCAAGATCTTTAAGGCACAACTGTTCTGTAAGCCAGGCAGAAAATTCAGATCACAGAAACCTTAATAACTTCTCTCTTCTTTTAATCTCACTGACCTTATGTCCAAAACAAAGTCTAAAATAGAAGAAAGCATTCACTAGAAGGCTCTATTCTTCCAGTCCCTTGCCCCACCCTCCAGTAGATGCCAGTGGTATTCAGACAATTTGCCAAGAAGCCAGGACAGTCCTGGGATAGAAGGTGCTGGAAAGCAAAATGAAGCCTCCTCTGGAAGTCACCAAGGGAACCTACCTGGGGCAAAACATTTAGTAATCCTTTCATAGATGGCCATGGAATTACTGTGGTATTTGCAAAAACCCTTGAATCCTGTTAAGTTGACAGGTGACTCTTACTAGTTATAGACCTGGGTTTGGAAAACCCACTGAAACTATTTTTCCTCAAAGCAAAATGCTTGACACTGGATTCTGGGAACCCCAGAGTAAGGAATCAGCCTCAGTTTCATCTGTAGTAACAGCAAAGTGGAAGCAACCAAAATGTCCAAGAGCAGAGAAGGTATAAAATATGAGCACTACAGAGCCATTCAAATGGATGATGTCAATCTGAACCGGCCCACCCAGAATGGTGAAGGAAATGTTCTCACTGTCCCAGAAATGCAGAGACCACCAGCAGACAGCCCAAATGACAGGGCTGCTCAGACTCTCTGGGGTGGGTGGGAGAGTGAAAGAAAGGAAAGGCCCCATGTCCTCATTTGGCCACTGTCCTTCTGATCAGAAAGGAGTTTTCTTTAAGACCTTTAAGAACTTGTAGAAGACAAACTCACTCGCTTAAGCCAAAAGAATACCTGGTACAACAGGTCAAAGACCAAAGGTCCTGGTTTTTCTGGAGGAGCCAGAATAATAAGGGTAAATGTTAGCTGCTTAAAAAATGTATCTGGGGGCGCCTGGGTGGCTCAGTGGTTTAGGCCTCTGCCTTCGGCTCGGGTCATGATCTCAGGGTCCTGGGATCGAGCCCCGCATCGGGCTCTCTGCTCAGCGGGGAGCTTGCTTCCCGCCCCCTCTGCCTGCCTCTCTGCCTACTTGTGATCTCTGTCTATCAAATAAATAAATAAAAATCTTAAAAAAAAATGTATCTGGTCATTTCTTTGCCAGCCCTGGCCCTCTTATGCACTGACATGTCATTATTCTGGACTGCCTCCTGATTTAATCCATTTCCAATGGCCCCTTCCCTTATAGCCTCTGCTAACATACTCAGTCAAGTTCTATGTGACAGTGTCTAGAAGGGAGGTAACAGTAAGCCTGACCTCTTAAGATACTTTAAACAAGACAGTGGTCATGGTGCTATTTCCTTTCATGTCAAAGGGAACCAGAGGCAAGAGGTACTTAGTGTATATACCAAAGAGCAGAGCACCACAATGCCCTGCCTCTGGGCTTCAGGCTCCAGTGTAGGCCCCAAGAGAAACCAAAGCCCTCCTCTTTGTAGTTCCCAAGAGACTGTAGGCAAAATGAAGTAAGATGAAAAAAAAAAAAAAAAATCACAATAGGTAGTAGTAATGATGTAAAAGAACTAAAAAAGAAGTTTGGTAAAAACGTGTTTCCTGTAAAATTAAACACCCTGATCCTGGCTCCAGGAGTCCCACTCCTTGGTATTTATCCAAAGGAGCTGAAAAACTTAGGTCCACATAAAGACCTGCACATGGATGTTTACGACAGCTTTGTTCGTAACTGCCAAAAGCTGAAAGCAACCAAGATGTCCTTCAGTGGGTGAAGGAAAAAATGAGGTAAATCCAGACCATAGGATATTATTCAGTACTGACAACAAATGAGCTACAAAGCCACAAAAAGACATGGAAAAATCTTCAGTGTGTATTAAATGAAAGATGCCAATCTGAAAGGCTACATACTCTATGAGTCCAACCAAATGACCTTCTGGAAAAGGCAATAAAACTATGGAGACAGTAAAATATACTGGGAGTTGGAGGTGAGAGGGAAGAACAGGCAGAGTATAGAGGATTTTTTAGGGCAATAAACACTATATAGGACACTGTAATGATGGATACATTTGTCCAAACCAATGGAAGGTACACCAACCAAGAGTGAACAGTATGTACATTATGGACTTCAGGTAATAATGATGTACAGGTTCATCAACTGTAACAAATGTGCCACCACGATGGGGGAGGCTGTGCATGTGCGGGGATACAGACAGATGGAAAATCTCTGTACCTTCTTCGTAATTTTGCTGTGAACTTAAAATTGCTATAAAAGTTCTTCTTTAAGGGGCACCTGGGTGGCTCAGTGGGTTAAAGCCTCTGCCTTCGGCTCGGGTCGTGATCCCAGGGTCCTGGGATCGAGCCCCACATCTGGCTCTCTGCTCCTCAGGGAGCCTGCTTCCTCCTCTCTCTCTGCCTACTTGCGATCTCTGTCAAATAAATAAAATCTTTAAGAAAAAAAAAAAAAGTTCTTCTTTAAATATATTAAAATATTTACAGTGAAAGCCAAAATACAGTATGAATTCCTATTATAGAAGGGAAAAATGAATTACCACTGTATAGCTAACAAGACCCTAATTCAAAAACTAGAGGAGACTTGCTAGAGTTTCCATCATTGTACTATTAACAGAGAAAATGTTATTAAACTTTTTCATAAACAAATTTTATGGAGGAAATGTAAACCAATCATAAGAATAAATGGGTGGGGAACCCACTGGAAGCACCTTTTATAATACAAACTCTTTATATAACGTAAGCTGACTGATACTGAGCCTGCACAGTATCAGGCTTTTTGCTTTTGCTAAACCTAACACATTTTTTCATTTGTATTTCAACTCACCATGGAAAGGAAAATAAAAGAAACAAAAAGGAAGAAGTATTGCTAACTAAACCATGGACCAATGTTTTCTTTTACTGATTTTAAAATTTATCCCTGTTTCGAGATTGTTAATTCTGGTGAGGAAAAACATCTGAGAATCAATGAAGCATGGCATTCTTTTTCATTCATTAGACAAAGTAGCCCAAACTTCCACCAAAGATTTTTTAACCTTCATCTAGACCCTGATTGTTTTTACAAATCAATTTTGAGGGGCGCCTGGGTGGCTCAGTGGGTTGAGCCTCTGCCTTCGGCTAGGGTCATGATCTCAGGGTCCTGGGATCGAGCCCCACATCGGGCTGTCTGCTTAGCCGGGAGTCTGCTTCCTCCTCTCTTTCTGCCTGCCTCTCTGCCTACTTGTGATCTCCGTCTGTCAAATAAAAAATAAATTAATTAATTAAATAAAATCTTAAAAAAAAAAAAAAATCAATTCTGACTTTCTTGAATTCACACTGGCTTTCTTCTAGTGAACCTAAACCAAGGGCAGGCTTGCCATGTTTTAGCAACAAAGGAAGCCTTCTATTTTGGGAAGCTGACTAAAGTAATAGTCTCTCCTGTCCCTCAACAGCTGTCTCTAGGAAAGCCCCATGCAGCTGAGGTCATCACGTACCCAAGACACAAGCACCAATTCTGCTCGCTACACTTCAGCCATCAGGTAGAAATGAGTTTCCACTGGACATGTACAAACAAGGGAGGGTTGGAGGTACCTATGCTAACCTAAACCATAAATTACTTTAGCTTTAATTGAATTACCAAGGAAACTCAGCATGGGTCCATTATGAGCTGACACACCAATCTGTACCCCATTAAACACACTGACTATTCAACATCAGAGGTGCCACTTAAGAGGAAAAAAGTCACAAACACAACAGTCTATCTAATAAGGGATCATATTATGGACAATATTTTATGTTTTTCATTTCAAAACCTTTCTAGGCCTGCCTCCACCCATCTATCTCATCCTTTTTGGTGACTGCAAAGTACCCTAATTAACATATGCAGGGGCCATAATTTACTTACCTAGTCTTCTCTTAGACATTTTGCTTGACAAGAACATCCTTGTACAGGTATTTTGGCAAATATTTAGGTACATACCCCTGGGGAAAATTTCTAGCAATAGGATTACTAAGTCAAAAGGCATATATGTTTAAAGTAGATGTGTGATGTCTAACTGCCCTCCAAGCACCAAGCCAACTGGAGTTCTCCAAAAAGACTGCATGAACTCTTACTTCAATCCATGATGAGTAACAGGGCCCATTCTGTGTACCCTCTGCTCTGACTCTACTTACTGATGTAAACTTATGCAGACACAGGAGGTGACAATATTAATACTTCATATAGAGGACTTAATCTATTCTGAGTGCTTGACATTTAACTCTTTATAGACTAGTCATTAAAAAAAAAAAAATTTAGGGGCACCTGGGCAGCTCAGTCAGTGAGGCCTCTGACTCTTGGTTTTGGCTCAGATCACGACTTCAGGGCCATGGGATTGAGCCCCACGTCTGACTCCACACTCACTGTAAGTCTGAGATTCTCTCCCTCTGTCCCTCCCCCATGTCTGCCTATGCTCTCTTAAATAAGTAAGTCTTTTAAAAAATAAAATTTAAAAACACCATTAATTAATGAGGAAACCAAGGCACATAAGTATTAACTGAACTGCTCAAAGTCACACAGCTAGTGGGCACAGGAATCAGAAATCACACCCAACTTGACCACTACTTTATCTGTAGTTTCACAGGTTTTTTGCTCTCAAACACAACCCCTCCCCAAATTAGGTATAATAATCCTTTTATTTAGTGGCCTTCCATCAAAAAGAATAGTAATAATGGCCTTCAGTCAAGCCAAATTCTTTGGGCACACTGACACTTAGTGAAGAAGTACAAATCACCACTCTTAGGTGTTACCCTGAAGTATCTAATGTGGTATACTATTTGTTTGCAAAAGTATGAGGTAAAGAAATGTAATAAGCCCAATTAGAACCACTCTAACCAAACACTTGAATTAAAAAAAAAAAAAGAGGTAACTGAAACTTCCACATATAACCAGAATAAACATATGAGTAAATTACACTTCCATGGAAAACATTTATCAAATATAATTCAAATGAAATTCAAACAGTCTTTATCACGTTGATAAATTTCAAACTCCCGTCCTTAAGGGATCAGTCAGTATAAATATACTTGGGGTTTAATGAATGCACTCTACCATCTTAACCATCTCCAATATTTACAAGTCATATTCTGAATACAACCTGGTGAAAAAGAGCCCCCCAGTCTTTCTTCCCTGGGTTGGGCGGGCATGCATAACCCCTGAAGTGCCACTGTCTCATACTTGATATATAGGGACCCAAGTTTCCTTTGCCCTGCAGCCTCATGAAATGCTTGGTAGCTTGGCCAGATTATACACAATATGACCATTACTTCTCGAGCCACAAGATATGACTTGTGGCAAGTATGCGGGAACTTTGGGAACCAATGGAACTGAATATGCAGGAACAATACAGAGAAAGTAGCCCTATTCCCTAAGTAACTTACCCCTGAAGGGGTTCTTGGCTAGTGGATGGCTACATTGAGTGGACAAACATTGAGGCACCATCAATTCCAAGAACGATCTGATGATGGAAAATCAGTATTGGAAATATTCCACAAAATCTATCACATTGCCAGAGGTACCAGAATACAGTACAAAACAGTATACAACAACCACTCTAAGGAGTCAAGTAGCTTCCTTACTCTGCATTTAGCGAAGATGTATGATGCCAGAAGCCAAGCTGAATCGAGACTCTGGGCTGGGCACTTGCCTGGCAGACCCTTTACTCAAAGACATGCCAACATCACTGACAGGACTGCTGAAGCCCCAGTGTGCCACAGGGCAAGGGGAAATTGACAAAGAGGGCACATTAGGATGAGGACAAGATATGACTCCTTGTCCAGAGGCTGTCTATGAATGCTACCGCTCTCCAAACCATGGCACACAATGAGAGATGCTGTCAACTGCCCCAGGGTGAAGGACTGGACACCAGTGGGAGCCTGCCCAATTCAAACTGAGGTTCCTCATGATGAGAGCCAGTCACTTCCCTAGCAAGACTGGGTCAGGTGTGATGGGAAGTCAACTCTAGTCGCCCACAGACATGCTGAAGCTCCCATGGGTGGGGGAGGTGTGTGAGGACAGAAAGCGTGAATGCTTAAAACTGGTCAATGGTGGAGAACTCTGTCCAGACATTTGCTTGTCTCCTCCTTCATCCCATGTCCCTATGAAGCACACCATAAGAAAAGTATAAGAATTATGAATAACAGGGGTGCCTGAGTGGTTCAGCGGGTTAAGCCTCTGCCTTCGGCTCAGGTCATGATCTCAGGGTTCTGGTATCGAGCCCCATGTCAGGCTCTCTGCTCAGCAGGGAGCCGGCTTCACTCCCTACTCTCTGCCTGCCTACTTGTGATCTTTCTCTCTCTGTCAAATAAATAAAATCTTAAAGGAAAAAAAAAAGAATTATGAATAATAGCCTGGCCCTGTTACTCTTAATTGCCTGACTCTGCTAAGCGAGCCTGTGACAAAACTTTGGAGAAATATATTGGGTAGCCCTCTAAAAATTAAGGTACTCTGAAAATACCACTTTCTGACTGAGAGAATTGTTCTATGTTTTTACTGTCTAAACTCCTTTCCATGGAGGCGACCCCTTATATTTTCCCTCATCTGCATAAACATTGAATATACTCACTAGATAAAAGTGTATCTGTTAAAGAATTTGATTTCTCTTTTTATGTCATACACCCTAAAGATACTGCCTGGATCCCACTAAATGCTACTGCAGAATCCTTTTTGTTCTCCAATTTGAAGAATGTTGCATGAGGGACATCTGATTCTATTACATTTTATTTTGCTGTAAGAAGGACTGAAAATCCCTTGAGACCAAGCCTGAGCTAAACCCAACCTAATCACAAGAAATAAGTATAGGAATGTAGGATCTATCTCCGGAGGGGGGCTTTACATTTAGATTTCAAAATTTGTTGTTTGCTTAAAAGTGTGCTGTGAAGGTGGAATGTTTTTCTCTAAACCTATGAAAAAGAATAATTCAGTACTTCATTGGGAAAAACAACAGAAGGCCAAGATTTCCCAAAAAAGCCATTGCTGCATTTTTGGCACCTGCAAAGATGTGCTTGCAAATGGCTTTTCTGTTTTAAAGTACCAGCACCTGCAATTTGGCAGTCCTGCAGCAGCGTGGCTTATCCCCTCTTTTTGCAGTTTACGGATTACGCTCCCTACTCTCTCGTGTACAGCCACATCTACCAGTCCCAAGGAGAACGGGCAGGGACAGGAGGACATTAATATGCAGAACACACTGTCACCTTAGATATAGGTCATTGCTGGAGGACTGTGCTGTGCATGTACTTAAGCCCCGCTTCTCTTTCAAGCCCCATTGACACTCACATCTCCCAGGTCGCAGCCTGTGGTTCCCTGGGGTGAAAGGAAGTTTTAGCCCTACAAGTACCCAGCAACTGACTCTGACCAAAGCCACTGGCCTCAGGAAGCCTGGCACCTCCAGAGAGCAAGCAGTACATCTAAGGGCAGCAGAGGCCCTGTTACACCAAGAATGCATTTATACTTGCTCAACTTGAAGGAGATGGATTGAAATTTATCTCTGTGTGATAAACAGTGAATTGCAGTTGACAGACATTTTCTATATGAATGCAATTTACTATGTCATTACCAGTTTATGTTTATATAATGAAATCAACTGTTTTTGTGAGGTGAATTACCCAGATTTATTTTTTGCAAGTTCATAATTAAATGCCACTTAAATATTTCCTCTCTGTTTTCTATCTGTGCATCATGCAGACAGAGTCTTTCGAAAGTAGGCAGTTAAACTATGATCATTTCTGAGGGAGAAAGGAAGAAGCTTTCCAAGGAGGTGGCAAAATTATTCTCAAAAAGAATTCAAGGTGATGGTGCTGGGAAACTCTTAAGTTTCACAAGATCATAAGAAATAATCACAGCCTCTCCCAGGACCCAGGTCAGTGTTTTTTCTAAATACAACAGCAGCAAGAGAGATGGATTGTTATGGTGTTGTACAGGTCACAGTTGCAAAATCTTACTCTACACAAATAGGGGAAAACTGCCAGCCAGCTTTCTATTTCCTGTTTCTAAGATCAAGACCAGCCTCACCATAAGGGAAACAATTTCAACCCCACCTCCCACTGCTGAGGAGTCAGTGACAGTTTGTTGTTGTTAGCTGCTGATGTTTTTTTAATTAAAATGAAAACCAGCACAATATTATTGCTAGAGTAATTTACCTGCCCAGACTTGGGGGCGTTTTGATTGTCCATTATTGTGACTTAGGCGAAAAGTAATTATGCACATTCTCACAGGCTTCTCGGGGGAACCAGCTCATTACCTGAGACAGCCAAGAAGTCATCAATGGAAGTAATGTCATCGACAGCATCTGTAAGAACACGGACTTGTTTTTCCCACTGTTCTTTAAAAAGATCCATGTTCTCTTGGGCCAGTTTACTCTGTGGTTTTGCTGCTAAAGCCAATGCAGCATTGATAACCTGCAAAGATATGGAAGTTCCTCGTTTACTCTTTCAGTGTCATGAAAATAAAAGTATGGGGGCCGCTCTGGTCAGTGCAGCAGCTGTGCTTTGTCTCACATGCATCTCACCAGGACCCGCCATACCACGTGCTCCACTGCAACACTCACAAAGATGGAGAAAAGTGGCAGGCAACAGGCTATATATGTGTGTGTGACACAAACACACTGCAAGTACAGATAGGCAGTGAAAAAAAACTATCTCTAATCTCCACTCTGTGACAGCAACTTAAAATTTTTGACATTATATTCCAGGCTTTTTACACACACACACACACACACACACACAATGTAAGTACACATGTCCAAAAATATATAACATTATCTTGTTTCTTCTTTTAAGTACATCTCCTTATCATTAAATGTGTGTTAAAAGTATCAACTGTTTCCTATTCCATCCTGTGGATGTACATCACTATTTTCACATATGATTTGCAGGTTCGATCCAGTTACCTACCATTCTTAATTATCTTGTGATGAACATCTGGTATTTCAGGTTCTACATGGGAAGTGTAAACTTTCTTAAGCTTAAAAAGTGATTTGTAGGGACGTCTGGGTGGCTAAGTTGCTTAAGCACCCAACTCTTGACTTTGGCTCAGGGCATGATCTCGGAGTCATGAGATCAAGTTCCACACTGATCCCACAGAGTGTAGAGCCTCTTGAAGATTCTCTCTCTCCCTCTGCTCCCCATCCCCTTCACTCGTGCACACACTCTCTTATAATAAGGAAAGGAAGGAAGGAAGGAGCATCTGTAAAGTGCCCCCCACCCCAGGTTGATATATAATTCACATACCAAAAAAATTTGGCCATTTAAACTGCATAATTCACTAGTTTTTAGGATATTCACAGTTGAGAAACTATCACCACAGTCATTTTTAAAACGTTAACAAAATTTTCATCACTCCAAAAACAAATCCCGTTATCTGTCAGCAGTCATTTCTCATTTCCCTCAGTGTTCCTTAGGTCTACCCACTGGTATCTACTTACTTTACTTTTGTTCTCTATGGATTTGCCTATTCAGGGCAGTTCATATAAACAGAATCATATCAATATGTGGGTTTTTGTAACTAGCTTCTTTCATTTAATGTTTTCGAGGTTCTTCTATGCTAGAGAATGTGCCAGAACTTTATTCCTTTTTATTGATGAATAATATGCCATTATACAGATATATAAGATTTTATTTATCCATTCATCAACTGATGAGACATCTGAACCATTTTCACCTTCTGGCCATTATGAATAAAGTTGTTATGAACATTTATACACATATTTCTGTGTTTTCATTATTCTTGGGAATATAGGTAGGACTGGAATTGTAATTCAACTTTAGAGAAACTGCCAGACTGTTTTCCAAAGCAGTTTCAAAATTTTACATTTCCACCAGCACATATGACGGTTCCAATTTCCCCACATCTTCACTAACACTTGTTTTTTTCTTTTTTTCTCCCACTCTCTTTCTTTCCTTTTTAATGAGAGCCATCGTAGTGGTATAATAAGGCAACATGGAAGGAAAGCAAAGACAAGATGAAACTAGTGGGATGGGAGCAGAGATCTGGACGAAGCAGAAAAACAGCACAGAAGCATCTGTACATGCAAAGTGGAGGACAGGATCTGCGATAAATTTTGTTAGGTGCCATAGAAACTACATGCCTTCAGATCATGTGTTTAATTCCCAATATAAAGAAGCAGTATTCAAGAATAATATCAATTTAGCCCTCACAGACTTGTTACCAAACAGAAGCAGCACAGCTTGTAGACTGGTGCAACTACTCCTCCTCCCAGAAACAAGGAAGCACTGGGCCACCGAGACTGCCAGCTAGAGATTCGGAGGCACAGAGAACTGGGTAGTCTACTTATTAGTTACTGACAGCCCACCACTTTCAAAGGTATATGGGTTTAGACAGTGAATTATTTGTGAGACAAGCCGTCCCATCATCTTTTCATCTCAAGGCTTGTTCTCTGCCTCTTTTCCTTCTTGCCATTGAGGACTATACTCCTCATTGCTTAACTCACTGATTCACTAAATGCATCAATGAATCAGAGCAAGCTAGACCTTTTAAGAATATGTGGCTCAAGTAAATGCTTCCTAAGAGGGCCAAATAAACAAGGGCAAGGAATTAATTATATGTTTTAAGTAAAAAGATAATTCCTCCATTAAAAAGAGAAAATTGCTCTCTTTGTTCTGTAATATATCTTATCTCATACAGTATAACGGAGAAAAACCACCTTGTCTAAGGTTAACTTTCTCATTTTCATTTACAGAACTGTTTACAGAGAATACTTGATATATTAAATACTCATTTCTGATGACTCTTAGTAAATTATATAGATACTTACATACTACTTCAAATAGTCATCAAACATAATATTTAGTGGTGAAATCTAGAATCATTTACCTTAAAAATAAAGATGTTATTAGTGCTGTACCTATGATCACCATTAGTTAAATAATAATATAATGGTCCTTCTACCCAATAAAATAAAATGGGAAAGGAATAAAAGAAAAAGTTGTTAGAAAGTGACCACAAAATTACTTCTCAATACAGACGATCTTTGTTAATCTAGGAAACTGGAAAGCCAACTGAAAAAACTTAGAATTATTAAAAGAGTTCATTAGGTAGCTAGACAATATAAATCTATTTTAAAATGTATTTTCTGTATGCCAGAAAAAAAGTTAGAAAATAAAATGAGAGAATGTTAAGTTCTTTCTGAAAGCAATTCACAGGAAATAAAGGGGGTTAAATCTGTGAAGAAAACCACATGAGTGAAGTAAACAGTAAGTGACTAAACTTTTCTAAGTTACATGACAAAAATTCAAATAAAGAGCAACATATTTCTTGTTTGGGGGTAGGAAGAATGACCTATTTATTCACAAATTCATCTAGAGCAATAAATAGCTGGGAATAGCGGGGGAAAAAAAAAAACAAAAACAACCCTTGGGAATAGAGAGCTAGAGTAATGAAGTTAAATAATTAAAATGTAATACAAAGCTAAAGCAATTAGAAGAGAACCATCTAGGGGCACCTGGGTGGCTCAGTTGGTTGAGCGACTGACTGACTGCCTTCGGCTCAGGTCATGATCCCGAACTTCTGGGATGGAGTCCCGCATTGGGCTCTCGGCTCCTTGGGGAGTCTGCTTCTCCCTCTGACCTTCTCCTTTCTCATGCTCTCTCTAATTCTCTCTCAAATAAATAAATAAAATGTTTAAAAAAAAAAAAAGAGAGAACAATCTAAAAACATATCCTATCAGGTGCCTGGGTGGCTCAGTCAGTTAAGCATCTGCCTTTGGCTCAGGTCATGGTCTCAGGGTCCTGGGATCAAGCCCCACGTGGGGCTCCCTGCTCAGTGGGGAGCCTGCTTCTCCCTCTCCCCCCTCCCCCTGCTTATGCTCTTTCTTTTGCTGTCAAATGAGTAAAATCTTAAAAAAAAATAAATAAATAAAAACAAACCTTATCACAGAGCATAATTCAGTGTACAATAAAAGTGATATCACATACCAGCAGGTAATTAATAGTATATTATTTTTACATTTGATGTGCTATCTGGAGAAAAATAAAATTAAAGCCTCACTTCATGCTTATATTTAAATGCTATGACTGTTTCCAGAAAGATGAGATAACAAAGCTAAAGAATTTATTTATGCTTTTATTTAATATTTAAAAGAAATAAATTTCTCACTTCTTGGAAAATATCCCATATTTCCAAATAACAATGGGAGAAGTCAGTTCATAAATTTGACTATTACTTCTGTATTTAAGTATACTTACACAGTGTTAGGTAAATCCGTAAGGAAAACACCAAAATACTAGTAGAAAAATGGGGGAAAGACATGGGAGAGCCTACCTAAGATGAACCAAAAATGACCAACAGAAATTAGGGGAAAAACTTACTCTCACAAATCAAAGAAAAAAAAATTCGTATGAGTTAATATTTTTGCTCAATAAATTTGCAAAAGGCCCCAAACCAGACACTACAACCATGGTGACTATCAACTTTTAAAATGCTGCTGTTGACTGTGTTGAAAAGGATATCCTTGTCTTGTTTCTGATTGTAGGGGGGAAAGGCTCAACCAGTTCCCACTAAATATTATATTCCACCATTAAGGATGAAGTTATCAGGCTGAGCTGAGCAAATTCTATCCTGTTTCTGCTTTACAAAGAGTTCTTTCTTTCTTTCTTTTTTTAGGCCTTGATGTTAGATTTTTGTCAAATACGTCTTCTGTTTTATTTCCACTGTTTTGGCTATTTTTTCTTATCTCTTTTGCTACCCTTTCTTCTTCCGCTAATGGTAAAGTTCCTCAAGGTTCCATCTTAACACGATCTTCTCTCCTTCTTCTGCACTCCTCCCTTCATAGTGAGTAATTTCATCTAGTTTCATTATTGCATACCACATAGATGTCAACTACTCCCACATCTCCTACCTAGACCATTCATTCTAACTCCCCACTCATATCCGTGCTGCAGACTGAACAGCTCCACTCAGATGTCTCACAAATTCTTGCTCCCAATCATGCTGAGTGGTCTTTCTTTAAAATTCTTGATCACTCAAGATGAATAATGTTGGGGACATTTCCTTAGTCCAGTTAGTCTCCTTCCAGGTCTGGGCTCTAAATTAGTATTTGTTTCACACTTTCTTCTCAAACCTTAACATATCTGAGAGCATCCTCACTCTCAGCTTGTACCTCTGCTGCTTCCTATTTAAGCGGAAAGGTGAATGCCATCAGAAGACAATGTCTATAGGTTCCTACCACTGCACCTACCCACATACTGTGCCACATACTGCACCTGTGCCACATACTGTCTTAACCTTTTTAAAAAAACAGTGTGCACTTGTCTACAATAGCCAAACTATGGAAAGAACCTAGATGTCCACCCACAGATGAATGGATAAAGAAGATGTGGTATATATACACAATGGGATCGGGAGGGAGACAAACCATAAGTGACTCTTAATCTCACAAAACAAACTGAGGGTTGCTGGGGGGAGGGGCGTTGGGAGAGCGGGGTGGGGTTATGGACACTGGGGAGGATATGTGCTATGGTGAGTTCTGTGAAGTGTGTAAACCTGGCGATTCACAGACCTGTACCCTCGGGGATAAAAATACATTATATGTTTATAAAAAATAAAAAAGTTTAATAAAAAATACAAAAAAAACAGTGTGCACTCTATGCTTGCATGTTAAATCAACCCTTCTTTCCACCAGTTCCCTAGATTTCATTTGGTTTTCCCTACTCCAGAACATTTCTCCATTCTATATTATCAATATAGGTATCAGTATCTATACTGGGATTTTCTTATGAATTCTACTGATCATGTAAATTATCTATATTCCTTTCTAGATTATCAATATTTGGTAATGGTAATACTATTCTGTAGTATCAGTATTTCCCCTTGACTGGACTATTTCCTAATTCTCTATTTTCAGTATTTCCCTCTATTCTATAATGTCACTACTTCTCTACCAATTATTTTTCATCAAGTAGACATAAAAACATGCTATTACAGGGGCTTCTGGGTGACTCAGTCGGCTGAGTGTCTTTGACTCTTGGTTTTGGCTCAAGTCATGATCTCAGGGTTCTGAGATCAGGCCTCCATCAGGCTCCTCACTTAGTGGGGAGTCTGCTTGATATCCTCTCCCTCTGCCCCTTGCGCGCGCACACACACACACACACATTAAAATAAATCCGAAAAAAAAAAAAAAGAAAAGAAAACCATGATATTATAGCTTCAAACTAAAAATAAAAAATAGGGAACACTCTCAATCCCATATCCACCTCTTGCTACCACCCCACGTCTACATAAACATTACCTAATAACCTGAAAGAGCTGCCAATATGCTAAACTCAATCCCTCTCTTCTCTCCTGAACCCACTCCAGTCAAGCTTGTGTCTCCTCAACTCTACCTAGACTTCTTTTGTCCAAAGTAACTTATGACATCTACATGTTGCTCAAGGATAAACTCCCAGCTCACTTTCTACAACCATTTGACATGAACGAACACCGTTCCTAGACACACTGTTTTTCACTTAGTTTCCAAGGTAAAACCAGCTTCTGGTGTTCTTCTGGTCTTACTAACCCTTCCATCTCCACTTCTGGATATTGCTCACCTCCCAAAACTCTAAATGCTAGAGAACCCCGTTTTAGTTCCTAGACCGTTTTACTCTAGATATGTACTCCATTAACAAGTACATTCATTAACGCTTTCTCCATTAACGAGTACATTCAGGCTCATAGCTTTAAGCATCATGTATGTACTGATTGGTCTCAATTTATATATCCTGTCCAGAACTGTTCCGTGGATTGCACTTAGCACCTTGCATATCTAATTACCATGTCCAAAACTGAGCTCCTCAATTCTTCCCTTAAACCACTTTCCCTATTAAAATAAATGATAGTTCCATCCTTCCAGCTACTGAGACTGAAAATCCTGATTTCTCTCTGGCTCTTCTCCTTTCCTTTCACTTCACTTCTAATCATTCAGTAAATTCTATCAAAATATACACAGACTCTGGGGCGCCTGGGTGGCTCAGTGGGTTAAGCCGCTGCCTTCAGCTCAGGTCATGATCTCAGGGTCCTGGGATCGAGTCCCACATCGGGCTCTCTGCTCAGCAGGGGGCCTGCTTCCCTTCCTCTCTCTGCCTGCTTCTCTGTCTACTTGTAATCTCTGTCTGTCAAATAAATAAATAAAATCTTAAAAAAAAAAATATACACAGACTCTAACCAGTGCTCACCATGTCCACCGTCCTCTTTTGTGGATTAGTACTGCAGCTTCTGTTTTGCTTTCCTATTGCTGCTATAACATACCGTTATCAAAGTAGTTTAGCTTAAAACAACACAAAAACGTATTATCTTAAAGATCTGGATGTCAGAAGTCTAACTTGGATCTTAGACAGCTAAAATAAAAGTTCAGCAGACCTCTTCATTTTAGAGGCTCTTGGGGGGAACCCGGTCCTACTCCTGGAGGATGCCCACATTCCTCTGCTTGTGGTCACATCAGTCCAACTCCTTCTTCCACACTAACAGTATCTTCTCCGACGCTGAAACCTTTGCCTCCTGTGTATTAGGACCCCTGTGATTATACTGGGGAGCCACCTGGGTAATCTAACTAGATAAAGATTCTTAAGTGTTTATTTTTTTAAAAACCTTTGAAAAGTCCCTCTGCCATAAAAGGTAACACATTCATAGGTTTTGAGGAAATGAGCATTTTTGGTAGAGGGGAAGAAGAGATTATTCTACTTAACACAGTCTCCTGAGGAGTATTTCTGCTTTTATCCTTCCCAACAAAAGTCATGGAGACTGTGTTCAAACCTCCGTTAAATCATGTCAATCCTGTATTCAAAATCCTTCAATGGCTTCCCATGTCACTCAGAGTAAAGAGCCAAAGGCCTTATCATGGCCCTAAAAGGCCCTAAACCACATGAACTCATTTCACCCCCTTCCTCAAAGCCTCTGCGCTTGCTATTCGCTCTACCTGCAGTGCTCTCCCCTCAGATACTCTCCACGGCTTGCTGGGTCATCTCCTCCAGGTCTATGCTTCTAAATCACATTTTCAGTGACATCTTTCCTGACCTTCCCGTACTATCTAACACACACATTAGAATTTGTGGGATGCAGCTAAAGCAGTGCTTTAAGACAGATTTATAGCATTAAATGTTTAAGTGTGACATTAGAAAAGAACCTACCAAATCAATTATCTCAACATTTTGAACTTCAGAAACTAGAGAAAGAAGGGCAAATTAAACACAAAGCAAGTAGAAGGAAAAACAGAGTAGTAACTAATGCAACATAAATTACCAAACCTCACTCAAGAAGAAATAGCCATGAATTTGAATCTGTAACAGAAACTGAATTGTTAAAAACCTTCCCATACAGAAAACTATAGGTCAAAAGACTTCATTGGTAAATTATCCCCAACATTTAAAGGACTAATACCTATTACACAGACTTCAAGAAAACAAAAGAGAAGGAAACACTCTCCAAATGTTAGGATATGGAAATCAGATTCTATGAGGAAAGAGAAGAGACCAGTATCCAAACACAAGCCCTACAAGGAGAGTGCAGCCCCTCTGGTGGCCTGTTACTGCACAGCCCTGTCAGAGTGAGTGGAAGTGGGATGGGGGCGGGCAAGGGACAGAAACATAGTCAGAAGCATGTCCTTCAAGGTCCTCTGTGAAAATGCTTTGAAAGAAAAGATTAGACAATATCAAAAGTGGAAGAATGAGCTGGTTCAAAGACAGATGGTCCTCTCATTGTGAAATAATAGATGAGTGAGAGCTGAGGTCATGGTACCGTGGCCTGTATGCCTTGAATGCTCCTTTAAGAGCTATATATTTTCTCACCACGATAGGCCAGGCCTGTGTGGGTTTGTGCTTATTTGATGCTTGTTAAGCCTGTCAGCCACAAAAATGATCAGCGTTCCCAGAAGCACAAAGGAAAAAGCAGCAATATGGAAGATAGATCTAAGGAGGCACAAGAAAGAATAGGCAATTTTAGAAGTTATTTCTCTAGTTAGTGAGAAGTACAAAAGAAAGAAAAAAGAAAGAAATGCAGATAAACATTGGCTTCAAATACTTAATTCAACCTTGTGTAGATTTCCAAGAAAGGACACACATTAAAACCAGGCTCTATGAATTATTAAAGGGCCGATCTGTATTAACCTAAATGTACAATGCTCATTCTCGCAAATGAAGTAAGAAAAATAAAATATTAAGTGAGATCATCTCCAAAATGCCTTCCTACAATTTTAAAGACTCAATTGTCAGAAACATTCTTCTTTTGCTTTTTCCTTTTTCTTCCCCCTAGCCAAGCAACAAGCAAACTAACAAGTGAAATATCCTAAGCAGCTACCATGGACTAAGACTTGGGAGCCTTCACAAACAAGACATGTCAAAAATATGTGGGGTACAGACTGAGACCTTTCCTCAAAACAGCTGGGCTTTTTCCTTATAAAAGCATGTGAGATTAGGGCTCTGTGTTCAGATGGAACCAGGTCTTGCTCCTGATGAAGAGAGAGTGCAGCCACAGAGTAGAAGGCAGTGCAGGCAGAGACCTACTTCGTTTCTTACAATAGCAGATCAGCAAAAAATGCAGGTGCATTTTTTTAATCCCCCAAGCAATGAAAAAAAGCCACTTTCAGGTTACTTCCTCCTCAACTTTAATAAATCTCAAATATTTGAACTTAATGTTGTTTAGATGCTAAGAAGTGAGTACTTCAGATTAGCTCCCCTTTCCAAAAGTTAATTTGCCCTTGGGTGGACTGAAAAGTAGGGAAGGAAAGCTCCTCTAGAGGCTCCATCTATCATCTCTCCCCTTTAGAAAGAAAAATAAGGTCTAGGAACCAACTGTAAACTGCACGTGGGGGCCAGAGAAAAGCAGCCCCCAGGGAAGTTACACAAGGAGGGCATCCCCAGCACAGGGACCGGATTCCTAAATGTGAGAGCCTATGTGTGAGACACAAAAAAAAGCCTGGAAACGCCTCACAAGGTACTCCATCCTGGGGCCAGATACCGACAGCAGCCTCACCACAAAGAAAGATACACTCTAATAAAAACCCCATCTTAAGCTCCTGGTGAACTACCTCGCCTAGTTGATTAACTTGCCTAGACTCTGTTTTTGTTTTGTTTTGTTTTTAAAGATTTTATTTATTTATTTGACAGTAGATGGAGAGGCAGGCAGAGAGAGAGAGAGAGAGAGAGAGGGAAGCAGGCTCCTTGCTGAGCAGAGAGCCCGATGCGGGACTCGATCCCAGGACCCTGAGATCATGACCTGAGCCAAAGACAGCGGATTAACCCACTGAGCCACCCAGGCGTCCCGCCTAGACTCTGTTTATCCACAAACCAGTGACTATGGAAAGGAACACCTCAGTGCTAGGGCCCTTGTGCTAGAGATCACTGCCCAAATAAGGATGAAGAGTAAAGAAAAGGCTCCAATGAAGGCCTTCCTCCCCAGAGGGATGGCCACCTGCATCTTTGAAGAAGAGGCCCTTTGGGCATGCAACACATGGGCCAGAGTAAGCCAGATGCAGTCCCAGAAGAGTTAACAATACTCCAAGATTTTCAAAACTTTCTCATTAGTTACCTATCATTTAAAAAGGAGACCTGAGAAATAAATCTGAATTGCTGACTTCTCTTTAAAAATAAGGAAAGGAGGGGGCGCCTGGGTGGCTCAGGTCATGATCCCACGGTCCTAGGATCAAGCCCCGTATCACATCAGGATCCCTGCTCAACGGTGAGCCTGCTTCTCTCTCTCCCACTCCCCCTGCTTGTGTTCCCTCTCTTGCTGTTTCTGTGTCAAATAAATAGATAAAATCTTAAATAATAATAATAATAATGAAAGGAGGGATGCCTGGGTGACTCAGTCAGTTAAGCGTCTGCCTTCAGCTCAGGTCATGATCTTGATGTAAGCCCCGCTTCAGACTCACTGCTCAGCGGGAAATCTGCTTCTCACTCTCTCTCTGTCCTACTCATGCCTTCTCTCTCTCTCTCAAATAAACAAAATCATTTTTAGAAATAAATAAAAATAACAAAAGGAGGGGCGCCTGGGTGGCTCAGTCAGTTGGGCATCTGCCTTCAGCTTGGGTCATGATCGCAGGGTCCTGGAATTGAGTCCCGCATGGGGCTCCCTGCTCAGCAGGAAGCCTGCTTCTCCCTCTCCCTCTGCCTGCCACTCCCCCTGCTTGTGCTCTCTCTCTCTGACAAACATGTCAATAAAATCCTTTCAAAAATCAAAAAAAAATAGGGGCGCCTGGGTGGTTCAGGGTGTTAAAGCCTCTGCTTTCGGCTCAGATCATGATCCCAGGGTTCTGGGATCAAGCCCCGCATTGGGCTCTCTGCTCAGGAGGGAGCCTGCTTTCCCTCCCTGCCTTCTCTGTCTGCCTCTCTGCCTACTTGCAATCTCTGTCAAATAAAGTCTTTTAAAATAAAATTAAAAATTAAAATTAAAAAGAAAGGACCTGGCAACAATGGTCTGGAGTGGAAGTGCCCTGCCTCATGTAGAAACACCACATAGTACTCAGTCTGTCACTGTCATGCCTGCAAACGTCAGCTCCATTTGCCTCAAGGAGCCTGCTCAGTCTGGCTTCTGAGGATGAGTAGAAATGAGCCTAGGCCAGGGTCTAAGAGAGAAGAAACATACCTAGAGAAATGTTTTTTAAAGTTTTTTTTTTAAATTTATTTATTTTTTGACAGAGATCACAAGTAGGCAGAAAGGCAGGCAGAGAGAGAGGAGGAAGCAGGCTCCCTGCTGAGCAGAGAGCCTGATGTGGGGCTTGATCCCAGAACCCTGAGATTATGACCTGAGCCGAAGGCAGAGACTTCACCCACTGAGCTACCCAGGTGCCCCCTAGAGAAATGCTTTTATCCAGAACACACACTCATACCAAGTGTGGTCTGGGCACTGTTCTAGGCCTACTTCCCTTGAGGGTGTGTCCTAGTAGAAGAAAGGACTACCCAAGAGAGAAGCAATGATCTTGATAGCAAACGCAAACCAGCACACCACAGCCCAGCCACACATGATTTATGCACACTATTGTTTCATTAGATCTACTAGACTCTCCAAGTGGTTTTTCTCCTAGGCGTTAAGATCATTTATATAAATAATCTTGGTAAGTGTGATCTGCGTATGTTACCATCTGTTTCAGCTGATATGTGAAAGCATTGTCACTTTTGAAGCATTTCAAAACCAAATGGAGAACTAAAGACATTAAAAACAAAGTGCTGATAGGGTAAAATGGCAAACTTGAAGAAAAGAGGCCAAATCTTAGAAATCTACTTCAAATTTACTTCGTAAAATTTGGTTATCATGAACTTTCTACATGTGACCGAATCCACTGTGTTTCCATCTTTATAGTTACCAGATTCCCACCAGATTTCACAACGGGATTAAAACTGTGGAGATGTCCATCCCGTAGCATGGATTTACTTCATGGCCCATCACACTGCTGTTTAGACAAAGCAAGTCTCATTGGCACATTACATCCACATGGGTAAGAGGAGAAGAAAGAACAAATTCCCTAACTAACCTGTGCACCAGTCAGGATCCCAGATAAACAACCAGGTATTACTTACCATGGTGGCCTATCCTGAGTATCAGGAATTGTTTAGATAAACAAGACCTCAACATATTTTAACACTGGCTGCAGACCTAACACAGAAACTTCATTCCTGGGACCTGTCTTCTGTTACTCCAGTTCCTCTGTTTTGTTTCCTTCTATCTGTGGCCACTGCCATCTGGCAGGACATCTCGAGAGTGAATGTAAATCCTCAGAGTATGCCAATAAGGCAGTCTCTACGTAGGAAATCAGAGGCAGCGTCTTCCATGGGAAACAGCACTTATACTGCTTAAGAACACCTGTGGCTGTCAAAGAGCTTCAGGCACAGACACAGTGTTCCCCTCACAGGAGGCAGGCAACACAATGGGCATTTAACAAAGTTACTATTCTTCTATGTGCTTCTAAGTCTTTTTCCAGATGCTTAACCTAGCCTAATCGCCAGTCTTCCAATATGCCATTATAAATGGAGAAAAGTTCTCAAGCTTTTAATTCAGTAGCTGGCTGAATTACATTATTAATATCTGTATCAGGATGTACTTTAGGACATTACAGAGTAACAATTCTAGCTCTTGAATCTTGTTCCCTCCAACAAAGAGATCCAAATCCCAGGCATTAAGGAGGAGCACAGGCGGATGGCTATTTCTAGAGTCAGGCTCATGAGGCACCTACCCTAACTGCGGGACTGCCAGATGTTACAAATGGCCCTCTCTCAAGGAGTGTGCAGATCAAATAGTGTGGTCACTACCCCTTCCATTTGCCAGCGATTAAAAGACACTATGCATTTTTAATGAAGGGCAAGAGGATAGTAACATGTGATGCCCCAGGGAAATGTCACTTGAAGTTAAACACAAATTTCTCCAACTACATGAATTCTGGATCAGTGTTTTGTACCCCAAGACTTCAATGTAAAGTCCTAAAAACAAAACAAAACAAAACAAAACAAACAAAAAACCCTCATTTTCACCCTAACTGAAATCCAGTTGGGTGGTACCATAAACATTCCCAGCCATACCTTACCTGAGGACAGAGGGCTTCCAGCTGGCTTGCTGACATTCGAACAAGTTTTACACCTTCTTCATTGTTTGAGATGGAACAGGCCAAGTTGGCAACCTAGGAGAAGGAACACCATAAAAAGATCTTTGAAGGTTTTTCTTTTGAAGGCTGAAGAAAACACACGTATACCTACTCCCAGCCCTGATCTTCTACAGAACACACGCCAAGAGCACCAATGGTGTTTTATTTCTCACAGATTGATTACGTACTTCTGAGGACAAACAGATTTTTAAAAAATCTCTGTGCCATTGTACATACCTGTAACAAAGGCCACACTTTAAGCTGGTGGCAGATGCTTAGAAATGTCAAGGCGTGTAACTCAAGGTTTTACATGTGCTCGAATCTGCCTGAACAGCAGCTTCAGAAAGAGGTTCTCGTGGTGTGGACAACATGAGAAAAGCTAAAGAACCAAGGGCATCGGGAAAGAATAGTTGGTATCCTCAAATAAAAATATACTATGCAGCTGTTCTTGAAGAAAATAAATAGAGATTCTGAGTTGCTATTCTCATGTGACGGGTGAATGGATGCTTATTAAGCCAAAAGGAGTTTTACTTGAACATAAAGCTATTTTTCACATAAGGAAATAGTATTAAGACAATATCAAGATGTGCCCAAGGCCATCTTCCTCAGAAGCATACAAAGTAACAGGGCTGATGTTCCACGGTTAAGAGCAGAACTGTCCTTCGAGTGGGTTCTCGAAAACACTGACAGCTGGCCTCTTTCCTGAACGGTATCGCTTCATTTGAAATAAAATCCTATCCTTCCCTATCTGAGTATCTCTGTGACACTGCTCATGTATCCAGAAACCACCTTTCCAGGCTGTGTCATACTAGCTCTCCTGCGGACTGCTGGGGCTGAAAAGGCTACTCTGGAGCAACTATGAGGGCTGTGATCACTTACCCCTGTTTCTAAATGAACAGGCTTGCCAATACCATTAGCAATGCTAAGGACCAAATGAATACACAGTGCTAAGACACATCATTCCCCCAGTTGCAAATTGAGTTATGAATGACAAAGGTGTAGGCAGCTGAATATCAGAGGCACTTTCTGGGAGCTTAAATGCCAGAGTAAACAAGGGCAAGGGCAATAACCTTTGATTTTCACTCCTCCACCCAACATAAGCACATAAAGGCATAAGAAAAATTACATATTATTACGGCAGTTGTTTGCAGTAGTATGGTTAGGGATTATCAGCTTTCTGTAAGACTGCTATCAGAATCCTAACCATAAGAAACAAAAGAACTAACATGCAATTTAAAATATAACATGTAAGGAAGTGAAAAATTAAGTCAGATCCTTAAAGTTCGGGGACTTCAAAATCCCATAAAGAAATCCCATTTATACTCCCCCTAAAGATTACAATTCCACTTTCTAGTATCATCTGGATCTAGGCAAAGAGACACTCATCTTCATGATCATAATACATAGCTAGAGTTGACTGTAGACTTCTATTAGTTTGTTTCAAGTTACTGCAGGGCCACCCAGGTGACTCAGCCAGTTAAGCATCTGACACTTGATTTTGGCTTAGATAGTGATCTCAGGGTTGTGAGATGGAGCCCCAAGTTGGGCTAAGTGCTCGGAGCAGAGTCTGCTTAAGATTCTCTAGAGAGAGAATCCTTCTGCCCCTTCCTCCATTTTCTCCCTCTCTTAAAAAATTATTGCAAAATATGACCAAAACTATATTTTATAGAATACAAAACTCCTAAAAAACCTAATCCCTCAAATGTAGAATTGATGATGCTACAGTGAAGGAAAAAGCTTAAATCAGATGTATTCATGAATCTGTAACTCCCATTGCTTCAATTCTTTTAAGAAGGCATTTTGAAAAACAAATATAAAATTTGAGGTTCATCACTGAATTAGTAGTTTGGGACTAACAAAGATTCCTGGTGAGGTGAGCATACTAAGACCTAGCACCCTTGCCCCACTCCTGCCATCTGGGAGGCCAGCCAACTGTTAAATTCAGGAAGGTCTGTCACTGTGTTTCTATCTTCTACTGTCTAGTCAAATTTTATTTCAATTTGTACTCTCCAATTTAATGAATCTGTAAAAACTAGAAAAACACTTAAATTAAGACGCAAAGATTATGTAAACTATCACCTACTGCAGATCAGACACCTGAGGATGGTGTGTGGCTGAGGCTGAAATGGGTAACTTCTGTAAATCATCTTTCCTGTTTCCTGATACAACACTGAACAACATAAAGGTTATGAAGACTTGTTCTTTCTTTTCAAACATTACTTGAGATGCTTTCTGATGTACTGCTGAAGCAGTTATGCTCTACATGAGTACACTGCCTGTTTCAGGAGGCCACCCTGCCTGGCTGAGGAGGAAGAAGCGGGCGCCTGTCACTGACAGTCTTCTCCAGATGAATGAGCTTCTATTCACCCTCCAGGGACAGGGCTACTCACTTCTAACAATGATAAATGTGCAAATGCAACATCTCAACCATAGCTCTCTGAGAAGCTGAGAGGCTAACCTCATATACTAGTGCCAGGCTTGAAGACAGTGAAAGCTGAGAGTGAGAGGACAGGCTTTCTAAATGTCTCCTGGGACTCTAAAACTTTGGGAGAACAACTGATTCTGAGACTGAAGAAGATCTGGAAGTTTGAATTAAAAATACTCAGAGCAGCTCGCTTGTAGAGAACCTTGTTAGAGTGCTACACAGTACCTCTAGATTTGTGCTGAGAATAAATGACTGCATCTCTGCCATCATGGTAACTTGTGTATTAACAATTTAGTCTTTCATTCCTGCTAATCCAAGAAGTGGGCTTAAACTGACACTATGACCACTAGCTTTGAAATCATGAAGGCCTCTTGAATGGTTGATGCCTACACTGCGTAAATCTGCACCTCACAGAAGAGCAGAACATTTCAGAAAACCAGCAACTCCCTGATTTTAAATTTAAAAAAAAAAAAAAAAAAAAAAAAGCTCTGGACTTTTGCTAGTTTCAGGAGTAGTGCAGTAACAATCTGTGCTGTGGAGAAAGAAAAAAATCTCAAAGCCAGGCTGTATCAGTCAACAAATATGACATCTGCACATTGCAGAAACGACTTCAAACATTTAGGAAAACCCTACCTTTATACTAGATTTTCTTTTCTGGAGTAAAATTTATGAAGTTCCCTAGTGGAAAAATACCCCATTTAGACAGTACTTTTTCTATTATAACATGTGTTGATGACTTTAAGTGAAGTTGAAATTTGTTTAAACTCAAGCACAAGTTGTCCCCACTGTCATGAGTAACTGCTTCTCGCTGATATTTGGCTAAGTTGCTCCACTGCCCCTTACTCTGGACCGTGTGAATAAATTAAGATTTCTTTTTGTTCTTGGTAATAAATTAATCATTTATTAATGACCCAACAGCCTACGCCCACTTGGTCAGAGTAAAACAAGTGAGAAGAACTTTGGAAAAGGCAGCTTTTAAGTGCATAGTGATACCACAATCATAATGCTGAAGAGGAGGAAGTTCAAAACCTAACAAACAACTACTTGCCATTGAGGCTTTTTTTCATCAAGCAACCACCTGAATTTTCCTCTTTAAAATGGCTGAGTCTGAACTCTCAAAAAAGGGGAAAAAATAACAAGAATTCAACTTTCCAAGTCTGTCATGCATTAAGTAGTCCCAACTGTACATCATATAAATTTCAGAACCACTCAAATTTCTACCATTTACTCCCAAATCTACAAGGGAAATGATGATGGAACAGAGGATAAGCTATCAAAAAATGAAGCATGCATGGATGATAGAAAAATTCCAAACTGGATTGTGGTAATGGCTGCATACTTCCGTAAATTTAGTTAAAAAAAAAAAAAAAAAAAAACCACTGAATTGTACAGTTAAAAGGGGTGAAGGTAAAATTTTACAGTCTGTAATTTATACCTCAAAAATTTTGTTGTTAAGGCAGAGCCAACCTGGTAATTAATTAAGGAAAATTATCAGAGGCTAGATATGAGAAAGCAAAAATTCAAAGAGGAAAACACAAGCACTGAAAACAGTGTTTATACAAGGGTGGGGAATAGAGAAATGGAGTATGCGCCATTGTGTGATCAGAATTTGGGTTTTTAGTGGACCAACAACACCACTGCCCTCAGAAGGTAAATGCCTCTGATCTAGTCATATATTAGTGATATGCTTAAGCAACTAGGAGAAGCAAATATAAATGGAAATTTTCCATTTATATTTCCATTTAGATGGAAGAAAACTTAAACCCAGGCCTCAAAGAATTCTCATATGCATAATGCCAGGAATCTGAATCTATAATAAAAAATGCAGAAGTACCCAAGGAGATAAGCTATCTTGGGCAGGAGTAAGCAAAACAATTGTGTATCAGATCCATAATGAAGGCAGATACTCAAATGACCAAAACCAGAGTATTAAAAAGAGGTTTTTTTTTTTTTTGTTTTTTTTTTTAAGATTTTATTTATTTGAGAGAGAGCATGAGAGGCGAGAAGGTCAGAGAGAGAAGCAGACTCCCCATGGAGTTGGGAGCCCGATGCGGGACTCGATCCCGGGACTCCGGGACCGTGACCGTGACCTGAGCCGAAGGCAGTCGCTCAACCAACGGAGCCACCCAGGTGCCCCTAAAAAGTGTTTCTTATGTTAACAGAAATAAAAGAAAGTATACAATGGAAAAATGCACTAAAAATTGACCAGGCGGGGCGCCTGGGTGGCTCAGTGGGTTAAGCCGCTGCCTTCGGCTCAGGTCATGATCTCAGGGTCCTGGGATCGAGTCCCGCATCGGGCTCTCTGCTCAGCAGGGAGCCTGCTTCCTCCTCTCTCTCTCTCTGCCAGTCTCTCTGCCTACTTGTGATCTCTCTCTGTCAAATTTAAAAAAAAAAAAAAAAATTGACCAGGCAATGGAACAAATAATCTTAAAATTTATATGGAACCAGAAAAGACCTCGAATAGCAAAAGGAATATTGAAAAAGAAAGCCAAAGTTGGTGGCATCACAATTCCAGACTTCAAGCTCTATTCCAAAGCTGTGATCATCAAGACAGCATGGTACTGGCACAAAAACAGACACATAGATCAATGAAACAGAATAGGGAGCCCAGAAATAGACCCTCAACTCTATGGTCAACTCATCTTCGACAAAGCAGGAAAGAATGTCCAATGGAAAAAAGACAGCCTCTTCAATAAATGGTGTTGGGAAAATTGGACAGCCACATGCAGAAAAATGAAATTGGACCATTTCCCTACACCACACATGAAAATAGACTCAAAATGGATAAAGGACCTCAATGTGAGAAAGGAATCCATT